>NC_088686.1:116344031-116644031 GCF_028017835.1 Emys orbicularis
AGGCTTTGGCCTGGATTTTCTTCTCTTCCTTCCCCTGTCCCAGTCAAACTATTCTGAAAAAATGTAGGCGTCAGCCTCCCTCTTACTATCTTGTGGTGCGTAGAGGCCAGGGTCCCATTGTGATAAGCACAATACAGACAATTGACAAAGAGACAGTCCCTGCCCCATGGAGTTTACAATCTAAGTACAAGACTGTAGACAACAGGTGGATACAATAAATGGATGGGGAACCTCAAGGAATCAGTGAGGCGATGCTGGGCCATGTGATAGGCAGCGGTCACTGCATACCAGGTGCCAAACCTTTGTCCAGGTTTCTGTAGAAGGATGATTGTCTGAGTATCCAGCATCCTCAGACCCTGATCATTGTCCCCCTGGGCATGAGCAATGTGTGAAATCATCCTCTGACTCCCATCTATGTCTCTACCTCTCTCCCTATTCTCTTACTTTCCTTTCCCTTCTTTTCAATCCCTTATATCTTTTCCTTTTCCTGGCTGCCTTTTCTCTATTTTTATTTAAATTGAACACTAACTGATGGGGACTAGAAAGAAACTTCCCCCGTGGCAGGTTACTTTATAGTTGGCCACTTGCAGCTTCCTCAGAAGTAGTTGGCATTGGTCGATTTTGGAGACTGGATGATGGACTAGATCTGATCTAGTCCGGTCAAGTATGGAAATTCCTATGCTCCTCTTTTCTACATCTCCTTTCATTCTCTTCCAGTTCTTCACCTCTTTCAACTCTCGTTCCCTTCTCTCTCTCCCTGCCCCAAGCCTTTCTCCAATCTCCCTCTATTGTTTGTGCTTATTTGGAGAGAACAGGATAGGTCTAATTTTGGTCTTATATCAGATTTGGACCAAACAGCCTCTTCCTCAACTGGTATGAATTGGTGTAGCTCCATTGAAATCAACATTTTACTCTAGCCGACGCTGTGGCCCATAATGTTCTAGTCCAACCCAAATCTGAGCCACTCAAACAAGGCACCAGAGAAAGAAAGAAAAGAGGAAAGCAAAATGCAAATTAAATCTGGCTCTCAACAAATGTCTCCAGAAGCCCTGGAGATTGCTGGATACAGGTGTACAGAGATGTAGCTCAGAAAGCAGAGATCACAGCCAGGGAGTGGGATGAATCTTGTTAGTTGAGTGATTTATATTTGCAAAGTGTTTATATGAATTCTAAGAGTTGTTATTGTTACCTGGAGGAGTATGAGGTTTTTCTGAACTTCACAAATTAGTTTCTGGATTTATAAGTTTCACGAAACTGGTTTGAATTAATGAACACCCCCACCCCTCATCATTTAGAACCTGATGTCCTTGTAATTTAAATTCATCTTTCTCTCCCCTCTGGGGTGAGCCAATTTTTTATTTTTAGAAACGATCTTCCAGCTAAAGGGAAGCCTGTGCTATGAATTAGGGCTAGAAATGCCACATTGGCACAAGAGGGTGCCCCGTATATGTTATACTGTATTTATTTTTCCATTGGATTTTTTTCCCTCTCCCCTTCTCTGCACCTTTTTTTCTACACTTTTTCCTACATGAAACACTAATCCAGTGACATTCAAACCCACAGTGTTTGAGTGGCCTCTAAATTAGGCAAAACAAGTTTGCCCAACCCTAGTACAAACTGGGCTCATTTTCTAATTCATACACACTCTATTCATTGGCAGTCTGTTAGTCCTAATAAAATATACTTCTGTCCTGGGCCCATCTCCTCATTACTCTGGTGCTCCCTCTCATCCCCTACCTTAACCTCTTACACTCCTCTGACTCTTTCCCCTCGTAATACAAACATGCTCCTGTCTCTTCCAGCTCAGCAACACAAAACATCCTTGACTCCAGTGGCCTGTGCAGCTACCACCCCCATCTTCTTTTCATCTCTAAGCTCAGTGAATGTGCTGCTTACAAATGCTGTCTAGTGTTCCTCTCTTCCAAGTCCATTCCAGACTATCTCCAACCTGGCTTCTGCCCCCTGCTCTCCTCTGAAACTGCTCTCACCAAAGTCTCTAATGACCTCCTCTTAGTCAAATCTCAGAACCAGGACTACTTCTGCAAGTAATTGTCCCTATGGGTACTCCACTTCAGGTGTGTGCACACCCCTATGTCTGTGATTGGAGATTTTTGGTAGTAGTGCCCACGTAGTCCACGTCCTCACGCTGTGTGCCTTCATGCTCTGATCTGAGGGCATGTAAGGCAGTGTGAACCTGCTGTCCCTCTAGTTCCTTCTCAACCATCTGAGGCCTGAGACAGAGTGCAGCTGTGTCTGAGGGTTAGTGTACCCTGGGCATAGCTAGTTTTCCTCATCTTATTCTTAAATTGTTATCTTTATTTTGCTTTTGAACTTACCTTGCACGTCTGTTTTTTAGAAATGCTCCCCGCCCTTCTTTTTTGTGGTTGGGGGCTGTCATATCTCTTCCCCTCCGCTTAATCTCTCCCTTTGTTTGTCTTCTTTTTCTTTCTTTTCTTGCTGGATAGGCCCCAAATCCCAGGTTTTACACCCTGCCAGAACCGCAGAAAGTCTTTCCCCCTCAATGATGGTCTCTGCTGTCTGGGTTTAGACACACATCTATTGAGGTGCAAGATCTGCATTGGATTTGGAGCAGATCCCGGAGGCTGAGGGAGAATAGACTTAAGTTGCTTCTCACAGAGCATTCTATGAGACCCTTCTCCAACTCTGGGCCTGCCTACCCCCTTGTACAGAGGGATCAGACAGCCTGAGCATCTCTTCAACTTCCACAGATCTGGCTCCATCGGGTAAGAACCATGGGACAGCTCCACAGACTAGTTCAAAGGTCTCAAAAAAGGAGAGACCTCAGTCCCCTGATAGAGAGGCATAGAAGAAAAGGGGTAAATCAGCTCATAAATCTGTCAGCAAGAAGATCTTGCATCCCAGTATGGGTGCAGTTGAGGGTCCTAGATACTCCAATACTGAGCTTCCTGCAGTGACTAAAAAGACATCTAATGTTATCCACACCGAACAGTCTCTCAACACGCAGCCCCATTGGTACCGACAGCAGTACCTGGCTTGGAACTGGCCAGGCAAAAGGACTCCACCACCTCAGCCTTTTCTGAAAGAGGGTCATCAGGAAACAGGGACTTGCAAGCCCCTCAGCAGCCCCCTTGGTATGACCAAGACCTCATGAAAAGAATAGTAGAGTCTCTGCAAATCCCTCTGGAAGATGTGCAGGAGGAGTCACAGCATAGCCTGAGGGATAGCCTTCATATCACCTATCTGGGCAAGGCAGCCCTGCCAATAAATGATGCCTTGCTAGAGCCAACCAGAAGAGTATGGCCAATGCCAGCCACTGTTCCTCCCACTTGCAAATGCGTGGACAAGAAATATTTTGCACCCTCCAAAGTCACACAATACCTATTCCCCCATCCTGTCCCAAATTCCTTCATGGTTGATGCTCTGAATGAAAGAAACAAACAGCATCATTCCTGGTCCACACCACATGAAAAAGACATGTAAGTGCACAAAAGTTATTCCTTGGTCTCTTTACAATTCAGGGTAGCAAATTACCAAGCCCTGATTGCAAAACATGACTACACAAACTACAAGAAATTCACTCACTTTGTTGAGTATCTCCCACAAGAACAAAGAGACCAGTTCTAGGTTTTCATCGTTGAAGGACAGTTAGGGGCCAAGGCCTCATCACAGGCATCTTTGGATGTGGCAGACACAGCCTCTTGGTCTATGACAATGACTATAGTAATGCACCGCTTATCCTGCTTACAGTCCTCTGGAGTCCATAAGGAGGTCCAGAACATAGTGGAGGATCTTCTAGGTGAGCACCCCAAGCTATTAAGCAACACCATGGTTGAATCCCTCCATTCCTTAAAGGGCTCCAGAGCAATTCTTCAGTCCTTGAGAATTTACACTCCTGCAACCAAAAGAAGATATAGCAGATCATACAGCCCAAAGGTCCAGCCTGGTCCAGTTTCTAACATATCACAGGGCCTAGGTTCCAAAGGAAAAGACCATTGATCTCCATAGCTATAGTCATCCAGCCATCAACCTCTACAAAGCAGCCTTTTTGGTTATTGGTCAATAGCCACAAGGCATGCTGCCACCTGGATCTTATGCTGCATCACCCTTCTATTTCCTACCTCCCCACCTTATGGGGACTGTCTTTCCCATTTCAAGCATTCATGGTAACGAACCACATAGAGCAGATAGGTGCTAGCAAGCATCACATCAGGATATGCCAGTCACTTCAGCTCCATCCCTCCCCACTACTCTTCAGGGACCCATCTCATGAAGGTCTCCTAAGATAGGAAATAACTGGGTGTGGTAGAGCCAGCTTCCCCTCCCTATATGGGGAAAGGCTTCTACTTGAGATCCTTCCTGGTACCCATGAAAAAAAGTGGGGTGGAGACTGATTTTGGACCTCAGCACACTTAACATATTCATCCAGACTCTTACGTTCAGGATGGCAACCTTAGCAGCAATTATATCATCTCTAGATACAGGGGATTGATTTATGACCCTCGATCTCTAGAATGCATACTTTCACATAGCAATGTGTCCAGCTCACAAGCACTTCCTAAGGTTCATGGTTGGTCACAAATATTATCAATAGTGGATACTTCCATGCAGCCTCTTGACTGTCTCAAGAAACTTCACAAAGGTCCTTTCAGTGGTGGCTGCCCAGCTGAGACAGCAGTGGCAGTCTTTCCCTGCCTACACAACTGGCTCCTGCTGTATACCTATCCTCCCACACCACTGCTTCTCAAAGGCCTGAAAAAGATTAAAAAGGACAAATCCAAAATCAACCTACCCAAGAGAGGTATGGTTCCCAGACCTGATTTGCCTGTCACTTTGGCCACCTCTTCACCTGCCACTGACAACAAACTTGCTGGCTCAAGGGAACCTCTCCATGAAAACTATTCACCTCAGTCTACCCACACTATATCTCAAGGCCTGGCTCTTGGAGGCTCTCGGGCATAGGAATGGATTGTTCATTTTGAAGTGCAGAATATAGGGTTGAACAGGAAACCATCAGTGAGGAAGACTTACCTTCACAAATGGGTGTGATTCCACTACTGATGCTCCCAGCATGATTGTTTCCCTCTAATCTTCACATAATACAGATTTTAGATTACCCGTTAAATTTAAAGATGGTGGGTTTGTTGCTATGTTCCTTTGAAGTCCATTTTGCAATTGGTAGCTTTTCTGGCAGATCCATCCTACACCAGGTTTTATCAGGGCAAAGTGACTCTTTGCCTCCATCTTTTTTTTTCTCTCCAAGATCTCCTCTGATTTCTCCATGACATTCTATTACCCATATTCTACCCTAATCACGCAACTCTTGGGAAGAAGCTAGTCTACACACTCTGGGTGTTGGAGGGACTAGCGTTCTACCTAGAAAGAATTTGATCCTTCAAAGCTTCTTCTAAGCTTTTCATCTCCTTCATAGACAGAATGAGTGGAACCTTTATTTCTATCCCATGACTACCCATATGGGGCTTGGGATGCTTTTTGTCCTGCTATGAACTTTCTAGAATGCACCGTCCCTCTAAGGTGACTGTCCATTCCACTAGGGCCCACCTCTCTTACTTGGCTCATGAATCTCCCCATCAAAGACAGCTGTAAAGCTGCCACCTGGTCACCTGTTCACTGCTTTTCCCAGCACTATGCCACAGTGTATGCTCGCAGGTCTGATGCAGCTTTTGGGACAGCTGTTCTCCAATCTGTACTAGACAGGACTCTTCAGCACCTGACCCCTTAGTCTGGGCACTGCTTGAGAGTCACCTGAAGTGGAGCACCCATAAGGACAATTACTCAAAGAAGGATTGATGATTACTTGGTACAGCAAGGTGAGTTCCTCAAGATGTTTTGTCCTTACGGGTGCTCCATTCTCTGCCTTCCTTCCCCTCTGCTTCGGAGTCCCAGCATTAAGCTATATTTCACAGTGGAGAAGGAACTGGAGTGGCAGCAGTTCCACGCGGAGGGTGTACAGAGCACAGGTGAGGATCACATGGACACTGCTACCAAAAATCTCTGATCAAAGATGCACTGCCATTCATGCACCAGTAGTGTAGCACCAAAATATCGGAAAGAACTCAAGTTACTGCCAGATCCTCAGCTGGTGTAAGTCAATGTAGCTCCATTGGCTTCAATGCACGTTTACCCTAGCTCAGGATATGGTCCCAATGTGGAGAAGGAGGCATGAGTCAGAATTTGTTTGCTTGGCATTGTGACGGGGTGTATCAGCCCTGCACTGGGCCAATGGGGGCTGACCAATCACTGTGGGCCCAGGAGACCATGACCCCTCACTCTTGCTGTGCATGCTCCAAGTGAAGGGGACAGATAAAAGAAGGCAGCCCAGCTCAGTCGGGGCTGGTGGAGGAAGAGGAAGGGCATGTGCTGCAGGCTTCCGCTGAGGAACTGTCAACTCTGCAGTCTGTAGGGACTGTAGACACAGATTACGCTGCGGACGACTAACTGACCACGGAGACTGACTGGGATGCCAAGATGCTGCCAGTCGAGAAGATGCTTGAGATGGGCTTTTTGGTAGGAAATGACCCAGGGGATGTGTTAGGAGCCGATGCCTGAACCCTTTATAGGGAGTTTACTGGCTCCATAGGGCCATTGGTTGGAACCTAGTGGAGTAGGGTGGGCCCAGGTTCCCCTACCCTCTCCCCCACTGCACTTGCCACTAGTCATGGCTACCAGGGGCTCCCACCATAGACAGAGTGTTTGGTCTGCTCTGCCCACAGGACCAGAGCCCCAAACTGACTGCTCTGCCCCACCTCAGGGGCTATGGGCTGATTGTTACTCTGCCCTGCCCAGAGGGTCAGAGCCCCTCCCGCCCATTGCTACTGCCTGCCCCAGCCAGGAGGCTCAGGGGCCCTAGACTGAGTGTTTGCCTTGCTCTGCCCTGCCCGAGGGATTATGGACTGCTTGATTGCTCTGCCCCCTCAGGGGTCCTGAGATACCCTGACTGTGGTTGTTTGACCCAACAGGGAATCCTGACAACTGTGTGACAAGGTGGCTGAACCCCGCACTGGGCAAACAGGGGTGGCCCCGTTCGTCACGCTGAGCCCCTGTGACAGGCATTTTGGTTGGCTTTCTTTTTTATGACTTTTTTCTCGCTGCCCTAACTGCCACCCCATCCTATTCACAACCCTGTCCATCTTGTCCTTGCAACTTGGTCACAAACACATGGCTTGTCAGACGAGCACTCCCCTTGCCTGTGAAAGGCGGGCTGTTCCTCCTCCCCAACACACCTGCCTCTGTCCACTTCTTTCACCTCAATATTTTTTTCCTTTGGCTGGTTGCGTGCAAGTAGCTCTGCTTTCCCGCTGAGGTCAAGGAATTTCCATGTCGCACGCGGCGAGAGGGTTTCCCCGGCATCTCTGCTTCAACCCAGGCACTGGTTCATTTAGAAACAGCTTGCCTGCTCTTGGAAATGGGCCTGTGTGAAATAATATTGTCTTTTCAAGGGCAGAAAAAAATGTTCTTTTATATAGTCGCGCACACACTCTTAAAAGAATTCCACAAAGCTCAGTCTGTTTCTCCCCTCCCCCCTCCCAAAACACTGGAGAAATTCATCCGTGGAGTCTGACGGCACTAGAGTACACAGCATGTACTGTGCTCCTTGGAATGCTGGCTGCAGTTGCCTTCCCTGAACAACACATGATTCTGTTGCTGTATCGTGTTGTAACTTGTGAGTATTGTAGTTTGGTAGTGCTGCTTGTATGCTGGGAGAGATGCGGGGAAAGGAGTGCGATGGGGTTTGGAGTAGGAGGCATGTGGAGAGGAATTGCCTTTCCTGGATGATTAATAAGCACAAAGAGGCAAGAAATCAATGCCAGTTTTACCCAACATGAGGATCTGGCCCTTGTTACTGTGTAACAAGATTACTCCTCTTGCCCAGCAGCTGTTTGGGGGGGAAAGTCATCAAGGTGGATGTTCTGAAGGGACATAAGCTCATATTCCAAGGGAGCACATATTGGGACCTTTGCTTTGTGCCCTGCGGGGTCCCTCTTCTCACTAATGGTGAAACCACTCTAGATGCACTCACTGATGACACACGCCCAGCTGTGGTACTCTGAACATGCCTAGTGGGGAATGCACTTGTGGATATTTGCACAAAGATCTGTACAGAGAACCACCTATGCCATACAAATGCCCATTCACAGACATGAACTGAAACACACACACACACACACACACACACATGCACATACAACTCCTACGCACCTTTGGCAAGACAGAAATGCGCATACTGGTCCATAAACACACTTATTGCTACGCTCAGACATACCCACAGCCACATTTCCTGACAGAGGAGCATATTCACTCAGCTATACTCATGCTTGGTAATATTCACATTTAATATAGTGGTTGCCATTAAACACTGTACCGTTTTGCCTTATGTTTGCCTTAATGGGTTCTGTGTATTCACAGTATCTGAACTTCTCTTTTTCCTTTGTATAGAAAATACCTAAGGAAATCTGTGAATGCTTTGGGAGTGTCATGTAATTACAAAGAAACTGTAACCTTTTCGAAGGATGCCCACTATGCATTAAAATATTTTCTGTATTGTTGTTTGCCCCAGTCAACGTAATATTTTGGTTGCTTTTTTGCTGGGCTCTGTGCACTGAACAGATGTTTTCATTGAGCTGTCTGCAATGACGCCTGAATCTTTTTCCTGAGTGGTTACAGCTCATTTAAAAACCATCAGTGTATTACCTAATCAATCCCTTGATGTCATTGATTAGAAGAACCCAGATGGCTGTAGTTCTTAATTCTGTTGCCTGTCTGTGTCTTGTTGTTTTTATTATGTTTAACATTTACTCACATACTGCGCCAGTTTTTCAAAGTGAGGTGGGCATATATATATATATATATATTTGCATATGCCTGATTTCCATGCTCAAGTGCTTCTATCTGTGTGCAAAACTCAGGTCTTTGTACTTGTCTGGCCATGTTCTTGTGCAAATACCTGACTTAAATTCACACACCAGTTATCTGTGGGTGAGGCACATGCAAATATATGCATGTATTTGCATATACCTGACTTTGAGAACTCAATCCACTGACGTAAGGGGGAACTGCACATCTTTTTACAAAAGAGCAGTTTGTTTCAAGTGCCCTATAAACCAGGGGTAGGCAACCTATGGCACGTGCGCCGAAGGCGGCATGCGAGCGGATTTTCAGTGGCACTCACACTGCCCGGGTCCTGGCCACCGGTCCGGGGGGCTCTGCATTTTAATTTAATTTTAAATGAAGCTTCTTAAACATTTTAAAAACCTTGTTTACTTTACATACAACAATAGTTCAGTTATATATTATAGACTTATAGAAAGAGACCTGTTAAAAACGTTAAAATTTATGACTGGCACGCGAAACCTTAAATTAGAGTGAATAAATGAAGACTCGGCACACCACTTCTGAAAGGTTGCCGACCCCTGCTATAAACCATGCCAAACGGCATTCAGTACAATGTGATTCTAAGTTTCAAGCTATTTTTTTTGCCATGAAAATCTTACACCCACAACTGTGTGGCTATATTGAAGTACCAGGAAAAAGCATAAATGCATTACAGGTGGAAAACTGTGGGCACAATTAATTGTAGACATAATACTCTGCCCACAAAACTGGATGTCTGCTTTGAAAGCCGGGCCCATATATGCATATAATGATTCTTGTTTCTCATACCTACAAGGTCAACCCCACCCAGATCATTGGCCACTCATGGGAAGTAGTGTCCCAGTACTGGTGATGTTACAGCAATGGCAAAACCCTACTGGGACTGGGTAAATGTCATTTTAGTTCTCTCTGTTTCCATTGCATGGTTTTGAAAACTTTACAAATATTGTGAGATACCCTTTGAGTTGTGAAATAATATAAATCATGTATAAAATCAAACCGCGTACTAAAACTGGCCATATGTGTGACCTGCGAGCGACTGGCTCCAGCATGGTTTTGTAGTTAATGAGCTGTCATCAGCAGAGGGACATGCCTGGGTATTATACTGCAGTGGCAGTAGTGATTTGGGCTTGATCCTGCTCCACTGAAGTCAGTGGGAGCAGGATAAAGCTCCTTGTTAGGGATGGGTATCCTGAGATCTACGGAAGGAAACAAAGAGATACGGCTCCTCTAAGGGAGATAATACTATGAAACGGTGTGATTGTCTATGGATTGAACAGTTATCTTTAACAGTTTACCTTTAAAAGTTATGGGATGGCAGCAGCCATCTTAAAGGAAAGAGCCACAGGAAGATTGGACTGTGCAAACAGAAAAGCCAAAGAGAAACGAAAGTATGTCCAGTTTCCTAGTGCTAGGAGGATGAAACCTGAATATTTCCAAAGACGCCACCACCATGTAGTAAAAGTCAGAAGCTCCTTGGAGAGAAAAGAAGCTTTCAAACATAGAGGAGGAGCTACACCCTGAGAGAGAAAGTTAAGATTGCCAGTGACTATGTGCAAGGAAATCCAACTGGGGTGCAGCCAGACAAAATGTGAGAGCAAAGGGAGATTATTGGCCATGGCTGAGTGCTTATGGGACACCACTAAAGTTACTGGGTCAGATCCTCAGCTGGTGTCAATGCACCTAGCTCCACTGAAATGCTACTCAAGTGACATTCTAGAGCTGCACAAGAACAAGAGCAGATGTCTCCTGATTCCGCTTTGCAGACGGGAGGACAAATGTGATTTTTTTGCAGCACTCCATAGAATATCATGGCCACAAAATTGATGTGTGTTGTCTTCACAAGTTACTAGTAAAGGCCAAGGCCACCATGGGTACCCCAGTTCCTGAAAATAAAAGTCTGCTAAGTTCCTTTCAGGGGCTACTGAACTCATATGGACTGATGACTCATCTGGCTGCATTAATTAATTCCTTCGCTATCTTCTAGGTCAAACCCAAAAGAGTGTGGCCAATCCTTTGAACTGAAGTCAATGGAGCTATCGTCCATTGACACCAGCTGAGGATCTGGCCCATTGATCTTAGAAGAAAGAGCACAACAATAGCAGCTGTAACAGGGTTTATGGGGCACATGGAATGGAACACTGAACACTTTGCAGACACAAATGCCATATTGGAGCAATGGATTATAACCCCTTCCCTGAGCATGATGGGACTAGACAGACCTGGAACCAAAACATGAAAAGATTGTGCAAATGCTGCTGTCACAGTATGTTCCAACCTTGCTGGTGATCATGGAGAGATTTCTGTTTTGTAATAGAAACCAAAAAGAGTGGGAAATGCTTTCAGTGCTTTTGATCTTGGCCTATTGTCTGAGCCAGATCTCACAGGCCAAAAGGCTGTGGAAATTGCAGCCCAGGGAATCCCTAGCACTGAATATTCATACAAAAAGGTACAAGATTGCAAGGGAAATGTCAGGTATTCTGGGATTTTACTGATGTGGCAAGACAGGACATCAAGAATCGTGTGCTTGTGTAAAGATCAGATAGGCTTGCAATATACTATTGAGGAACCAATTCATTGTCCCTGTATGCAGAACGAAGTGGCCGCAGGAAAGGCCAGTACTGGCAAAAAAGACCCCCACCCAGCAATAAAGTGTGGCAAGAAGACACTGGAAGATCCCTCTGGACAGGAAGAAAACAGAACAAATCAGCAGAAATTACATTGCACATCTCTACTATAACATTAGCTAATTTTTACTAACCTATGGAAACACATCTTGGGCCACTGCCAAGGAGAAGTAAAATCAACAAAGAGTGGTAGCAGATAGAAGACAGACAGAACTTTTAAAAGCAGCACTAGCTCATATCTGTGCTGCAAGGGCTGAATGAGTTTCACTGCTGAAAGAGAACCAGTGTCATACCCAGGAAACATATGAAAGGCATGTCTTGCATGCTGGAGTTATGATTAGCAGTGCTTGGCCCTTCAGATGCTAAGATGGTTCATTGGATGAATCAGCAGAAAGTCCAAGAATTTCAGATCCAGAACATGTGAATGAAGCATTCAGATCTCTTCCATTCTCAAGCCTTTTCTGTTGTTGGAATAAACAGATAATCCTGTATCAGCTTCCTTTTCCATATCAGTAACTGATTGCGCTGGGACATCTGTTTCACATGCAGCATGATGCGATGAATTTTCCAGTTCCACTATACCAAAATCCATACTTATTTCAAGATGAATTAGAAGACTGCCTCATCATTTTAATTTGTAACACAGAGTGGCAAGGCCCTTGCTTTAGGGAAGAATAATCCCTGGGCAAAGCCAGAATTGGAGGATAGTTTTCTAGTTAATAGTCATGTTAATCAAAAATTCCTTTTGGGAAGGTGGGGAGACATTGCATCTTAGGGCAGGTCTACACTACAAACAGGATCAACGCTCTGAGATCGATCCACTGGCAGTCGATTTAGCGGGTCTAGTGAAGACCCGCCAAATTGACAGCAGATCGCTCTCCAGTCGACCCCTGTACTCTACCCCCGATGAGAAGAGTAAGGTAAGTCGACGGGAGAGTTTCTCCTGTCGACCCCACCGTGGTGCAGACCCCGCCATAACTCGACCTAAGGTACGTCAACTCCAGCTACGTTATTCACGTAGCTGGAGTTGCGTAGCGTAGGTCGACTTACCGCGGTAGTGTAGACATAGCCTGAGTATTCATTGTGACTACCAATCAAATGATTAGTCTCCCTTAAAATTATGCAGTGGCAGCAGCCATCTTCAGTTTATGTCACAGTAGAAAGGCGTCACAATAATCACAATCTGCCACCTACCTACAGACAGTTGGTATGATTTATCTTTGAGAATCTCTTTGTTCCCAAGCTAACTGAACTCTCCCTGAGCCACACACCTTTGTCTGTCGGCCATTTGGAAAGAGAGGTTTGCCATAGAACTGTGTGTACGCTTAGCAAATGAGAACTTACAGATACAGTACCAAAGGGAACAGTGTGGACCATAAATTTATCAAAGCCAAAGCCACTATAACCTAGTGCTGCGCTGAACAATGTGGAAGAAATGTTGTTAAATCTGTGCCTTTGTGAGCTATTATGTTCCCAGCTAGCCCACTCCTACAGTGTACTCAGCATGCTGACTTTCCAGGAGCTCTCTCCATGTTGGAACCAGCCACCTGTCTCCTGCCAGATCCCAGAGAGGAACAAGACTAGCTGACAAATACCATATGTTATAGGCTGGCCAAAGGAAGCCTAACTGTATTTTGTTCCGCTTGTCTATTTAACTGGGTCACTGTAACAAGGCTGTTTTTACAAATAGCACATCTGTATATGGTTGAACTTTTCTGTCTATATGTGAACTGGTGGAGATCAGACACCCTTATTTTTTGCCCTAGAAATGTAATATTCTGCCCTCCCCAATGGCAGTGATGGAGATGGTGTGGGGAGTGAATAACAATTTTTTAACAAAAGCTCATCACCAACAAAAAGCGATGAGAAACCCCAAGGTTAAAACCATCCATTGCGGAAAGTACTCTCAGTTCTTTGTGCATGTGATGAGACTGTTCATACTGATCAGAAAAAAAAAAAAAAAATTGGTAGCGCATTCAAATCGAGGGTGCACACAACTCTTGGTAACGAATATCTAAATACAGATTATGTCTATCTAAAATGTCATCAAAACTAGAGATGGGCTAAAGCCAGAAAGTAGCTAGATGTGGATCCCTATAAACAACAGCGTAAATCCAGAGTAACTCCATTGAGGTCAGTGTAGCAGAGATCAGAATCTGAGCTTACATCCAGATCTGGCCTTTTTAAAGGTTCAGGACTTCTGTGTTCTTAGCAGCATGCCCCAATGGGGAAAACTCAGGGGACCTGCGTTCTATTCCTAGGTCTGCCATAGACCTGCTGTGTCTTTTTGAGAAAGTCACTTCACCTTCTGCCTCTGTTTCCCCTCCTGCTTTTTATCTATCTTATCTCTTTAGAGTATAAACTGTTTGGGGCAGGGACTATCTTCTAATATATGTGTGACACTGAGCCAGTGAGGGTTAAACAACCAGCAGGCTAAGTGACCCAAGATCAACCTTTAAAAATGTATTTGAGAAATATTGACATGGTAAGCAGGGCCATTTCTTGTAGATAGTTCTCAAAGCCATGTAAGTGGACTAAATCCTTTGAAATGCAAACCTATATTGTCAGAGAATTAGAAGTAAATATTATTGTATTTGTCTGTGTTTACCTATATTTGTTAGGAGTTTAACAATGTGATCTAATTAGCATGTAGATGCTGTACTCGGTTCCTGTCTGTAATATTACATTGCTATATTCTATTGATTCAGAAATCAAAAGCGAATATTAGCAATTAGATGAAACTTGGGTGTAATGGTATCATGTCTTTATTTCTCTTTGAAATTTGTAGTAAACTACCTGTGAACCTTTGAATGGTAAATTGCCTTATGCTAATCAATGAAACTAATTACCTGTGTATACATAGGAAATAGGAATTGACTTCAGAGCAACCATGTATATTACCTATTCTTCACCCAAGGAATGTCGGCTGTGCCATTTGCTAGCAAGAGGCTATCGTAACCTGCTAGAGAGCTATAAAAGAACTTTGGGACCTGATCCTTTTTTCATCTCAGATCTGCGTAAGCTTGGTCAGGGGAAGTTTAAGTTGCAAGACTGAGGTCTCCAGCTCCAATCTGGATTACCCTGCTACTTCTCATGGAAGAATTTAAACAGACGCTGCACATGGGCTGCCTATTGGATTATAATTTATGGAACTGATTCTGGAAGAACTTTCTACAAATCAGCAGCTCATCTCTACTATGAAACTAACCTAAGAACTTTACTCATATCTGTATGTATAATGATCTTTAATCATAATACTCTCTCTTTTCTTTTTAAATAAATCTTAGATTAGTTCATAAGAATTGGCTGTACATGTGTAAGATCTGGAACATTCACTGACCTGGTGGATAATGTGTCTGATTGCTGGGGATTTATATATGTTTTAAGTAATCCTCACCATATTTGACTTGACTGTCTGGGTGAAAGTCCAGGGCTGGCTTGCTTTAAGGGAGCTGTTTTCAGCTCCTGGGTAACCAGTTAGGTATCATAGAATCTCAGGGTTGGAAGGGACCTCAGGAGGTCATTTAGTCCAACCCCCCCCCTGCTCAAAGCAGGACCAATCCCCAGACAGATTTTTGCCCTAGATCCCTAAGTGGCCCCCTCAAGAATTGAACTCACAACCCTGGGTTTAGGAGACCAGTGCTCAAACCACTGAGCTATCCGTTCCTCCCAGGTATGATAGAAGCTGTTTTGTTGCTGGGTTGGTGAATCTAAGTATTGGAATAAACCACCAGTTTGGGGGATTGTCTGCCCCAATCTTTGCAGTTTACCCTGATTGAGCAATCTCAGTGAGGCCTTTCCAGGCACCACAGTCATAGTATGTTTGTACAAAGCCTAGCACGGTGAGGACCCAATCTAAGTGGGAACGTTTAGGCACTACCATAATACATGTAGTAGTAGTAATAATGACTTTGGTTCAGCCCATCACAGACAGAGGGGCCCGCTGCAAAATTTAGATTGGGATCGAAACTTCCCCCAAAATTACCTCTGGGCATATATACAGCCTCCCAAGCATTCTGGGCAAACTTTGCCAGTGATGTAAACAATTGTGTTGTACGTTTCATGTTGGTTAGGACAGCGGTTTAAATGGGAACTTGCACCAATTTGGTATTCAGCAGGTGAATTTGGCATTCAAAACCCATGTGATTTCACAGCCATGCGAGCAGAAGAGGGGAGATGAAACAAGAAAAGCATCTACCTGCAGAATGTAAGATAAAGCTTATACCTTTACTCCCCTTCTCCCTTACTCACCTTACATCCTCCTGTTAGTTGCTTTACCTGCTGTGCCTCCTATTCTGCCCACTTGATGTTTAAAGTACTCATTTTTGCACACTCCCTGAACATCACATCAGTGCAAGTTACACCACTCGACCACTTAGACTACAGTTCTGAAAGTTTTATATTCTATACAGGCCACATTCTGCCCTCAGTTGTACTGTGTAGAACCACAACAAGTCAATGAGGTTTCACGGGTTTAACTGAGAACTGAATTTGGCAGAGTGCGTAACTCATACCACTGAATTTGGCCCACACTCATTCCTGTACATTCACTCACTGATACACTCATTTGTTCATATAGCCACACATTTGCACCCTCTCCTTCAGCTACTTGCTCTGTTACCCACACATGTATATTCAGCTTTATATATTCATCCTTTCACTTTTGTGTGTGTGTAGCGTATCACCCCGAAACACATTCTCTTTAACATAGGCACATTCTCTTACACAGACGCTCACAAATATATACATCTTATCTGTCCATTGGAAGTTTTTCTGTATCAGCCATCATCCTGTATCCAAGTGCTGTGCATACAGGCACATCTGTCTAAACATATATACGTGCACCTTCTCTGACAAACACCCACTCATGTACACACTGCTCCTTTACCCATACATAGAGGGACATATATGCACATATATACTCTTGCTGGCATCTACTTACTCATTTACTCATGTGCATCCCACCCACTCTCCCTCTCTCTCGCTTTCTTTCTGAGAGAACCAGTCATTCACACTACAGTTGGGACCATGCTGCAAAATTCAAGAGCCAGGTTCAGATTTTCTCCCTCACATCCACATACATACACCCATCCTATCAAATGTGGGGGAGTTTGAAGCCAGGGTTTTGGTACAGGCTCATCTGTCCCATGCATACATATGTAAACTCATCCGTACGCACACATGTTGGCACACCCATATGCCCAGACACGACATGTCTTGAAGCTTCTTTAAAAAACCCAACATGTCACTAGACCGTCACAGTTAAGCATGTTGTTCTCCAACTCTTCTCCCCTGACCTCTAATTTCTACCCACACTGACCCACTTAAAATTAATGAAGACCAGAAGCAAGTGTGTGCTCACTACATTTTTGCAGTAGGTTCTGGCTTGTTGCCGTCTCGTCCTCCATACCTCAATACAGCTAATAAGAACCAAGGGCTGCCTCCACAAACTGGGGTAAAACCCACCTCAGCTGTGACATCTCTGCAACTACAAAGGATTTCTTAGGGATCTGGAGTCCAACCATCATGCCCAGCTTTCAGCTGTGGAGTTCCAGGCTCTGGTTTCATCTCTCACCAGCATCGGAAGGGATGAACTCAGCATGACTGAGCTGTCCAATGGCGGCCAGGCTGGGAGCTGTGCTCAATTAGCCAGCCTTGGATTTTTAAGAGAGAAGGGATGAATTTGATGTATTTTAGTGATTTTAATCAGAAGTGACTGATAGCCATAGCTAAACCCATGCATGGTGCGGACAGGAGCTGTGTGATCTTCCTTCCACAGCTCTGCCACCTGCTAACCCCCTTGCTGTTCCAGTTTCTCCACACATCCCAGCTAATGCATCTTAGTCCTTAGCTGTATTAGCTCTGTGTATGCACCAGGATCATGATCCACTGAACTGCTGCTATTCCAGTACTAATACTGCTTCCTTGCTGTACACGTACACACACACACACACACACACACACACACACACACACGTCTGCTCTGCTTGTGAAATTCCCTTTCCTAGCAGATGGAGTCCCCATCTCTGCTTGCCTCAGGCTCTTGGTAGATTGTTCTGGGGGTTCTCCAGGCATCTTAACATATGTGTGGGTTGGGGAAGGAGGGAGTGGTTTAGGGGGGAGCAGTTGAACTGGTTGAAGCTTATGACAGGTTCATTGTATGTGAGCAGGCTGTTACAGGTTGCAAAATTGGTGTAGTTGATTTACACAGTGAGAGAGCCTTAAAAATAGGTTTTATTCTTTAAAAAAATCTTTCTAATCTGTCCATTGTGGTGTGTAACGACACACAGGTTTCACTCATTTCAGTCACTTGTCCCAACTCGGTGGTTTGTGTCACACGTCAGCAGGTTGGGAGAGGTGTCCTCAAGTGAAAGGTGCCATACTGGGGGCAGTATTATCATGTGTTAGGAGCGACTGGGATGATGACCTTGCAATGGGATTGATGTCACTGTTCCTTGCCCTGCGACAACGATCTATACAAGGCCTTATACAAGCTGATCTGGTGTGTGTAATGAGCCATGCAGTTGTTTTACTTATTCCTTGGTCATCTCCTCCTTGAGCCTCAGGGCTCTATAAACTGGGCAGCTCTATGGCTGCTGTGGTGATGGGTGGGATTTATGCAAAAAACCCAACCTTAATTTTCAACACAGAGCTCTCTCTCTCCTTCTCACCCCCCAGCCCCTTCAAACATACCTGTGGGTAGAGGTAGTATTATTGGAACAGCCTATTTGACTGCTATAACATTTTCCACTCTGATCCATTGACTTTTATTTCATATTTTCCTTGGATCAGCACCTCTGAAACTGGCTAAACTGCCTGTTATTTGAATACTTTGAGCCAGTGTCTCACCCCATTGGCTTTACCTGATTTCCTCTGTAGAGGGCAGCAAAGAGATGTGTCTGTAGATACATTGCTAGCATGAACTATGTTTCTCTCCTTTGTCAGGCCACCTTCTTACTAGTTAGCACTACACAAAAGAGTGTCTCCCAGTGGTAGTGTTAAGGGCGATCGCTGTTCTCTAGTACTACACAAGAAAGAAGAATTTTAGCCACTGTGACTGCAGAAGTAGGGTAACAAGCGGGGCAGGCTCCAGCTTTTTTGCTGCCCCAAGCGGCGGGAGAAAAAAAAAGAAAAACCTGATTGAGCTGCCGCCGAATTGCCGCTGAGGAGGAAGACAGGTAGTGAAGGACCCGCTGCCAAATTGCCACCGAAGACTGAGGCGGGCCGGTTGAGCTGCCGCCGAAGTGCTGACGACGACGACCTGGACGTGCCGCCCCTTTCTATTGGCTGCCCCAGGCACCTGCTTCCTTCGCTGGTACCTGGAGCTGGCCCTGGTAACAAGTCTGTTGTAAAGATCAATTTTTTTTCTTATCTGCGAGGGGCTGAAAAAAGGGAGGTTTTAAAAGCGCGCCTGAGCTGGCCTGAGGGCTAATCTCCTTCACACTTAACATAATTGCTGTCCAAACCCATTGTCATAATAGCAACTGAGACGGATGGCTACTTGCCCAGCAGTTCATCATTACCAGCCCCCTGGTTTTGTCATCTCAGGAGTGGGCAATCCAGAACGGAGAGCGAATCTCCTTGGAATTCACTATTATTGCTCCTCAGCTCCACTATTTATCTTCTGGATTGCCTGGGATGGAGCCCCTAACTAACCTTAGCTAATACAAATGGGATCTGGCACAAAAACAATGACAATACAGTTAAAATTTATGAAGAAAGGATGAATATTCCCAAAGGGCCTGGAGGCCAGAAGGAGACACATAGGGCCTCAGTAAGGTGGACCTTCCCCAAACAAAATTTTAGGATCTGAAATGCAAAAACCTGTTATCATGTATTCAAGGCCTTGATTTAGAAACCCTTCTGATTCTGTGCATTGCCCACTGCCTGGTGTGGACTTATAAAACTGTTCCTTCTTGAGGTTCCCCAAAACCAAAAAATAGAGGGATCAATAAGAGGACTAACTACCATACGGCAAACAGACTTAAATAGGAATGTGCTCAAAGATCACAGCATAGGAAGATATATGGAAAAAGTAGCACCATTCATGGTTGGTTTGTCTCCTCTCTTTTAGAGGGGGGTAGCTTGGTCCACAGAGAATCAAAGTTATTCAACAATTTATTTAAAAAAAATCTACTGAGAAGAAATAAACAGAGCAGGCAGCCGGGGAAGAGAGTTATCATCTGATACTCATACTGTATGGTACCAGCTCTCGCAATTTTATTGCAAAGCACATGATTTTATTTAAGCCCCAGCTCCTCAATTCATTTGATTATATGAGACTTTTATTTATGTATTTATTACTTTAAAGTGAGGTTTCTAGCCCTCTTGGTTTTGGAGAAAAGTTTGAAAATGGGTACCCTAAGGGCTCAGAATCCAGAAGGACATTAAAAAGAACCCTCCAAATTTTTGTTTTTGTTCATAAACCTCATGATTTTTAAGCCAATCACATGAATTTTAGGGTTTGACCCATGATTTTGAAATACTTAGGGTTTGCAGTCTTAGTGCTTTCCATCCTGAAAGATTGCAAAGCATTTTACGGGGGGGGGAGGGGATGCTACCAGGAACTGTTAATACACATAGTAAGGTACAATACCTATCTTGTAGAGCTCATGATCTAACAGTCACAACAAATACAGGGGCAAAGGGTGTATTTTTATCCCAATGGGGTCTGTTCCCCATCTTTAGAGAGAGACTAAGTGACTTGCCCAGGGTCACATCGAAGTCTGTGGCAGAGCTGGGAATTGAAGCCAAAGTTAGCAAACTGATATATAAACTATGAAAGATTCACTTTGCGCTTCAATAACATGCAGCTGCCTCTGGGGTGGAAGTGGATGAATGTTTAACAACCCACAGCAACACCTCATATTAGTTTGAGATAGGAAGTGAAGAAAAATACTGGGTGAGGCAGAGAGGGTGAGAATGGCACATATGCACCCAGAAAAACATTCAACACAAAGCCAAAAATGTATACTCTTTCTTCTTATTATTGTTTTGCTTTAGGAACAATATGGCAACAACCCTCTAATATCCCAGGGCTTTTGTTTATCCAGATTTTTATTGGGGGAAAAAAAGGCAGAGGAGAAAAAGAAATGAGAGAAAAACAAGCCTCCCTTCCAACCAGAGAGTCATGCGTTTTGACTCAATCTAATTATACAAATGATATTTTTATAACCTCTGTGAAGTCTGCCCACTTTCTTTGTGTCTCTCTCCATTGTTTACTTTAGAGCAGTCGGGAAGCCAAGTCTAAGTGACTTCGAAGGAAAACACCCTGGACCTTGGACTATGCTACATGCTCTTACTTTTTGGCTTGTAAACGAGACTGTTTCCCTGGTTTCATACCCCCCACACCTCTGTACAGGTTGTCATTCTAAGACATTTTGCCTAGCCCTGGGCCATGTTGGCAGCTTCCCAGGAGCCCTTAATGTGTACAAAGTGGAGAAGAACGCAACCCTTCAGGGCTAGATCCTCAGCTAGTGTAAACTGCCATCATTCAATCGAGGTTCTGCCCCCGTTTTCAATCCAAAGCTATGGCCCACTGAGCCTACAAATCCCAGCAGGTGGTTCTGTTCTGTTCCGACGCAAGCGGTGTTTATTACCAGCTGACACTTGTGTTCTCTGCACAAAGCACCTGTATATTAAAGAGGAGGACAGTCAAAGGCGGCACTTTGCCCTCCCCATGCACAGGCTGCTTTGGGCCTTTTTAGGACTGTTGTCCACCCTCAGAATGGGGATTAGGCTTTAAAAGACAAGTCCAAAGACAAGCCCAGTGGGTGGCACCATAAGTGTATTTGCAAGACGGCAATGAGGAAGGTGGAATTTGAGAGGAATCTCTTGGCCCATGAAAATGAGACATTTCATGGCCTTGGTGCCGGTGGCAAAAGGGAGATCAACGCTGGTCAGCTGTTAAGTATCTTAGGCATGAGAAATAGGGATTTTAAAAAGACATTCCTGATACTTAATGATTTTCACATTGACGTTTTGATAGCAGGTCCATTTGGATTCTCACTGCAGGCAGTGTGTGCGCGTGGGAGTGGAGGAGCAGGGTCACTGCTCTTTGACCTTGACTGTTGTCTGGTCTGTGGGGGAAACAGGTGACTTTTATCCTTCGGGATCCTCAGCTGGCAGCAGCTCTGTTTAGCCACAGGAGGGCAGTGTCACTCTACAGAAACACTGTTGGGGAATCATCCACCTGGTGGTGTAGATGGGGCATCAGAGGGGAGACATTCATAAATATGGGTAACCAGCCCCACTCTCTCTATGCCACCATTCGCTTGGCAGTACTGAGGGAGACACGTAGGGGTATAGGTGACCCCAGGGTCAGACGGGGTGGAAGGAGAAGCTGACTGAATATTAACCCATCTGCCTGTTAAGAAGGTCTTAGCTGCTCCTGATTCAAGAGAGGTGACCTCATGATCTCAACCCAGCTGCAGAAAGAGATGTCTTTCCCAGGAAATTGCTTCAGGTTTTCCATATCGTATTTATTATGGCTCTATTTCTCTTGAGTTTAAGACCCTATTCCTCTGCATAAGGACACAGGCACTCTCACGCTAGGACACAGCAATAGTCTTCTCTTCTGGTATGGAGCGCCCCCCCCCCCACACACACACACAATATAAGCTGCACCTGATACATTAAAGGAAGGGGAAGCTGGTCAAGTTACCTTGCCAGTTACACAATCTTTGAGAGGAGAATTCCTTCTGAGCGCTGCCTGGCAATGAGCATACGCTTTAGCACATGACCATCGATCGCCCCTGCTAGTTTTTATCCTAGCAAATGTGGATTATCAGCCTGATTTTTCAGCCTACTTGTCACCTGGCTGGCTTCCATTTTTGTTCCTGAAATTCCAGCCGTTGGAGGTGGGCTTTCCAATCTACTGCCCTATGTTCTTCGTCATTTAAAACCCCAGCCCTTTCCGAATCTTCTTATAGTATTTTGCCTCAACGATATCGTAAAGCAGTGAGCTCCACAGTTTAACCTCTGGGGGCCGAGTCCTAAGCTCCATACTCACTGTTTGTTTACTCAGCCAAACTTCTGCTGCCTTTAGAGGAGCAGTGTGGTCAGTGGATAGGCACTGGAGTGGAACTCAAGACACCTGCATTCTATTCCCAGCCCTGCTACTGACCTGCTGTGAGTCGTGTCACCGTTCTGTGCCTCAGTTTCCCCTCCTGCCCTTTGCCTATTTAGACTAGAAGATCTTTGGGGCACAAACAAGCTCTCACTATGTGTATATACTGTGCCTGGCACAATGAGGCCCTGATTTTGCTTAGGCCCTTTAAACGCTAGTGTAATATAAATAATAATTGAGAATTGCAGATGCTCATTCCCTCTCAGGATTTGGCCATATTGAAAGCTATAACTTTTCTAGTTTATTCCCTTGCAAAAACAGCAGCGCATCTTACTCACTTTCTTTGGCCCGTCACTGCACGCTGAGCAAACCTCTTCATTGAGTTGGCCCCAGTCCTGCAGAGATACTTCTTTCTGAGCGCCTCCAGCTCATACAGAATTCTGCCGTGTGTGATTGGTTTAAATTGCTCCTTCAACTCTGCATTGCAATGTATTATGCTGTGGTTGTCCCCTCTCTCCTTCCTCGTCCTCTTTGCAGAGGCAATCAGAATATCTACAGAGTAATGGTGAGTAAACATGAACCTGGCCTCCCACTAGGAGGTTTTCAGACCAAGTGTAATGTGTCTGAACTCTTCCATTAGCAATACTTGCACGCCTGGGTGTATATGGTGGGATGTTATTCATATGCCATAGGTTGCAATCAGTGGCAGCTGGTCTCACTCCACTGCTGGCTGAGGAGAGAGTAAGCTGATGCTATTGTGAAGTAATAACTTTGACGGGAAGTGATCACGGGATAACTGAGGGGTGTAGCAGAGACATGGGAGTGAAGGAAGGATGAATTCTGTCAGTGTTTCAGAGCAGGCTGAGAGGCAAAGGGGAATGGAGAGGAAAAGGTTAAGTAAGCTACGCTGAAAGGTGATGCCAAGATTTCTAGACTGAGGAGTGAATTGAAGGTGTCCAGTTAAAGGAGGCGACAGCCCAGTCAGGGATGTGGAACACAGAGGACTCTTCTCCCAACAGGAGTCCTTGAGGAATTCAGGAGAGGGAAGTTGTAGTGTAGTCAGGAGGCGACTGATTCAAGACAGGCAGGGGGCGGGGAGGGGTGAAGGCCTGCATTAAGCCAGAGAGAGGACCAATTCAGGCCCAGTGTAAGTGGATGAAACTCCACTGCTTGTAGCTAGAGCATATACCACCAGAAATATCTGGGCCAGATCCTCAGCTGCTGTAAATCGGTGTAATGCCATTGACTGCAGTGGAGCCACAGTGAATTACACCAATTCACTGTGGCTCCACTGCAGTCAATGGCATTACACCAGTGGAGAATCTGGCCCTCTGCTTGGCTTCCTGCTGCCTCCATCCTGCCCACTTGAGGAGGCCTGCAGCAGTCTCCAGTTGAACTTGCGGGGGGTGAGGCAGAGCTTTCCCCGGCAAATGAGAAAAACACTGTATCTTCATCCTGCTTCATCTTCCCAGGATTTCCGACTGAAAAGGCCCTGACTGATTCCATCTGGCAGGCCGACCATGCTTCAAAGACAGTAAATCCTGGGACTTTTTAACTTACAAACAAAAACATGCATAACAAAAAAAAAAAAGACAGTTCTCCCTGGGGAGAGTAACTCCAGTCTATGAGAAATCAAAAACAAGGCTCAGCTCTTGCTTCCACTGACTCCAGTATGTTTTCTGTTCCTTTTAAAACAAAACCAATGCTAGTGCCTCCTCTGCTTGACACCTACCGTCTGCTCCCTTATTCCCCAGCCTCTCGATGTGTCTAGGCGGGGAGAGGCTGAGAGAAAAGGGAAAAGCCGAAGAGGAAGGAGAGGACTGGCAACGACCTGCCATTGGTTACCACTCCTTCTGACACAAATGTGAATGTTCTAGGCCCGGCACACTGAAATTCTTGAGCCGGGGTGGGCAAAATGAAGAATGACCCATACATGAGCGGAGCACTAGCGCCAAGAGTCACACTCGGCACCCCCAGTTTCTGTAGTCACTACGAGCCACACCCAACTGTACTCATTCAAGGAGCCATATTCTCAGCTGACCCAGAATAGATTCTTAGACACTCAGTGCCCCTATGGTGAGGGTAGAGGTCGAATTCCCTTCTGCCCTTCCTCCATTTTGAGCCCTGGAACAAGCTAGAGCAGGCTGTTCTACACTACGCGTGATTGCCACTGGCCCAGCCGGAGCCCAGCACATTCGGACCACACCTCCAGCCTTGCCCTTTGCATGAGAAGTCAGGCTAGCACAGAGCTGGCTAGGCTGGCTTTTGCCCAGCCCTGGGTTTTCATATGCATGGGGAATCCTCACTGAACCACCTTTCCATTCCCCGTGCACTGCCAGAGTGGTGCAAAGGGGCCAGGATCTTGCCCACTAGCAACCAACCTTGGGGAATCTCAGCTTCAAAAGCGAATGTTCGGGCAAGTTACAGGCCTGTGGAACAGGAAGTTGTGAACTGAAACGGGCTAGCAGCTGTAATTACACTGGGTGCCCCCAAACCCCAGGTAAACTAACACTTTGCACTTCTCTTACCCTTCCACAAGGAGCTTAAAACTTTCGTCAACACAGCCGCACAACACCCTGGTGATGTAGGTATTCTTTTCATAGATGGGTAAACTGAAGCACAGCCAGGTGAAGGATAGGGATGTGACCCCCCCTTACTCAGGTTGACTAGTACCTTCTGGCATGAGTAACCCCACTGAAATCAATGGAACTGCTTGTGGAGTAAGGTACTACTTGCTGGGAGTAAGGATATCACAATCTGATCCTGAGTGACTTTCACAGAGCAAGTCAATGGCAAAGCCAGGACTATAACTCAGGAGTCCTGACTGCCAATCCCCGGATCTAACCGCTAGGCTAGATTGTCTTGCTCTGTAACACAAATGACTTCAATACCTATGTGAACAACAATGAGAGCAATGAATACTACTGAGCCACCTCTTTGCCATGCCCTTCCCATGCTGCACGTGTTTCAAATTTCATGTCCGATGTACAAGCCTCTGGCCCAGGCACAGCCTATACCACCTCTCCCTGGTGTCTGAAAAATCACTGTGGAATCCAGGATTCCAATTCCCCTTAAACAAACCCGACCCCAGATCCTTCACTGACGTCACAGAGACATCACAGAGACGGCAAGTTGTCAAGTGCTTTCAGCAGGGCACCCTGGGGGAATTGCCTCAATTGTTTTCCAGTAGGTAAAATCCCTTCTGTACGTCAGTGAGTAAACTAGGCAGAAAAAATTCTGCCATGACTCAGAGCAACTCTCCAAAGGCTGTGGGATGGGAAGCGGGGATAGGAGGAGGGGTGTTGGTACATCCTATGTACCACTAAGCCACAGGCATGAGTTTTTGGAGCTGACAGGGCCAGGAGCACAGTGGAACCTTTATTAGTGCTTTCCAAAGCGGGAGGGCTTGCAATAAAAAATAAAGTATCTGAGATATTATTGTCAATGGCCACATCTTCCAAGATGAGGTGAACAGTGCAGAGTACCTGGAGAATGTAGGCAGTACCTGCTAAACACCCAGCCGCGGTGCTGGGGGAAGACTGTTCACATAACCGGTTTATTCCTTTTAGCAGGATTCCTTACCGATGACTAAGTGATCATCCTGGGTCTGCCAAGCCTACGGGTTTTCCCCACAGACTACCAGCTTTTTGGTCCCTGCCACAGGGAAATCCCAAGAATCTATGCATCAGATCGTCGGCCCCAGGTAAATCCCCTTTGTGCTGCTGCAGTGAAGCAAAGGGCTTTTAAAGCTGGCTTTACACAGCAGCTCCGGCTCCCCCTATCATAAAGCAATTCTCAGCTTCTGCTTTAAGGTAGCTTTAAGCTCCCTGTAATAGAGAAATCTGTGGCAGGTACAGAGAAAATTACTCCATGCCACTGTGAGGTAGAGGTGATCTGGTGCCAGAAGGGGGTGGGGCTAGACCACATTGGGTTCCAGCAGCCCTGGCTGGCCTACCAGCTCCTAGGTGCTCAGCACATTCTGAAAATCTGGGCCTTCTAAGGGCACCCCAAAATTACTAGTCACTTGGGACAATCTTGGCCATACAGCTATAAAAACGGTTCCTACATTTTGATAGCCTCTTTCATCCCAGGTGTTTCATAGACTGCATATATATTCTAACCATCTACTTCTTTTTTATATCCAGTGATTGCTCACAACTGAAATGCACCCATCTCTGGGGTAGAATATGGAAGTTGTTCCTCATGTGCATGTCACACAGGGGAGTGAGGGAGGTGAAGAATCACTGCAGTTACAGGAGGGATTTGAAGTAGATCAAAATATCCCATATTGATCTCCAGGGCCTGATTCTCTACTGCCTTGCTCCTGGGGCTGTGCTTCACACCTGCACACAGTGAGTGTGAAACTCCACCAGATCAGAATGGCAACATATTATACTCACTTTGCATAAATGATGACACAGGGTCTGTCTACCCTGGGAGCTGCAGGCGTAATTTCCAGCTCGAGCAGACATACCCAGGCTAGCTCTGATGGAGCTAGCATGTTAAAAATAGTGCAGCTGGGGTGGCATAAACACCAGGAAGGGCTAGCCACCCAAAGTACCTACCTGTCCATACATACTCAGGTGGGCCCCTCATGCCACCGCAGCTACCCTCAGTAGCTACCGCAGTAGCTTGATCAGAGCTCGCATAGTAGGTAGGTCTCCTTGATCTGGGAATGATACCCCCACCTCAAAGGATAGACGCACACACAGTGTAAAGCAGTGGATAATCCAAGCCTCTAATCTTATGGGCCTGTTTCTCGTCTCACTTGCACTTCTGTAAATCAGGAGCAACTCCATTGCCCAGAAGAAGTAGACGCACCTACAAAAGACCAGGGGCTCAATTTTACAGAGCCCATTAAAGATGGTTGTAGGGGTGGCATTTTCATCACTGGGGGCTGAATTAGATTTCACACATATATATGTCCTGCAGTAACCTAGCATGCCTAGGAAATGGGATTTCCCCCCCCCCCCAATGCAAACCATAAGTATCATGTACCCTCTTGCTAGCATCATTATTGTTTGTTTGAGTAGATGTCTTGCAGAGTCACTTGCCCTGACCTTTAGCCACGGAGGAGCTAAAATCCAACAAAATACTGTAGTAAAGTGATATCAAGTGGGAAACGCAAGACAGCCAAGGAATCCACAGTTAAGGCTGAAACTCTCATCTTACTCCTAACACATCAGGGTAAGTTAAGGACAGGGATGCAATGGTAACACTGACTTTCTTTGATTTTTGTGGTTTAAGACAGGCCTTCAATGTTACTTGAACATATTTGGAGCGGATTTAATTTCCTTTGAATTATTGTCTTTTATTTTTACCCAGTAATAAATGAAGCTCCTTTTTCTCTCCATGCCCTAAGACACACGTACCCTCTGCATCTCTGCAGGGCACAATGGAAGAAGTGGCTGGGAGCTGTTTTAAATACTTGAAAAATATATTAGTATTGATCTGACAGCCTGTCTCAAAATTTGATGTGGATTGGGTCAGAAACTGGAGCCTGCAGAATGTTAACATCAGGGAGGTGTGAATCCTGCAGAGTACAAAGATTAGTTGAAAACTATTTCAGTTTGGAAAGTAGTTTTCCATGAATATTTCCCCCCCTATAATTTAGACCAAATTCATTAGTGTTTCCCCCCCAAGGGACAGTCCTTTAAAAAACAAACAAAAACTAAGTATATTTTCCAACCGGAAAAGAAGACGGAGCTATTTACTAGGAATGGAAGAGCTCCTCTAAATCCACATTGACATAGTGGGTTCCCTCTATATTACAGATGGACCTGGTAGCACAACCTACAGTTCATGTTGCGTGACACTTCCCATTATAAGCTTAGAACTTTGCCAAACTTTAACCATTTGTGCTGAAATTTTCCATGCTGGGTATCTGCCTCATTTTGAATTTTTGGGGAAAGCTTCAGCAAAACAATGGCTCAGTCATAGCCCAGACTGAGATTAGGGAAAAATGCATTGTTTTATCCATCTTAAAAATTCTTGTAGCTCCTTCATTGAGAAGCTCTAGCGCCTCCATGTTTTGCAGCAGGGACTTGACATTTGGTTGGGGGAGGGAGTCACTCTGATGTCAGGAATGCACCTTTTGCTGTTCCTGTGAAAAACTACCCACATCTGGCCAAGTTATAAGTGTTCAAAAATCCGTTTGCATATACTTAGTAGAGACTTGTTAGAGCTTGGCAGGTAGATTCTCCAGAAAAGTCCATCTGCACTCCCCACGCTCCACCCCCTCACAACTCCTTGGTACTGACAGCACTGAGCATATTTGTGATGGGGCTGGCTCCCCACACTGGCCCAGAAGGGGTTGAATTAGGCCAGGTGGGCCCACTCAGCCAATCAAGCAGAAAACAGGGGAGGGATTTAGGCTAGGAGTGGGCTGGTAATTGCAAGCAAGCTCACCTGTGAGGGAACAGGCAGGGCTTACGTGAAGCGGAGACTAGCAACTGAAAGAGGGCTGCAAGATGAAGAGTGACAGTCGCTTTCCCGGAGAGAAGAAGAAATAGGAATCCCTGAGACCCCAGTAGACTCTAGGAGAGAGGGGTCTGATTAGAATGGGTGGAAGTAAGGTACGAAGAAGTCCAGGGGTGAGAGCAGTAAGGTTAGAGAAGCTGCACACCTTGACTGCTTGGTAAAGGGCCCTGGACTGGAACCTGGGTTCCCCTACCAACCACTGCACAGTGGTACTGCTTGGGCAATGAACTAGAAGACTGCCTGGGTCACTGCAGGAATGGCAGGCTCAGGATGGTGGGTGTGATGACAACTTGATGCCACTTGAGCAGAAAGACTTTGAATGATTCTACCTTGAAAGGCGAAACCACTTAGTGACCTGGTTGGAGGGCTGTATCGCGAAGAGGATGCTACAGTTCCTGGAGTGAGAGAGAGTGATGAAGTGCAACTGCAGGAAGGGGCATCTGCCTGGTAGAGCTAATCACCTGAAGAGGGGTGCAGTTGAGTAGAGCACCCTGTCACAATGCTCCATCCTGGGGTTGTTGGGGTTTAGCAGTACTTTCCCTGCAATGGGTACTCTCAGCAGCTGTAGGACAGAGACTGTCTGTCTCTCCTGTATTCTCATTGCCAGTCACCCTACTGGTGTCCAGGAAGCATGGAGGGGAGACCGCCAGACTCAAATGCAGAAGACGAGAGCTGGACCCGGTGGGGGATGTAGCAGAGGGGAAGACTGGAGTGGGGTTTGGAGAGCCTGGAGAGAGCTGAGGAAGACTGGGAGCCAGTGGGGGAGGAGAAAGACTGAGACAGCAAGAGGAGCTGGGCTGATGGGACTGGGAAATGAAGGGGGAGGGAATAGGAGATGACTGGGACTGGCAGGGTAAAGAGCCTGGGCAGCATCAGACTGGGATTAGGAGCCTGGGGAGGGAGACGAGAACTTGGATGGGAAGCCCAGAGGTGGAGACTGTCGTCCCCAGTCCCATGCTAAGTGGGTTAAAATATCAAGCAAAATGTGTACACTTGCCAGTAGTTAACATAAAGATATGCAGTAAAATAGGTTTGGGGAGGGGGCAGGAATAACCTGAACTGCATAGATGGATGATAGGCTAGTCATCATATGTATCTACTGGGACCCATCTACTCCATCCTGCCAATCAGTCAATTGGTCTGAAAGATAATCTACCATATACTCAGCTGGTGTAAATCAGTTTAGCACCACTGAAATCAATGGAGTATCATCAGTTTACATCAGCTCAGGATCTGGCCTATGGTCTTCTAGTTCATCCACAAATTATCCATCTCAATAATGTTCATTAAGGCCCAAGGTTCAGGTTAACTTTAAACATGTGCTTAAGTGCTTTGATGAACTGGGGGGCCTTAGATAGCAGGAAAAACAGTTGCTTCCATGGCAGGAGTTTCTGCATGGGACTTCTATGGCCTCTTTCTGGAGGAGGGCTGACTTGATGATTCTAGTGGTCCTTCTGGACTCAATATCTATGACTCGATCTTTCTTTCGCTTCGTCCTGTATTGCATTTCAAACCCAGGCCTATTTCACATGTACTTCTTGGACAACATCCCCCTTCTAAGCTCTTTCTGTTCCATGACCCTTCTGGCAGATCTTCTGTCCTCATTACTCACACTGACACATTTTGTAACATACAGAGCTAACCTTCAAAATCCAGCTTTTGAATTTTCCTTAAATCTGTAAAAGAAAATACACCCCCCATCCACATTTAAAAAAAAAAATACTTGTTTCAGGTCCCAGTGGGTGAAAACCCCAGGATGGGAAAGTGAAGATAAACATAGCAGAGCTTTTCAGAAATTTTTATGTGAAGTTCCAGCTTGTGCTGCTCTCCAGTTTTGCCATCGTAAAAGAAAATCAGGAGCCCCTACATTGCAATAGCAAGGCAGCCAGTGTTTGTATACCTTAAACCCCAAGAGGGCTGAAAATTTCGACTCCGAGTTCCCAATGGCAGAAGTGTGGTACAATAAAACATTGTGTTTTGTTTAGAATATGGCAACTCAGCTTGTCTTATGTTTCAACAGAGGGTTTTGCAATGGTGGCGAAGAGAGACAGGTAAAAGATTAGTTGTTTCCTGCACCCACTCCCATTCCCCTCTGGCACTTCTGGAGTCAAATCCATTCACTTCTAAATGTTGCAATGTTTCTGTTTCGATTAAAATCTCATCAGTTTTAAAAATCCTCCAATCCATTCAGGCAAGTGTTTTTTAAAAGGAGGCTTAGACCATATGGTTTGACATCCAATATATGGATGATGGAACCTGCACAGGACCCTGCAAGGAGAAAGTCACGTATTGTTCGGCAGCTCTATAATGGATCATGACTTCTTTTGGATTATGGCTTTTAAAGGGACAGTGTCAAATACTTTTTTGCAGGGACCTTGTCAGCTAATGAAATAAACAGAATTTTGAACATATTGACAAACCCACAGTCTGACTTGGCTTTGCTGTTCTCTATGGAGTTTCATTATGGGTTTACTTAAATATTTGGATGACTTCTGGGTAGTGGGGAAAAATGTTTATGAATCTAGACGGTACCACAACCATTCACACAAGTTTGTTTTGTCGAAAAAAGTGAACCATAAGTGACTTCTTGGCTATTCATCATTGTTTACTGTCTTGTTTTAAAGCTTTCAGTCATCCAATCAAAGAGCAGGAAAAGTACCATGTGACAAATCACACATGATGAATAGCAAACAGTCGACGTGAACAGCTTGCAAACACCTCATAGGTTGCAAATGATTTGTCCAGACATTTCAGAAACGTCCTTTGAATATGGAGACAGCCTTTAAGGGAATTAGGCACCAAAATGCCATGGATTTTCTAACTTCCCTAACTCCCACAGATGCCTTTGAAAATCCTCATCAGAAATTACAGATCCATCTGGAGAAATCAGGATTGGTTTGTGAACAATTGGCAAGGAGAATAAAAAGGGCTAAATTCCCAATAAATATTACTTATAGTGACTAACCCACCCACCTCTGCTTTTTATACACAAATCACTTACTGTCCACTGATTGTGTTGCCCTTTCAGGAGTTGGGGGGGGGGGGGGGGGATTCTTGTCCTGTTTGGCTTGATAAAACTTAACTTTTTTTTCTTGTGTTCTTAACGGGGATTGTTCCAGTCTCTGTTTCTTCCAGTATTTTTTAAATCCCTTTCACCAGTGGTCCGACCTGAGGTTTGAGCATTGTTTTAGGGTTATGAACATTCTGAAGTAATCGAAGCCAGACAAAGGGCTGGTCAGACCTCCACGTACATCCCTCCTGCAAGGGCAAGTGTGATGGGGTACCTCCCCCACATAGCTAGTGAAAGGATTAATGTGGGTCTGAGATGCCAATTAACCCACCTGGTTGCACCTAATTAATGATGGCACCTAGGTGGGGAGGGGCTGGATGGTGCTATAAACAGGAAGTTTGGCCACTGCAATGAGAAGCTCTGCAGTTATGGTCCAGGTAGTGAAGAGTGCTTCAGGGAATAAGAAGACTTTTGTAGGGTGAGGAGAAAGCCTAGGGAAATGCTTGATAGGAAGAAGTCCAGAGAGGTGGCAGCAAAGAGCCTGATGCAGTGAATCTTGACTGCTTTTCCTATGGTCCCTGGACTAGCACAATAGCACAGAGTCCTTGAAAAGAGGGTGTGGACTACTGAAAGCCGGGAGAAAAGGATGTATGGCCCACTGTTCTAAGAGTGGGATGTGGGCAGTAGTGTATAGTAGTTGGAGCAGGAGTTAGTAGCTAGAATCTGAGTCCAGGATCAGAGCTGGATTACCTGGAGTGACATAGGCCTGGAAACAAACAGCAACTAATGCAACAGTGGGCAAATGCTTTAAGCACCTGCCAAACTACAGCTGCTGACTCTAGACAAGGTAGCCAATTAGGCGGCTTACTATAGGCCAGCTGTGCTCATCAGGTTGCCTGGAAACTGGCTCTGCTACAGGCCCAAAGTCCTCATGCACTGAGCTCAGAAGTGAAGGTGGCAGACCAGATAGAGTCCAGCAAGAACAAGTCCCTCTGTGCTACACCTGAAGGAGTGGGAGTAAATGTGACCGGGTGGGAGGTCTGAGTCACAAGAAGAGGCAGATAGCTGCAGGGCTGGAAGAGGAGAGGCTGCTATGTCATACCCAGCTGCAGAGAAGCCCAGTGGTCAGTTGACTCTTTTTATAGCAAATCACAGTCATTCTGCTCCATTTGGTGATATTAACTTGTACTCCCTTTTGCTGATGGGAGGAGCGGTGCACAATGCTGTGCTTAGGATTTTCAAATGAGTGTCGCTCTTATAGTGAAAGTCAATGGGAGTCAGTCCCTTGGGCCTCATTGCAAATCCAGCCTTAAATAAACCCTGGTTATTGGCATCTTTTAGCTTTTAGGAGGATGGAGTAATGAGGTTTTAAATTTAGATATTTAGGTCCTGATTCTGGGCTGTCAGAGCTATGCTCTGTGCAGCTCGGGGGGGAGTGAGGACAAAGGTAATTTTATGCCCCCTTTACCTGCCCCTGAGATCCTGGGTCTGGCTCAGTCTCCAAAATAAATTAGAGCAGGCTGCTTTAATTTACTGGTAGCTACCTATAGCTCCAAGGGACTATTCTAGCAGTTGGGGATCACAGGTGCAGAGAGAGGGCCTCTTTTCTCTGTACACGACCTCCTGCATTAGATGCTAGGATGGGACGTAGCTTAAAAGTCACTACCGTGGTACTGTGCCATCTGGGATCCCCCCATTTAGTGGGATTCTCCATAAGCCAGTTAAGATGATCTCTTGGCTGCTTTGTGCTACTGGAGTGGTGCAACGTAGCTATAGCAGAGCCTGGGGTCTAGGCTTTTGAATGCGGACAGCAGAGCTCAATAGATGCAAACACCTTTTTGAGGCACTGTTTGATCACATTTGGAGCCTAAAATATTCAATGGTGTCATCTTCACTTTGAGTAAAGTATCTTGAGCGTAATGGGCCAGATTCTGCTCTAAACCAAGTGTAAATCTGGAGTGACTATACATTTCAGGGGAGCTACTCCAGGTTATCTGGTATAAAGAGGCCATATTCTGCTCTCCTGGGGTCATATTAATCAGTGGTATACTTGGCTTCACCACTGTAAGTTAGGCATTGCCGGTGCCAGGAGGATGCATCTTGCACGCTCTTATCATTTGTGATGCATCATCGGCCGTGGCTGCTGAAGATAGTGTGGTAAATATGAGTGCAGGTGCATGTACTAGCTTTGATCATGATGTGGTGGTGTGAATACACACAGAGCATTTGAATTAAATTGCCTCTTCTTAGAGTTTTGCTAGTGCTCAGGAGCAGGCGAAGTTGAGAGCCCCTGTCCTCCCCCTCCTTCCAAAGGCAGGGACCTGACCGGTTCTATTGCCTGCAGCTGCCCTTTAAGAAAAGCGTATAGAATTTATTAGAGAGGCATCCAGTGAACATTGTTGCCAGCTCCCACAACTTCATTATGAATCTCACAGTATTTGGTGGTTTTCCCAAAGCCCCAGCTCTCAGAGTTATGTGACTTTTTTTTTTTGTAAAGTGAACTTGTAGCCCTCAAGAATGCAGAGAAAAGCTTGAAAGCATGAACCCTAAAGGCTCAAAAAACCAGAAGGCTAAGAAAAAACCTTTTTTGGCTTAAAAATCATGAGATTTAAAAAAAAGCAAGATGTTTTTTGTAGCTTGTCTCATGATTGTGGATGCTTAGTATGAGCAGTACTTCTATAGAAATTATTCTAAAACCCAGGGGAAGTAGGTCCTTTCTGCTGGCAATTAAAAAAAGAATTTGGTAGCAGAGATATAATTCTCCATTACATTTGATAGGAAGGTTCAAAAGATGCCTAGGAAGATAGTTTTCTATTAAATCCTGCAGAGTGTGCCATAAGGGACTCTCCGCTGTGGTCTTGTTAAAGGACTGGTGTCACTTGTTTTTCACCCTTTCTTGTAAAGAGCCAACCACCCCCTTCCGTTTGGGCATCCAGTAGGCTTTAAAAACCAGAACAAAGAAAACAAACAAGCTAAGAGATGAAAGGCAGGGAAGGCCCCATCTTCCCGTGTTTCCCTGTGTGTGCAGGCAGCAGGGGGCCTGAAGGGGGGGGAAAGCCCTTTCCATAGTGCTGCAATGCTTGTCCCACAGGAAGCAAGGCTGTTTGCAGGACAGAGGGCTTTGTTCAGGTCAGAGCAGCTAAACTGTCTCTCTCCTTGTTCAGAAGCAGGGGGTGGGCAGAGAAGGAGGAAAGGATTGGAGGGAAATGGTGTGTATGTGGGGTCTCTTGTCACTCCTCTGTGCCTTGCTGCCTAGATTCTCCAAATGCGCATGGTCCCTCTACCTCCATCCCTGCTCCTTTGTCTCACAACAGCCCCCACACTGTTTCTGATTCTGGCTAGAATGTGCTGTGGTGGCTGCAGCCCGGGCCTGGATTCCCCAGTTTTGCAGCCCCACGTCTAGAGCAGGAAGAGTGAGAATCTGGTTTACCTATTCTAGTTCAGGGACATGAACACTTTTTTGGGAGGGGCTCCAGTCTAGATTCTCTCTTTTGTGGTTTCCTGCAGCATTCTGCTCCGCCACAATGCTGAGAGGATCTGGTGGGGAATGTTTAGGACCCTCTCTCACCTGATGGCTCCCTTGGACAAGGCACGGCTCCTGGGCTCTCACCTGAGGAAGCAGAAACAGCTCCCCCTAAAAGTCTGCTCATTAATTTTCTAGCACCACACAGCTGAGATGATCTGACTTTCCATCTTGTTTCTAGGCAGCCAGGGCTGGCTCTGGCTTTCTGGCTGCCCCAAGCAAAAAAACCCCAAAAAACAAAAGAACGCGGTGGCCAGAACAGCAAAGCAAAAAAAACCCTGCGGCGCGGCCGGAGCCAGGGTGCAGGGGGACTCCCTGCGCTGCAGATGTGCCCTGGCTAGCGGGGGGAGGGGGAGGAAGCGGGGGGAGAGAGAGAAGGGGGGTGGCCAGGGCTTCAGCGGGGCACTGCCACGCGGCCCCTCCCGCCGTGCCCCCTGCTGGGAGGGCTCCGCACCGCTCCAGTCGGCTGGGAGGGAAGGACGCGGGCTGCCCTGCCGGGCTTGCTGCAGTGCGCTCCTGTCCTCCACGCCGCTGCCCCCTACAGGGTGGCCGGAGCGGAACAACAACAACAAAAAAGCGGCCGTGCTGCCCTAGGATTGGGCAGAATGCCGCCTCCTACAAGCTGCTGCCCCAAGCACCAGCTTGCTCGGCTGGTGCCTGGAGCCGGCCCTGTAGGCAGCACAACCCACTACTGTGCAGAGAGAAAAAGCAATATAGACTTATGCTGGCATTGCCATCCAGGCTGTCATACCTACCCATTATCTCAGATCAGATGGGGAGGGAGCACTGACCCTGCCAGGCTTTCCCCACCATCTGCCACTCACTGTGCAGATTGCTCACACATGATGTCTAATGGCATTTGCTCATTCGGTCCCTTCAACCTGCTTTCATGACTACGCTCCTTTTTCACGGGCCTTCCCATGTTATTGATCTATTATAGGCCATTCCCTGCCCATCAAACTTACCACCACTCATCCTGAATTGTACCAGATCTGTATCTAGTGGGTCAGGCCTGGATTAACCTTTTGTGGGTCCCCTTGGAGGCAATAGAGCATGGTAAGTGGAGGTCAGTCCATGGAGCGGGGGGCTAGCCAGAGGCAATGGGGCATGGCATGGTGGGGGCGGCCCTGCTCCGCCCAATGCGAGGGCACTATTTTCAAACCAGCAGTTGCCAGAGGTGCAGTGGCCTACCCGGCCCTGTGCTGCCAGCGTGCCCCTTCCCCTCGGGGACAGACCTATGCCATGCCACACGGCCCCCCCGTCCAACATCCCCCCCCACTCCCTATGCCCAGCGCCCCCCCCAGACCCACCCACAAATGCACAGCACCCTGCACAACACCACCCCTGCCCACAGCCCCACCACAACTGCCCAGCACCCCCACAGAACCCCCACTCCCTAGTGCCCCAACACACACACATCTTCCCACTCCCTCACAGCCCAGCACCCCCACAGACCCACTCCCCCAAGCCCTACCTCCCGGCCACACTCACCAGCCCTGCTGGGAGGCGACTGTGTCTGCCAGGCTGAGCCGGCAGCGCAGCCATGGCTGGTCCCAGGGCCAGGAATCACTCCAGCCCCTCGGGAGTGGCGCGATCAGCCAGGCCAGGGCCTGTCCCGGCTTGACTCCCTCAAGACGCACTTGCCTGGAGGGGCTCAGCCAACCCCTCCACACTGTTCCCCCCCCCCCCCCCCACACACACACACACCTGGCTGAGACTGGCCAGGCTTCTGCACCAGTCCCAGGCGGCTCAGCTCCAGGGAGACAGGTGGTGGGAAGCAGAGACTGCCCAGAGCCGGAGGTGCACTGGGGTCCGGCCAGGGGGCTGAGAGGAGCAGGGGGTGGGGCCAGTGAGTGGAGAGGAGGCCACGGCCAGCCGGCGGGCAGGCCAAGAGGAGCAAGTGGTGGGCGGGGGGAGCCAGCAGAGTCTTGGGGCACAGTGCAAGCGGAGGGGGCCGGGGCCCCTTCTCAGCATGGGCCCGGCTCCATGGAGCCACTGGAGCCATTGTAAACCCGACACTGAGTGTAATCTGTGCTTCCGGGTGCTGCCGAATGCCTCTTATAATTACACCCACCCTGAGTGTCTGGCTGTAAAATCTCAGAATGACTGTAAGGATGGGAAAAACTAAGAGATCCTCTTGGTATTCTCAAGGTTTTTACAATTCCATAGTGGCATAAATTGTGGCAATGAGATCTATGTGGGAGGCAGAGAGCTAGATCTACCTTGGGGTTCCCAAAAGCCTTGGATCCAACCAGTTGGATGCTTATTTGAACCAAACCCGTGACTCTTTGAGTTCACCTGTTGCTATTTATCCTGAAGAGGCCAGGATGGAATTATTTCCTTGAATCTCACTTCAACCCCTTTGTAATTCTCAGTGTAATAGATACTATTTCCTGCCAGCTTCTTACAGCTGTGATGTATTAGGTGTTGAATAGCATTCAGCCTGTTTAAAACTCAGCAGTCAAGGCAATGTCGCGTGTCATCACTCTGTTATGCTTGTTTCACATCAGTGTGGCACTGTTGGATGTCATGTGGAGTTACACTGGCATGAAACGGGTGTAATGGAAGGCAGCTCAGGCCCAAGGGAGTGTAGGATACTGGAGTTAATCTAGAAAGTTTGCAGAGTAGAAGGTGGCAGGATTGTGCCATTGCAACCGAGTGTAGCCTTGCAAATCTACCCTTCCCGAGTACCTCCCACGCCACCATTGAAACCCCGGAAGAGTAAGGTTCCCCCACAGCAGCATGAAATTCATCTCCAGCAGCCGAGAAAATAGTCTGTCTTGTTTACAGACTAGCAAGGGATTTGTGCATGCACGTGTCTGACTAAACGCTGGCTAATGTATCGGTTTGACTGCTTGGAAGGTCTGGTTTTGTACAAGATGTTTTTCAGACATGATTTCTGCTTTTTATTAGAACAAACTGGCAGTGAGAGAGATGGGGATGATGTGTTACTAGGGTGAGGGAGGAGAGAGCTGGTGGTAATTCCTTCTTTAATGAAAACCAGCTTCTATGTAAAGAGAACAAACCTTGATAAACCTTTCGGCTTCCTGCAGAGGATTTTGCTGAACCCCCCTCCTTGGATCAAACACCTGGTTTTGCTGAGACCATGTTTTAAGACTTTTTGTTTCCAGGTAACCAGCTTCATTCTTCACAATAGGGAGCAACACTAAGGAAAATGTAGTCAGCCACACTTTGCTAGCCTGTCCGCCAAGGGAGATAGGGAAGGGTTTGTTATTTTGGTATTTATTGGTGCACTTTTCTGCTTGTGAAGTTTCAGAGGGTAGCTAGGCAGGTATTGTTGGACACTTGCCATGCAAGCTTTTGCCATCGTGTACCATCGTTGACCTCAATCATACACGGATTCATAGTTGTGTCTGGGGGGGAGGGGGTTATGACCAGAAGCAGCCATTATAGTCTTCTACTCTAAGCTGTGCAACACAGACCACATGCTAGCCCAAACTCTCCTAGGTGCCTCTGGAGCATCTGTGCCCAGCTATGTTGAATGTAAAGCTTTTGAGGGTCTAAGCTGAAATCGCCAACTCCTTTCATGTGGGACCCCAGGCTGGATGGCATGTACGCTGTGCAGCACCTATGTAAAGGGAGACTTAGTCTACAGCACAAAGCCCTGGAACTGAAGGATGTTCGCCCCACATGTTAGTTTGGGGAGGGGGTCTGAGATAAATCAAGGGGCAAGAGACACTCGCTTCCAGTACTGGTATCATTGAAGTAGCCTGACAAATAGCTGGTGCAGAAAGGCGAATTCTTACAGCATGGCCTTTCCCAGCAGGTGCCTGCTTTCTCCTCCACCACCTCATCTCTCAGAGGGGTAGCCGTGTTAGTCTGGATCTGTAAAAAGCAACAGAGAGTCCTGTGGCACCTTTAAGACTAACAGATGTATTGGAGCATAAGCTTTCGTGGGTGAATACCCACTTCATCAGACGCATGCAATGGAAATTTCCAGAGGCAGGTATAAATATGCAGGCAAGAATCAGTCTGGAGATAACAAGGTTAGCTCAATCAGGGAGGGTGAGGTCCTCTGCTAGCAGTTGAGGTGTGAACACCAAGGGAGGAGAAACTGGTTTTGTAGTTGGCTAGCCAGTCACAGTCTTTGTTTAATCCTGATCTGATGGTGTCAAATTTGCAAATGAACTGAAGCTCAGCAGTTTCTCTTTGGAGTCTGTTCCTGAAGTTTTTTTGCTGTAAGATGGCTACCTTTACATCTGCTATTGTGTGGCCAGGGAGGTTGAAGTGTTCTCCTACAGGTTTTTGTATATTGCCATTCCTGATATCTGACTTGTGTCCATTTATCCTTTTACGTAGTGACTGTCCAGTTTGGCCAGTGTACATAGCAGAGGGGCATTGCTGGCACATGATGGCATATATAACATTGGTGGATGTGCAGGTGAATGAACCGGTGATGATGTAGCTGATCTGGTTAGGTCCTGTGATGGTGTTGCTGGTGTAGATATGTGGGCAGAGTTGGCATCGAGGTTTCTTGCATGGATTGGTTCCTGAGTTAGAGTTGTTATGGTGTGGTGTGTGGTTGCTGGTGATAATATGCTTAAGGTTGGCGGGTTGTCTGTGGGCGAGGACTGGCCTGCCTCCCAAGGTCTGTGAAAGCAAGGGATCATTGTCCAGGATGGGTTGTAGATCACTACAACCGCATCTGCTCCAACCCCTCAGACAGAGACCAACACCTACAAGATCTTCACCAAGCATTCTCAAAACTACGATATCCACACAAGGAAATAAGGAAACAAATCAACAGAGCCAGACGTGTACCCAGAAGCCTCCTGCTACAAGACAAGCCCAAGAAAGAAACCAACAGAACTCCACTGGACATCACCTACAGTCCTCAGCTTAAACCTCTCCAACGCATCATCAGTGATCTACAACCCATCCTGGACAATGATCCCTCACTTAAAGGTGCCACAGGACTCTCTGTTGCTCACCTCATCTCTCTGTTCTGTTTTTTTCTCTCTCTCTCTCTCTCTCTCTCTCTCTCTCTCTCTCTCTCTCTCTCTCCATGTTGAGGGAGCCTGGTGCTCCAATTCCTGAGAGAGGAATTGGTGCTGTATTTCTGCCTCTCCTCTCTTCTGCAGGCTTGGACCTGCAGTAGTGGTAACCAGAGCAGATGGGGAGGGGATGCAGAGGGGGGAAGAAACAGAAAATGTCCAGGAGGCATTAAGTGGAGATGAGCAGCAACAGGAAGGCATGTTCTAGGGGAGCGAGGGGGGAAGCCTTTTCATTTTAACTAACCAAACACTGCAGGGTTGGTTGGAAAAAGCAGGGGGACAGCCCCAGGGAAGGAACAAATTGGGGGTGGGGAGACAGGCCTGTCTCTCTCTGTTCCCCATCCCCCAGTGGTCGCACCTATGTTTGAAGCACAATGGGGCTGTTGGGGAGCCTGGAGTAAGGGTCAGGAGTGGGGCTCTAGACTCCATTGCTGGAAGAGCCAAAGAGTGTGTGCCTTTCCCCTGCTAGGAAGCAGAGAGCATAGGAAATGGGACTCTGAGGAGGAACGTGCTGGAGGTCTAAGAGCATCTGGGTAGTGGGAAAGGGAAGATGTCTACCAGAGGACAGCGCTTAGCCCCATTCCAGTGGACATCTCCTTCTATTATTTACTTCAGTGGAAAATCAGGGTTGATAGTTCAAAGAGGAGTAGCACAAATGGGAACAGCATGTTCCCTGGAGAGAGCGTTAGCCAGACCTGACAACTGCCCAAGAGGCATCGCAGGGAGAGAGTGTCTGCAGGGCTACGAGCCAGTCAGGTAACAGCTGAGTGGAGAAGGAGGACGGCAAGCAGGGAAGAGACTGTGTGGTTCAGTGAATAGGACCTGGGTGTAGGCTGCAGGAGCTCTGGGTTCTACGCCTGGCTCTTCTGCTACCGTGCTGTATGTCTATGGGCAGAACACTTCAGTCCTGTTTCCATGTTTGAATTGTAACCTCTTTGGAGGCAAGGACTGTCTCTTCTGCATGGACTGTCTCTTGTGTTCACACAGTGCCTGGCACAATGGAGCTGTAGCTGGCCAGAGTGGCCTTTAGGCACTACTGTAATATTATTTTTATATTAAAAGGAGACTGGCAGTGAAAAGAGGAAGGGAGAGGAAAGGAAATGAGCAGAGGAAAAGGGAAAAGAGTGCGAGGGATTTCAGTGGAAGATTTGATTTGCTCTGACTTGAAGATCATTATTGAATGTCCACCAGCCGGCATTGGTGGTACTGAAGGTCTGTGGCTCTTTCTGCACTTGAAATAGCTTTTAAATCAAGTTACAGCCAAACAGCATCACAATTAGCATCTGCAGCTAGCATGGCTATATAATCTGGGGTGACAGCCGGTGCCATGTGTCTGAAAGCCCAAATCAGGGCCTCGTTGTCCCCTGTATGTACCTACAGACCCATGCTCCCCAGGAGAGTTTACAATCCAAATAGACAAGGCAGACAGAGAAAGAAGTATCATCATCCCCATTTTACAGAAACACCGAGATTAAGTGATTCGTGTGAAAAATTTGTGGCAGAGTTGGGAATAGAACCTAGACTTTTTTTCCTGAGTTCTAGGTCAGTGCTCTAACCCCCCAACTGTTCTTCCTGAAGTCTGAACTTGGCTTCTCCCCATCGTGAGTTTTGCCTTTATGAGCCAGGCATGTTGGGCAGCATGCAAGCAAGCATGTACAGTGCATCGAAGAGGATGGAGTTCCAAGCTCAGCAAGGGACCTTAGACCTAGTTTACTCTATCTGGTCTTTTGTTTCATAGCTACGTCTGGTAGGAGTGCAGGGAAAAAAGTGGAGGCACACTTATACCAACAAAAGGGTTCTTTGGCAAGTATTGCTTATTTTGTTGACGGAACTGGGATAAGCTATAATAGCAAAAGTGCTGTTTTGCCAGTGTAAGTTGCATCTCCACTAGGAAGGTTTGCCAGCACAGCTCTAAAGCCTTGTCTGCACTAGAAAGGACTTGCCAGGAGAGTGCCTGCTTCTCAGATTGCCATCTGGCTGACTGAATAGGGTGGTATTAGAGATGATGCCGATGATGTGCTTGGTTCAGAAATAGCTGTGTTAAGTCTGTTTGCTGGAAGATACTCTCACATACCACACATTTCTCTTCCCCATTTGGGGAGCTTCACGTGGGAGCCAATCCCACCATCTTTACCCGATTAGTCTCTCTGAGCTGTAGTTTTCAGGGGCTCTGAGGTGTCCAATTAGTGGAGTCCCTGTTGCCCCACTGCATGGTTGGACTCGGTACGTGTAACTGAGAAACATGCCAGGTAAAACAGGCCTGGCTGTAATCTCACGTATGCTGTGGTGAATCTGGAATAGCTCCATTAAAGATAATGGCGCTGCACCCAGCATCAACCTGGTGACCGAGAGAATCAGACCCTCAAAGGAGGACTTTTGTGGTCTCCTGCCAGCATGATGACTGGTCCTTGCACAGTTCTCCGAAGATGTTAATGATCCTCAAATGACCCTTTTCTGGTAGGAGGGGAAACTGAGACAGAAAGGTCTCATGGCCACCCTCTGCCCCATTCTTCAGACCACACTGCCCTCCTCCCCAGGAGCTGTCTTCCTTCACTTCTCTCCAGAGGAGAATCCTCCTCTCCCCTTCACCCCCAAGCCTGGGAGAGGGAATGCATGTAGCAAGGAGGGAGCTCTACAGGCTTGGTGATAGGGGAGGGGGACTGTGTCCCATAGGGGCCAGCATACAGGTGTGTGGGGCATACTGATGTGTGCACCAGTTGTCACATGTCTCGAGGAAAGTGCACATAATGGAGGAGACGAGGTGATATGATTAAATAAGCATGGGGTAGGGTGTCTCCCAGGGAAAAAAATGTGACTCTGCTGTTGGGGAGCACGCAGGGAAGGAATGTAAGGGGAAGATACCCCTATGAGGGAGACTGCCCAGAGCAGCTACTCTCCAAAAATCAACTGTTTTGGAAGGGATATAGGCCCTGATCCAGCAAAGCACTTAAAGACCTGCTCAACTTCAAGCATGTGAGTGGCCCCCATTGACATCAATGAGACTATTCATGTGCTTAAAGTTAAGCATGTGCTTAAGTGCTTTGTGGGATTAGGGTCATAAACTAGCCACTAACTGAGAAATCCTACCCCCAATAAAGGTATTCCCCCCCCCCCCTAATTCTCACAGCTGCCCACTGCAGGGCTTTTTGTACCTTCTTCTGAAGGAGCTGGTCACTCTGAGATGGGATACTAGATGGACCATTGGTCTTATCTGGTATGGTAATTCATATGTTCTTTGCCTTGTAAACATCCCATAGAGCACAGCCGGGTGGCATACACCACCTCATATGTATCTCGTTAACTATGAAATATGAATATCATTATGTTAAGAGCTAGCAAACCAATTGGGTGTCTCCAGCCCTCACCAAGGATCAGCCAGTGTTACCAGGACTTGGCATTCTCCTTGACAGTTGTATGGAAAACCCCCCATATATGATATAGATATCTATCTGTATACAAGCAAATGTTCTGAAATGGAGGCGGGGCCCCTGTCAGAATTATTTATAGCCGCTGAAGTTTTAAATATATTGAGGCAAAAGCTAAAATATCAGCTGGGATCTCAGCCCAAATTTGGCCACGAATGGGATGCCTCAGAAGTGTTCAGGAAATGAACAGGGGCCCAGCGGAGTGAAGCCAAGGCTTCTGTGGCTGCTCCATCCCACCCAGAGCTCTGTGAGAGAGAGAAAAACCCTGCTAGGAAACTTAGAGCTGCAGAGGAAACAAGTGTTATCGCTCCCACTCTGTCCTAGGAGCAGCTAGACAGCCAAACATCCAACAGCAATTCATCAGGGATTAGAGATCTTGGTATAGAGGCCAGTAGGGGACTCAGTAGGAATTTCAAAATATTGTATATTGTTGGTGTTGATCATCAGGACCAGCATGACAGTCTGAATATCAGGCCAGATCCTCAGCTGGTGTAAATTGGCTTATGGGTCTCTTTGATAGAGCCATGCTGATATATCCCTGCGGAGAACCTGACCCATTGTCTGTAGCATCCCGAGTGGGGGAAAAAGCACCTGGGTGCAGGTGATACAGGAACAGGGTAGTGAGCAAGTTGAAGGGAAGTGCATTAGGTGTAGCTTATCCAGACACAATGCAATGGTTTCTGTGAATAGCTTTGCTCACAACAGGGAGCAATCTACTGTGTCTGAAGTGGATTGTCATAGAGGAGTAGTGGACTTGGGTTCAGGCAATGACCACATGCGGTAGGATTACTTAGGTATAGCCAGTTTATGTGCAAGAGGGTGGAGCAGAGGAACTGTAAAAGAAAAAAGAAAATGTCTTAATCGGAGCCCCTGCCCTACACACGCTCCTTGCCCGTCCCATCTCCCCACACAATGTTTCCAGTGAATAGGGTGCTGGTGCAAACTGCAGATATAACAGCGCTGGAGAGTGAAGTCCCCTTTAATGATTGCACATGGACAGTAGCAATGTGAGTTTCTCTGCATTGTGGGAAGGGAGAGGGGAGTCAAGTCTCTTTCCTTCATCCTTGACCTCTGGGCTAAGATGGGCAACAGTGGTGCCAACTGGGATGGCACTGATTTTGTACAACCGCCCTGGGTTTGTTGGGGGTGAACTCTTCTAAATTCTGTCTTTCCTTGAGACAGAGGCTGCAATGGGGATAGAACATAGCTCCTCGTTTGCTCCTTATGAAAGGAAGGAGAGTTGATGAACCCATTCTCTGTAATCAGTGCTAGCTGTGACTGTTCCCCATAGGTGACAGTGTTCGTATCTGAACCCCTTCATAGCCTGAGTACTTGAGCTTCTCACTCTCTGCCCCTTGCCTGGTAGCTATAACTGCCCAGTTTGGTTCAGCTGTCAGACTTTAGGACTAGCCAGGATCAGGTGGGGGAACTCTTTCCCTGAGGAGGTCCCTTGATAGCTACCTTTACAGTACAATGCAAGTCCACTCTGCTATCAAGCACACACATGGCCCTGGGGGGGATGACTGGTAATGGGATTGCTACCCACTTGTTTCACATGCTGACTGCCCAAACATCTATCAGATGCCAGTGGCTCTCAATCAACTACCATCCTGTAGCAGAGTCAGACCGACAAGCCAAAATCCCTGTATCCTATCACAAGTCCTTGACCCAGCTAGTGGCTCTTCTCCCCGTGTTCTACAGAAATATTTCGAGGCCAGCCTTTAGTTTGAGTTTGGAAGCACTCACAATGTTGGGATTGAAAACGGAAGCCTTAATGAACGTTGTGAAGGTGGAAGCTATATAGCATGGCCTTGTAACTCCTGCCTTTGAATACCACAAACTGAAATAGAAGGGTTGCCTGGAGAATATAAATCCTACATGGTCTGAATAGCAGCCGCAACAGTGTGAGGGTAACACCAATGGGCAGGAGGGTGACTCATTTCTCCAGAAGAGACAACACTGTTTATTAACCGCTGTCCCTTTGAAGGGAAAAATGAAGAAAACATCCCATAGCCAGAGTTATGATTAACCATCTAATTGTTCTGCTGGTATGTTTGCTTAAGGGTTTTCCTTTGCTCTGTGTACACTAAGAAATAGTTTCTCTCTTACAGTCATTGCACCCAGATGATAGTCATTAACAACACAGGCAACAGAGCAGTTATGTATTCCTAGTCCCAACACTTTTTATCCCTGTTTCTTTCTTCAGTACTGGGGAAAGAACGACAGCTCTGGAGACTGAAGCCCTCCCCTGGTTCACAAAGCAGGTAAAGTACAAGCTGCAGCAGGTCTATCTCTGCATTGCTCTGACAACATGCCTCAACCTTCAACTTGGAGGGAGCACCTCCAGGATTGAGTAGTTCCATGGAGGTATCCATCAGTCCTGAAAATGTGAGTTTGCTGATAAGAGGGGCAGTTAATGCCAAGTGTGATGCTGAGAGAACTTGTCTGCTGGAAGCAGTGCTGAAATCACGGGCTTATTAGGTCACCAAATAGCCATCAGATGGCACTGACTTTCAGGAGCTAATAATACGTTGTAGATATGAACCCAGGATCTAAATATTAAAGGTTCCATCTCTCTCTTCCGCACTGATGTTCAGAGCCATCTACTTATATTTATTTCTGTTGCTAGCGCTTTATAGGTCTTTTATCCCTTTTCCAGTACTTCTATTATTACTATAATTTATTAGTTGAATTTCTGTAGCAAAGCTAGAGACCTCAGCCCCATAGTAGTAGGTGCTGTACAAATACGTAGCTAGAGACAGTCCTTGATTCCAAGAGCTTACAAGCTAAATAGATGATTAACAAAAAGTGGGAAGGGAAACTGAGGCACAAAGAGGCGAAGTGACTTTCCCAAGGTTATACAACAGGTCACTGGTAGAACTGGGAATAGAACCCAGTTTCCTGAATCCCAGTCCACTGCCTTATCCGGTCTTAAAATATATACTAGTAGAAATTCTTTTTTCCCCCCCACCTCAGTGTTGTTATGCAGGCAGGCTCTAAGGGTCTGTCTACACAGTGCAAAAAAATAAAAAATAAAATCCACAGCAGAGACTCTCAGACTCTGGATCAGGCTGCAGAAGTAAAAAGAGCAGCATAGGGACTGGAGCTGAGGCTGGAGCCCAGGCTCTGAAACCCACAAAGGGGGTTCAAGCCCAATTGTCTATACAACCATTTTTAGCCCCATGACTCGAGCCCTGTGACCCCAGGCAATTGATCCGGGCTCCGAGACGTGCTGCTGCAGGGTTTTTTGCAGTGTAGACATGTCCCCTTAGTGCAAAAGAACTATTTAATTCAGCTAAGGTTGCTATCACCCATAAGTTGTGATAGACATCAGAGTTGACAAGCTTGACAAACAATGGACTTGGAGGAGCAACTGTCAGCATTTCCAAACTCATTAGTGGTTTTTTAAAAACTGATAAAGCTGAAGGAAGCTGGTGATTCAGTAGGAGTCACTCTTGCTTTTGAGTTAGTGTGAACCAATGTCCCATCATGGTGTTTCAGGAGGTCACATCTTTTAGATGAAATAGCAAACAAAGATCCTGGTCGTGAGGGGTGGTTAAAGTTTCCAGGACATTCAGGTAAGAGTAGGGCTTAAATCCCAATGTATTGATCAGATATAATTTGGATATATACGTTCTGCTCACTTAAAAGCCACCATTTCAGCTGGATACAGTATTCTTCACTTCCTGCCCTAAACTTGTGGGTTGTGTTCCTGTACACATTCAAACAGTGGGAGTGTCTGCCCAGAGGAGGCTGCTCTTCACTTAGGGACAAAGGGACCCCTACATATAACCTTCAAGTAGATGACACTGAAATTGGGGATGGCTGAACTAATTGGAGGTTGATGATGTTGAGCCTCTCAGACTAATTTTTGAGTTCAAAATGGTTCACAAAACTAGTCGGAGCTCACAGATTTTATACAGTGCCAGCATGAGCTTGAGCTGTGAACTTCAGCTCTGGATCCAAACTTCCCCAAAGTTTGAGGCATCAGGTCTGATCAGTTTGGATCTGTCTTGTAGAGAAGTACCAGGTACATGAAATCTTTATTAAAATAGAAAGAAAAGCTGGATTAGGCCCTGCCTCTTAAATCAGCCAATAAAAGCTGAACAAATGATTTTGAGCACCAATTTATTCTTACTAACACTACCATTCACACGCTTTTACAAAACGTATAGTTTAGGATTTTCAAAAGCCCTCCTCATTGGCTTAACTCTGCTCCCACTGAAGTCAATGGGAGTTTTACTGTCCACTTCAGTAGGACTAGAATTACGCCAGTGCTAAGCACTTTAGAAAATCCACTCTTTATGTACAGTGTAATTAGAGCAAAGCTACTTCTCATACAATATAGTTTTGGCTAATGTTTTACATTAATAAATGTTTTGTCTTGCCTGTTTCCCTTTCCCCCCCCCTTATCCAAATGTCACCTGACTCAATTGCAGCTAAATCTGAAATTTGGCTGTATCTGATCTGCATGTCATTAAGAGAACTAAAATAAGTTCTCCACAAAGACTATTATTTAGTGCTATTTGTCCTGAAGTAACATCCAGAGGTCCCATTCCAAATATATAATGAGACAACAAGTGGATACAACAAACGGTTGGGCTGAGCCCAAAGTAACAATGAAGTGATTAAGATTAGTATAGTAGGCAATGGCCTTGACACACCAGCTGCATAGTCACTGGGAACTTACATCGGCATAGCTACGGGTCTCAGGAGCATGAAAAATCCACACCCCTGAGATACGTGGCTATGCTGACCTAACCCCTCATGTACACAGTGCTAGATTGACAGAAGAATCTTTTGTCAATTTTTAGCTACTGTGTCTTGGGCAGGTGGATTACCTGTGCCAATGGGATAACTACTCCTAAGGGTGTAGGTAGTGTCTATACTGAACTGCTACAGCGGCAACTGTGCTGCTGTAGAAGCTTAAGTGTAGACAAGCCCTTGAGTGATTTTTCTTTTTCAAGTGCTTTGTAGGAATCACGGCAGAGGTGGAGGAGCAAAAACGTTGTCTATTGAATTTATTCAGTGCCAAAATTACTCAATTTATTCTGTATTCAAATTTGCTGCAGCTCCGCTCTAATCCAAAAGTGTAACTATAGTGTCATGATGGGGTAGCTACAGTGTATTCCAAATGGAGTGCAAACCCAACCACACTGAAATACTAGTCTTAATACTGATCTCAGAGGGTCTGATCCAAAGCCTACGTAAGTCCATGAGAATCTTGCTTTTGACTTACATGGGCTTTGGATCAGTCCAACGATGTTCAAATGCGTTCAGATTTAGGAAAAACAAGTTTGCCAATCCCTATGGTAATTTGAATATGTATTCAAAATAATATGAATAAATCCCACTTAGGTAATCTATGTAACATACATCTGTTTACATGTATGCATTTTTATTACCTCAAATCAGGCTGATAATGTCTCTGCTGCATCTATCTAACATATGCTGTATGTTACTGTGAACTGATCAGAATATGGTCAACATATTCACAGCATATCTAATACTGGCAGTTTTTTCAAATCCATTTATAACCTTTTCTTTCCTGCTGGTGCAAATACTGGGGCTTTCTTTTCACTAGGAGATTGTCCATCCATTTGTCTTGTAGATCCTTTTATTATCTTTATATCTGACTGGCTGGTCCTACAGATTGAACAGCTTTCTCCCCCACGAAGAGGTCACTCCAGAACAGGCTGGAGGAATGTTAGTGGAGCAGGAGCAGGACGCATGCACTGCAGCTGCTCCATAGAGGATGTCAAAGCTGTCAGTTTGGCACTTTTCATCCGCATGAAATTCATTTAAACGAACATGATGATGGTGGGGCGCAAGGGCTTAACAAGTGCCTAGTGAAGGTGGCATGTTTAATTATGTGAGATTTGTTTGTGGTTCTGATGTGTGTAACATCCAGGCTTCACTCACAACATTTGTGTGAATGGATGGCCAGATGGGATCTTGGAACACTTGACTTCAGCCTGCAGACGGTTAGATTCATGCTGGCTTTGGACTCTTCCCCCTAGTGAGCTCAAATGATCGCAAAACGCTTTCCAGTAGGCTCACACCTTTAAGACCAATGTTGCTCTGACAACTGCCTTGGGTGGGATTGAACCTAGGACATGTGCAGCTAAATAAACCACTTCTGCTAGTTTGAAGATAGCAATAGACTCATTCATCCTCTTCGTAGTTCAGCAACTAGAGAGGGGACAAAGACACTCCTGGCCATTGTGACAGAGGCTCAAGCTGTCCTCCAACATCATTTGTGTATGTGAATATGGTGGTGCTCTTGCATGTGTACTTCTCTTTATGAATTGTGCATGTTTGTGTGCATAAGGCTCGGTATGAATGCATGTCTGTGTAACTACACATGTGTGTTTTTAATGTAAGTACAATTGCTGCATGTGCTTTTGTGCTTGCTGTGTCCCCATCTCTGTGTTGCATGTGCATGTTTGTGTGTGTCCCCCTGTGTATGTGCATAGGAGTACAATGGGCAGAGGGACAAACCCTTAGAGCAGTGTCACATCCATGTGAGGAAAAACTTGAGCTCCTTTTCCAACTGAGCATTTTAGACAGCCAAACTCAGAGTGGGGGATCTTGGTACTGGTGCCAAACTTGTGGTTTTCTCTAAATCATTTTGCAGGGCCTCTCTTTGCTGGCTATAAAATCTTCACTTGAAATGCAATTACCCCAATGTAGAGAAGAGAATAGGCCCCAACTTCACAATATCAGGAGAGGAGCAGGGAAATCTTCCCCATGTCCCCTCTTTATTTCGAACAATGGCACATTATATATCACTAGAGCAATAGACTAAAGGGGAGAGATTTGGGCCAGATCCTCATCTAGTGTAAATCTGTGTAGCTCCATTGACATCAACAGAGCTATGCCAATAGAACACCAGCTAGCCCATAATAAGTGTCTGTATAAGGAGAGAGAAAACTTAGATAGCATGGGCCACATCTGTTGGAGTCAATGGAGCTATTCTGATTTACACCAGCTGAGGATCTGGCCCTCTGTGCAGCAAATTAATTGGAACACGTTAGCCAACATCTTTCTATTGAATACTTTGCTAGACATGGAAATGTCTCCTTTCCTTTGGTTAAACTTTCTTTCCCTTCCTTCACTTCACACTTTCTCTTCTCACTTTTGTAGATCTTTGCATATCATTCCCACTGATTTCAGCATCTGGTGTTCCTTCTCTCTCCTTCTCTATCCCCTTCATTCCTCGTGCCCTGTTCTAACCTATTCCCCCAAGCTCTCCGCTCACCCCAATGCATGTGCCAGTGCACTAGGACGAGCTGAATGGCACTCATGGATAGATGATTTTATTGATGGATTATTTATAAAAAGAGAAGAATAGTAACCTTCAACTGTTGTGTTGATTCTGAGCCATGACATCACGCACGGTTAGCCTTTGTAATTACAATTATCGCCATCCTCCTTCCCTCTTGTTTGTTTGCACTAGCTGGTAGTGTCTTGTCTTAAATGAAATGGTAAGCCCTTACGACAGGTGCTGTTTGTACTGTGCCTGGCACGGGGGGCCCCCATTCCCGACTGGGGGCTTTGGGTGCTACCATACAATAAACATCCACCTGCTCCTCCTCATACACTCAGTCCACACACACACAGCTGCGGTGGAGACGGGGATGGGACTCAAGGCTGGCTGCAGGGTGTGAGGAATCTTGGGAGTTGGAGAGGGATGCTATTCTTCGTTTCAGGAGCCCGGTGTTGTGCCCTTTCATTTTTCCAGCAGAAGGCTGAGGGTGGGTGGGTGTTGGTGAAGGCGGGGGCTGGTTTCTTCATTCCCTCCATGTGGGGGAGTCAGGAGCTGGGGATGATTGTCGTCGTCTTCCCTGTGAGCAGGGGAATTCCTTTTCCCTTTAGCCTGGCTAGATGCTGGCAAGAGAGAGAAGTGAACGGTGGTGCACGGGAGCAACAGTCAGCAGGTTGCTCCTCCTGAGTCTTCACGGCACCTCTGAGTATATTTTCTGCTCCACACTCAGCAGGGAGGAAAGCTTGGCAGTAGAGTGCATTCGTCCAAGTGTTCATGGGGGCAGGTCAGCTCTGAAGCCCAGGTAAACATTTCCAAACTACATCCTGGTACCCTACTATTTCCTGGTTGCCCTCAATGGCTGTGGACAGGTGTCCACATCACTAGAGTTGTAACTGACTGGTAGAGAAGCCTGTACTGCTAGAGGTTGTCCCTCCAGGACGGGGTTGAGCCACTTTGGTTGGGACTCTGAGGTTGCCAGCAGTGCTATTGCTCTCTTTGAACCAATTCTACAAATAAGAAGCTGGATCTGGCCTCCTGGAATGTCCATTTGGTACCATTTATCAACACTAAATTCATATTGGGGGGCGGGGGGGAGGGAATATAGATGGAGTGCTCAGCTTGCTTTCATAGGGCCAGGAGGGCAGCGCCGGTAGGAGACATCTCTTTGCAATGAATTATTGAACACCCATTTCCTGCAGCATGTCTTTTGCATACAATTATCCTGCAAACCACAACTCCAGTCATTATCTCCCCCTCCCCCCCCCTCCGTTTCATGTTGTATATATTTGATTCAGAGAAGCTGGTCAAAGAAACCCTTAAAGCCAGGCATCCTAATGCTGCTGCTCTAAGGAGTCCTTAGATGTCAAATGGAATTCATCTTGGTTAGATCCAGGCAGAGACACTAGAAATCTGACTGCGCTTGTCTACATCTACCCTTAGAAAATGAGGAAGTGTAATTCGCCAATGATGCAGCTCAGGGGTAGTAACAGTGGAGAGAAGCCAGGTCTCAGGGGATTTCAGCTTCTTGTCCTCTAACCCCAATCTGTGCATGGTTTGATGACACAGCAGTAAAAATGGTGGAGCCTTGCCAGTGCTCAAACTACATCCAGCAGAACCCGTTGTGAATTACTATTTCTGAATGGCCTAGTGTACCCTTGTGAATTGCTGGCTTACACGCGAAGGTAGGAAAGCTTCAAACACATGTTTTAGGCCCCTCCCTATTTAGGGCAGCACTTAAACATGGACTTGACTTTAAATATGTGCTGAATTCCCTTGGTCTGAACAACATGTAGGTAATAGGGCAGAACAGAGAAAGCACCGAGTGACATTACAAGCCCCACTAATACCCATGAATTCTGTCCCAGACAGGGAGAAGACAGTTCCATGCCTGCCTGTGTTCACTGAATCCTTTAGCTGTCGTCTTGGACTGCAATTTAGTGTCATCTGCCCACCAGAAAGTGGACTGACACCACTGATTCATTTCACATAGGCCTTCAAATAGCATCAGTTATGTTAACATTGTTGGGTCACTATTGGTCTCTCAGGGATTTGAATGCATAACTTGGGGATAAAAGTCTCTGTATTCTGCTGCCAATCCTATGAGCTATAGAGATCCCTACAATCTGTTCTTCAAAAGGTAGAGCGAGAAATCTCTCTATCTTTGGGTTTTATACTGCCACTCATTGCATTGTATCTGAGCATCTTCTGTCTCAAATAGTTTGGAAGTAGTAAAGTCCCTAGTAGATTTCATGGTTTCTCAGGCTCTTCTTCCACTTCAAGTAGTGGAAAGCTCTGCTTGGAGTGGGGAGGTGGTGCTTGATGTTAATGTCATTCTGGTTTTAGTGGAACAGCTTTACTTGAAGGTTAAAGGAGAGTACGTCTGTTCTTAATGTAACTGTGGTGTGTGTGTGATGCCAATGAAAGGGTTAAACACCTTTCAGAAGTTGCTAGGTAACTCTTCTGATCTCTGGACCATTAACTCATCAATTAGAAGTGTTCTGAATAATCTGAGGTCATACTTCTATCTCTTGTTTCACTGGCTGAGTGTCATTCAGTCAGTCACTGTCTGTTTCTTATTTGCATATCTCTGGGCTGCCACCAACATTTTCAAACATGGTGCCTGAAAATGAAGTACTTACCCCTGTTTTTAGACCCCTACATCAATTTCAGACGTTCACTGGAAGATGTGGGTGTGACTGGATCCCACCAGGGTGCAGCCTGGAACTATGGGACTGCTGTGCCCCCTTAACTCTCTCCAGCCTGGGCTGTCTCTCACAATGCCTTGTTAGTGACCATCAGAAAACCCCTCCAGGAGCTGTGATCACTCAGCACAACAGCATGTGGAGCCCCACACCCAGCTATATTGTATCAATGCTCCTAGAGCCTCTCATGAATCATACAGAGAAAGGCATCAGAGCCAAATCCCCCCCAGCTCCCAGCACTGTACCTCAGGAATATACCATCTTGCACTGCTCAAGATGGGCAGTGCAGATTTATTAATTGGTTCACCACTTCAGCAATGGAAAGTGGACATACACCAGCCTTTGGAAAACCTGAGCAGATTTGTCCCACACTTCATACAAACTTACTGGTAAAGATAAACAATTAAACGAATTTATTGACTATAAAAGGTAGATTTTAAGTGATATTAAGTGATAGGCAAAAAGTCAGAGTTAGTTACCAAAAGAAATAAAATATAAGCACACAATCTAAACTCTATTAGACTGGGCAACATCTTGATTAAGCAGTTTTTCTCACCCCACTGGATTTTGCAGTCCTTAATATACAGGTTTGTTCCTTAAACCTGGGCCAATCTCCTCTGTTGGAGTCATGTCTTCTTCTCAGTGTCTTAGTTGCTTGCAGCATAGGTGGGGGCAGGAGAAGGGCCCAGTATGCGTCCATTCTGTCTGTTTGATATCCTCAGTCCACGTGCTTGGAAGACACAAGTCCAGGCATGTCTGGGTGGGCCTTGCTGAGCCTCTAGGCAAGGCTGAGCAATTCCCCTGGTGTGGCCTCATGCAGGTGAGTCATTGCATCGTAGCTCCCTTGCTGGACAATGGTTGTTGATGGGTTGATTGACACCCCACCCAGATATTGGCTACTTTCCTTGCTGTTGCCTCTGGGGAGCTACTGTCTGGCTGATTCCCCAACTTACAGCATGTTTTAGTGACCACCATACAACACAATTCTCATAAATTCATATGTCTTAATGTTATACCCGTATGGACAGAGAAATGACTTTCAGCCAATCATAACCTTTCCCCTGATATCTTACAAGGCATGCTTTATATGTAAGATCTTGATTATATAAAAATGAGGAATATGGGGGTTCCAGGACGCTCCCCCAAGATATTGAATGTCACAATGGACACTCAGGATCTCTGATTAGGTCCTCCCCTATTCAGGGCAGCACTTAAGCATGGGTTTAACTTTAAGCATGTGCTGAATTCCCATGGTCTGAACCATGGAACAGGTACAATTCGTGGCAGACTCAGATCCCTTAATATGGATTTAGATGCCTAATGTTAGGCACACAAATTTGAAAACAAAACAGCAAAACAGAAACATCACCTTTATGACCTAATATGGGGCACATGGTAGAGTGCCACAGGCATTGAGCAGATGGAGAAAGATCTAAGGGAACATTATCTCTCCTAGGAAATTGTTCTCATAACTAGACTCAAAATAATACATTTTTTTGTTACTTTGAGTCATCTGATTTCTTTTTCGTTTGACCTGATTTTAAAAAAATGTTGAGTCTAGAGTCCATCTGTGCGTGGGAGAGGGGTGGGTGGGAGGCAAGTTCGTTAAATCCCCTGTAGCTTGAGTCACTTTTGAGCACAGCAAAATTTCTCTTTCGGCTCTTTTTTTGGAAACCGCCGACTCCAAGGAGATGGACCTCAAGTCCTCTTATTTTTGTTTTTAGTTTGCTTTTGGGGTTTGGAGGTTTCATAATGGTCAGAGGCTTCAGAGTTCAAAACGCAGGTCTGAGTCGTGGCATCAGACTTGTTGATCGTGGGCCAGATTCTCCTCTGACTTAAACCAGTTTCACAACTGTATCATTCTACCGACTTCCATAGAGTTTCTTCCAATTTACACCAGTGTGAAGAGAGAATCGGGCTCACTCTGTGCCAGAGTGTGAACCCCTTCCTTAACCGGGTGAGCACTTACTTAAACTGAAGTAATTGGGTCTAGTCATGTGAATAACTACCCATGAATGGTGGCAAGTGGTGTAAATGGGGCCCTATGTATTTCTGATTCTATAGAGTCCGGTGGCTGGAACCCCAAGTGTGGGTGTGTTCAAACTATTTCCTCTATAGGAGTAAAATTGCTTCTCTGTGGATCTTGACTCATATTCTCCTCTCCCTGCAGGTGTGGAACTCTATCTTCTGAATGATATTCTGCTTTCCTCTCACGTGGATCTTAAAAAGCAAATGTTGCTATTGACATTACACATCAGCCCCTATAAACCAGAATCCTCCTTTGCATTGCTGATCTGAAGGCAAAGGAAGAATACACCTTGCCAAGAGACACTAAAAACCATCGTGCCAAGTTTTGACTATTCCTTCACACTTATGGAAGCATACACTATGGAAAGACGGGGGAAGGGGGTAGAGATGTATCTCATAAAACATGACTTCTCTTTGGCTTAGATTATAATAACAGTGTCTGAGTCACCACACGGTACATTGATGCGAAGCAACTGCCTGCAGGAAAACCAAAGCCATGCATTTTTCTGCAAAATGAGGAAGAGAAAAACTCTCCGTTTATTTTCATTCTTTTGGCTAGTCTAACTTGCTTCTATTTCTCATTAACCTTTAGAAAATAAAGCTAGCTTTCCTGAGGGAAAATAGCACTTTGTCTCCTTACCCCAATCATGGCTAACCTTCAACATCCAAATTTGCCTGGAGACCTACATTATGTGGCTTCTTAGTCTACTGTTATGAGCCTTGCTTCTGGCCGGAAAGGACCTAGGTTCAAATCCCACTGAAGCTATTACTGAGGCTGTGAAAATTATAGCGCACGTGAGACCTGATCCAAAGACCATCATGGTCAACAGAAAGATGTGTCTGGGCCATGAATTAGCCTTTTTGTGATGAATGTAGTGTAAGGACTTGGACAGAAATAAGGTCTGATGTATTTGTCCTTTCTCAAGATGCATATTGCCTAACTTCACCTGAATTGGGAAGAGGAGCAGGCAAATTGAGTCCTCCACAGAAAGCTTGTCTGTACCCCACAGGTAGTAGGGTCTGCTGTAGTTGCTAGCTAAGTTCCATGGGATATGGTATTTACCGGTGAAGAGGGATTCCAAAGGATGGGTTCTTTTCCTTCTCAGGTAACAGTAGAAGTATTTGTTCTGAGCTTGTGCTGTGGGGTCTGAGCCGCAGCTGCTGAAAATCAGCTCAACTCCATAGAAGTCAATGGATTTGTGAAGTCAGTAGAGCTTTGATAATTTACACCAGTTGAGCATCTGGCCCTCAGTTTTAAAAAAAAGTTTTTAATGAAGGGTAACATGAGAACCGGTCAGTTCCTCCAATTTAATCTGTCTCAATTTACGCTAAGGGTATCCTGAGAACAAATAAAAGAAATACAACTTCAGATAGGGGCAGTGGAGCCTAATAGATTAAGCTGGGGCTTAGGGGAGGGGGCAGGAGAAGTGAGTTGTGTATCCTAAGCCGGATACTTGACTGGTGTAAATTGGCATAGCTCTACTGACTTGGACCTGGCCCAGTATATCTATCTGTAGGTATGCAGGGAACCTACCTTTCAGATAAGGTAGCTTGGCTTAACATTCACTGCTTTATGGTTCTCTGTCCTACCAGTACTAACTCATTGCTTTGTAAAACAATGTGGGCTACTTCTGAGTAGTGTATGAAAGGGGCTACCTAACACCAAATTGTGTTCCATCATTCAGGGCTGGATGCTCAGCTGAGCTTAAGCCGCACAGCTCCACTGAAACCAATGGAGATATGCTGGTTTACACCCGCTGTCGGTCTGATGTTTGGGGAAATTCATCCCATTCCGAGGGCCTGCCCAAGGCCCTATGCATGTTTTAAGTTGCACTTAAAGCCCTCTTCATACTTCATCCTAATTGGATTTGTGGTTTAGTCACCCCATTAAGGGAAGTAAAAGGTTGCCTTTGGGATTCTAGTGGCATGTTTCCCATATTGCGCTATTGCTGTGAGCGTTGAGTAGGTACCATGCTTTGTTCAGAGCTGCATCCAAGAAGCCATTTTCAATGCATTCATTAACTTTATTGAACCTAGAAATATATGAACAATACAACACATGCTGTTTGTGCTAGTTGCCACTAGATGGCGACCTTTATATATGCTAACTTTATACAGGGTTTGATACTCATGCTGCATTTTATATAAAACTCTTATTCTCCACCAAGGGACCACAGTGCCTGTGCAGTTTGGAAAATGAATGCAGGCATAACATTGCGAATAAAATGATCTGTAACTACTGTCAGACTAGGTTAACATTTTAAGGGGATATAGTTCCCTAGGTGGTATTCTCCCATGGTCTGCCTCCACACCAAACTCTACCCCCTTGAGTTGAAATTATGAGCTCAACATTTGATGGCACCTGCTTTTGTGGGCTCCACTGGCTTGGTTCCTCCTCAGTGGGGTTCAGAAATGGACAGGGACAGATTAAGGCATAGGTACAATGAACATGCACCTAAGGATCCAGCTTCCAACAATGGAGTGTGGTCAGAATCTAAGCTTGGATAGGGCCTCCCTGTGAAATAGGCAAAAATCATCACCCTCATCTTACAAAGGAGTAACCAAAGTGTAATCAGTAACAAGTCCATGGTAGAACCTTAGGATGATACCTAATCCTCTAGACCAGTGTTTCCCAAACTTGGGACACCGCTTGTGTAGGGAAAGCCCCTGGCGGGCCAGGCTGGTTTGTTTACCTGCCGCGTCTGCAGGTTTGGCTGATCGCGACTCCCACTGGCCATGGTTCGCTGCTCCAGGCCAATGGGAGCTGCGGGAAGCGGCGGCCAGTACGTCCCTCAGCCCGTGCCGCTTCCAGCAGCTCCCATTGGCCTGGAGCAGCAAACTGCGGCCAGTGGGAGCCGCGATCGGCCGAACCTGCAAACGCGGCAGGTAAACAAACCGGCCCGGGCCGCCAGGGGCTTTCCCTAAACAAGCGGCGTCCCAAGTTTGGGAAACACTGCTCTAGACCACAGTTCCACTCAGACAGGTCAATATATTGGGTGTCCAATATATGGGACACCACAGATTGAAATAACTTATTTCCCTACATCTAGTGCAGTCATTAAGAGCAGTGCAAAATAAATGGAAAATGATACTGGTTTCATCAGGCAGGGTTTTATATATGCCCATTTTGCCCTGATGTCAGTGGCCATGAGGAACAATGGAAAGCCATGCCACAAGGTCACAGCCACTAGGTCACGTGCCACATCCACTAGGTCAACTCAGCCTGAACCAAATCTTTATGGAGATTTGGAAAAGTTTGGGTAACTTTTTATGAAGTGTATTATTTGCCATAATTGTCACTGATCTTACCATTGCCTGGCTCTGGCCAGGTCCATATATCAAAGTTCTAAAACATAGTAAAAAACAGCTAGTTGTGTAACCTACCTTCCTTTCCAAAAGTGGTGGTGGTGTCCAGTGGGTAGGCTGGCAGTCAGGAGACATGGGTTCTAAGCCTGGCTCTGCCACTGCTTTGCATTGTGAGCTTGGGCAAGTCACTTTCCCTCTCTGTGCCTCAGTTTCACCACCCTCTCCTTCTTCTCTATTTTGACAGTAACAGACAGCCCTGACCTATGTATGTGTGTATCTAGATGCTTCTGAAGTACAAATAAATAATACTAATAAGCTTCAACACCCAAAACACTGGGTTTTTAACTGAATGTAAGAGAACTACCAAACTTTTGAGGTTCAGCCCAATATAGTTGTGTGGCTGAATCCCTTGCAAGTCTGAAAGTTTAGCAATGCTCTTTCCTCAGCATTTACAGCCATGGTTTAGATTTGCTTCATGTGGGTGAGAAGGGGGTGGGGTTTGGTGGGAACAGTTGTTGGAGCATTTTAAAGGACACATCAACCTCCACGATATGTGATTCATGCTGGTGTGAAACCTAGCAGACTGCTGGAAAGGTGACCAAAAGCACAGAATAGCCTGGTCCTTTTAAGGAACTCTCCCTATTATAAACCTTGCAAATTAAGTTCCTGCGAGGTCCACCTACAACTATCCATAAAGAAGGGCTTATTAGTTGTAGGAAAGATGGATCATCCAGAATTCTCCCCCCCCTCCCCACCCCATGCTGGGATGACTCAGTCTTCTTCACTGAGCTTCAGGTCAATCTGACCTGGAAAGATCCTATTTAGCAAGACCTATTCTGGGAGGTGAAAATTGAGTTATAGCCAGCCTGAGGTCCAGTCCACACGGGGGGCTCAGATCACTGAACATAGGTTTGGCTGGCCAATGGGGATAGGGCCAAACCATCATGTAGTCTAGGTCCCATGGGGTGGGCAGGCAAAACCGTTTTAAAAAAGCTGTAGAGTGCTACCTGTATGTGACACCAACACAGTTTGGTTTCATGTAGGTTGGTGGGCTGAAGCATGTGAAAAACTGGTTTAATTTGGAACTCTCTTCAAGTGGAGTGTGAGCACAGTTCACAAAGTCTGTTGAAAGGCCAGTGTAGATGAAACCTAAATTACACCATCTGAGATGGGATCAGAAAGTGGGTTTGAACCCAACTCTCCATTGTGGTTTCTCGTTTGTTTCCACGCACACTGAGGAGACTAGTCTGTGGCTATGTCTACACTATAAACCAGGGGTGTGATTTCCCCCACACACGTACTAGCTTGTAATGTAGATGTAGCCACGTTGACTGCTGTTTCCAGACCCTGTGCCTTCCTTTCAGAGTTCCTGCGAGAGGTAAACAGCTGAGCTTTGCCAATTCAATTAAAAACACACATATACACATTACATAACGAAAGAAGAATGTGGCCCCCTGAAGCCTAGCCCTGTAATCTAATCTGCTGGCTGGTGGACCCCCAAAGATGATGCTCAAATCCTTTGCTGGAGGTCTCATCCCTCCTCTCTCTCTCTCTCTCTCCACACACACTCCTCTCTGTTTTTCTTTCCTTCTTGGCTTTCTCTAGCTGTATTGTTTTAAATTGGCGGCTGGGCTGTCTGCCAGTTTAAATTTCATCTGCTGCTCTCCTCCTCCTCTTCTCCCCACCTCTCCCCCCCTTCCCGCCCCGCACCATCCCCAGAAGTGATACTGTTTACTTTCTCTGCTGCTTTCTCAATGTCTTTGTACACACTGCAAGGGATATAATCACCAGCTGTGGAGAGCTTTCTGAAACTTTAACTTATTCCTCAATGCCCCAGGGCTGGTGATCAGAAATAAAAAAAATAATAATAAAACAATGCTGTCTTTAAAGAAAAAAAATGCATTTTTCACATGTTGGTCTGGAACTTGAACAATAATGCCTGTTTCCCCCTCATCTGCAATTTTGAGGCTTTTTTGGTTTTGGTGTTTAGTTTTATTTACTTCTTGAAGATGAGGAGGAAGAGTTCAATGTGGAAGTGTCAGATTCTGAAGGGCGCATTGTCTCCTCAGACAAAGCTTTAGCAACAATGTGGAGATGAAAGATTAGAGGATAAAAGTGTTTGCCAGAATTTCTTCTTCTCCTTTTCTTTTTTTGTGTGTCTCCCTTTTAGGGTGGAGGTGAAAGAGAGGTCAAACTGTGCCCATTGACCTTTACCCTCTGACCTCGGTGAACTGAAGAAAAGCCTTTGAAGTAGTGAAGTGCCCACGAAAAAAAGAAAACCAAACAAGTTGCTGGCTTTTCCCTCTTCCCATGTGAACCGTCAGCTGCTTAATGGAAGGTGACAGTGCTATGGGGGGCTGGATGGGGGACCCCAGGCATTGTTCCCCCCACCCTTACCTAAGCATGTAGTTAATTGGCACTACAAAAAGCCCACCCACTCAAAGAGAGGGGTGGGGAGAATGGAGGAGACATATGAGAAAATAATCTTCATCCCCCATGAGCGTCGCTCACTGTGGCACTCCGTTTCCCCATCTCCACCTCTCACCCACTCCCCATGTGTGGTGACCCTCCAATAAACATCTCATTTTTTTAAATGAGAGAGTCCCCCCACACAGGGAGTGGGTGAGAGGTGGGAGGTGGAGACGGGGAAGTTTTAGGCTCATGATAGCTAGAGCTGGAAAAGACCTGCTTAGATCAATGAGCCCTTTCCCCTGAAGAATTGAGAGGACGTGGCAGCTGTTACACGGGTTGCTGCTGTCACACGCATGACCCCTGCTGGCAGTTTGGGGAAAGACAGCTTTTTTTTATTGAAGACACCCATCCTCCTCTTCACCTCCCCATTACAACATGCTCTATGATACAAAGCTCTAGGACTGTGACTCTTAAAGCACAATAGACCTTATCATTATTAGAAATAGAGGCAAAAGGATGTGGCAAAATATGCACCCTTCTCACAATATTTTGCCCATCTCTAGAACTGAACCCAAACCAAATGTTGTTTTGTTTGAAATTATTATTGAATATATATCATGGTAGCTCCAAGAGGCCTCAGCCTGAGCATGGCCTCCTTGTGCTAGGTGCTGTACAAACATCTAATAAGAGACACTTATCTGCGATTATAACAGTTATCTGCAATTGTAATCTATGGGAGGGCAGGGTAACGGTCATACAGACTCGTTTTTGCATAGCTTGTCTATGTGCATAGTCGAGGCCTAGCTATGTGCAATTTGTAGGTATTGAAGTTATTTAGTTTGCTTGTTTGTGGGTAGATTTTGAGGTGATAGATAAATAATCATGTTAGTGACAGTATTCTCAGCTCCCCTCTTGCCTAGTCCGTATCAGCTGGTTCTGTAGACATCAAAGTAGGAATCTTGTGGTGGGATTTGGTGGAAACAGTAGTGGGTCTTCCACACATGTAAGGTGAAGACATTAGGTAAGTTTTCTCCCTCCCTCCCTGCCAACATACTCAACACACAATCTGCCCCTCAAGGGAAAGGAAACAGGGCAAGCCCCAGCATTACCCCACACTAATCTTTTTTGCTTTCTTCTTACGGGAGGAGGGAGTCTTTGCAGCTAGCTACACCTCTCCAGGTTTCTTAGGGGTCAGTGACAAATGTTTCCCATCTGAAGTCCATTGTTGCTGGTGGGCAGCTGGACCACTCTACCTTCCAAGTGGTGGACAGCTGGTCTCATTTGTAACAAATATGTGACACACAGGAGTGCTGGTAAGAGACTGGTCTTTATTTCCTAGCCTCAGTCAATTGACATAAATCAGGGTAATGGATGTTTAATATCCCTTGCATGGGGTCAGTCTCGTTTAACTCCAGTGATGACTGTTACATTTAAACAATAATGAAATGCAAATAAAACATCATGTCAACTAAAAATGACAACCAGACATGAATACCATCAATTATAGGAACATGTAGGGATGAGGGTGAGGGCAGACAATCAGAACCCCCTGCCTCTTAGTGGGCATTGGTCAATAGCTACTAACTGTGAACCTCATTGTTTTTCTACTCAGACAGTCTCTTTATACTCTCCAAACAATACCTTCTGCAATGGCTTGTTTGGCTGCTGAAGTGGGTCTGCCACCTGGAGCCTATGTTTGCTGCATTTGATGTTTACCATTGTCAGTGACTGTGTGTGTGTTACTTCTGCCAGCGCCCAAGCACTGTCTGTAGTATTCTGGATGTCCTCCAGAAACAGCGACAATGTTATCCTTGGTTATAGGTAGATCTCTTCTGTTCTTCACGTAGGTGGCTGATTATGATACTACATAAGCTTAGTGCTATTACTTTGGCAGGTGGCTAGTCACTTTCTGTTTGGAATCTAAAATTCTCTCTTTCTGACGCATCATTTGAGTTTTATGCTAATTCTAATTTGACTCCACCTAGTAATCCTGAGGTGGTGTACTGGATATACCCAATGAAATTGCTGCAATGAGCCACTTGTGAGCTTACCTGCCATTCGCTCAGCTGGAATGCCGTAGCAAACAAACTGCGATTTACAGTGCTGTACCTTGCTACCTGATGTATTTTGGAACAGCTCAGTTTAGAAAACGAACAAACAAACCCAAACCTGAGTATTAATCCCTTCATAAGGGGCAAGGCTTCCCATTTAATTCAAATAGATTTGCACCAGCCTTGAACTGTGAACAATCAAGAATTGCATGTGGTTTCAGTGGGTTCTGCAATCTGTTTCCCATGTTTAGTAGTTTTCACACTTGGGTACAATCCTGGTCCCAGTGAAGTCCTGGGAGCCAGGAGGTCACTCATCATCTCCAGCGGAGGGATTCGTAAATGTGCCAAATAGGACTTCTCAGGCTCTGTTCTTACACATCTCAATGCCCACGTAGGCACTTTGGGTTATATTTAGTATTTCTGACCTCATGATATTATTACACAATATCCATTGTACAGAACTGTATTCTGTGTGGCCGTTTCATCTCTATAGCCCCATGCTTGCAGATTAGTGGGCTTTTTTTCTGATGGCCATCTATCTAGAATGTAATACTAATGAATAATTATTTTATGTTATGACAGTAGCACCTAGAAGACCCAGTACCTCCAAAATTGAAAATGCCCTTGTTGTTAGAAGCCTAGACATGACCTCTGATTTATTTGATGGCTGTATTCAAATCATTTGGATCAATACACATATGTAACTTGGGTTTTTTTCCCCATTGACCATACCATTAAACTCATCTGTAGAGAACATCTAGTTTTACCATCACGTCCAGTTAGCGTTTGCGTTCTCTCTCAGTGCTAAAGGGACTTCATGTGGTGGATGTATTTTTGGGAGCAGACTGGGTTCTAAAGCAATGTGAGCTGTTATATCCTTAATGCAGTCTACCCCCTTACACACATCTGATCAAATTCCTTAAGAGTATCGTTTGCAACCTGCTCAGTAGACAAGTTATGCACCCATTTGATCATTGTCATTTGCACTTTGGATGAAACACACATGAGAGCTTCCTATTCCACCATTTCCAAGTCTGCTGAGTCTACAGGTAAAACCAGGGTAGCTTTGCCTTATAGGCTCATTTTGTGCCGGCTGAATGAAACAAGCTTAGGTTTCAATTTTAACATTGGATGGTCTTACTGTGGTTGCACTGCACTCATATCCAAGCTCTTCTTTGAAAATTCACTTTTGTTTGTTTATGCTTAGTGTCTCAAACTGGCCTGTTGTAGAACCTTGTTTCTTAAATTTATTGAGACCCAACGAAGAATGCCATGCCTGTCTCCTGATCATAATAAGAGCCTTGTCATCCACCTGTATGTTGATTAATACATTTTTCTTTTGTATTTCTTTGCAGTTGGTACAGTGAGCTACATACTTGCGCTCATTATTTGAATGAATGCACAACCCAGCATCCCCTGTGGTGTGCACCTTTGTGTTGTGTTATGATTAGAGCTGGGAAGTTATTTTTGGCTGAAAAATGCAATTTCAAGTCATCACAAATTGTGCAAATTTGGGTTGAATCTGACACATCGTTTCAGCCGAAAAAATGGGAATTTTTAAAGACATTTTCTAAACAAAACTTTTGACTTTTTGTTTAAAAAAGGTAGGAACATTTAACTAACCTCACCCTCTCTCCCAAAAAAGGGTTAAAAAAATCTGAAAAGGAAACACTTTGTTCAACCTGAAACTAAGTGTTATTGATTTTTTTGCTTCAGTGAGAAAAAAACAAAAAACTGTCATTTCACAGTGACCCCAAATTAGCCATTTCCCAGATTTTTTTGGTACAGCCACTGAACCAAAGAATCACTGATTTGCTCAGCTCTAATTACAAATGCCTCCACAGTAAGTGCAAGAAGATTTGGTCTTTGCTGTATGTTTACTCACGTATTCTGACTTTGTGCCTTTGGTCTGCATTTTTAATTTGCTGCACTTCAGTTCTTCCATTGCTTGCTGATATTTTCATTTGGGAAGCACAGTTTTCACTAGCCCTGCAAATAGAAACTGTTCATTGAAGTGTCAAGTCCATTCCCTGTAGTCCCTTTCCTTTGACCTGGTTTTCATCTCTACCGCAAGTAACTTGGTCTCTAATTAGTTCATGTGTTGAGGTTCAAATTCATATGACCTAAGTAGTGGGGCCATATGGGTAGAGCACTGGAGTGGGACTCTGGGAACCTGCATTCTATTTCTAGCTCAGCCATTGACCTGTTATGTGACCTAGGGAAGTCACGTCACCTCTCCCTGCCTCAGTTTCCCCTTGTGCAAATGGGAATAATGATAATCACCTTCTCTGTGAAGTGTTTTGAGATCTACTGATGAATAGTGCTATATAAGAGCTATTATTATTTATTTATTAACTTTACCTGGTAGGTCTGTAACATAAGGATCGATAGTCTCACCTGGTAGCTGTTTCCTTATAAAGAAAATGTGCTTTTCCCAAATGACATTCTTGCATGGATCCAAGTACTTTTGAATGACTTTGTCTAGCAGTCTGTAGTCCACCCCACCCCCCCTTTTGTTCCCATTGGAATGTACTATAGATTTCCAATGGCTTAATGCCTGGCACATGCAGCAGTGTAGAGGATTTTACCCTCCTCCGTTTCTTTTCAATACCACTTGCTTTCAGAAAAAATTTGGAAGCACAGCAAGCCTCCCCATTCAGTTCTCTGCCAGGCAGAGGGATTCAGGTGGCTTTGTTGGCTTCGTTTTTGTCAGCATTTAGTTTACCATGCAACAAACATGAGACAAACAGGAGCGATATAAAAGATTGGCCCTGATATCTGCCCCCCAGTTACATGCCATTTAACTGGGTTATAAAAGTTAACACCCCTGTCACCTAACCGAGGTCAGTATCTACTGGCTCCAATGGATACTGTTATAGTGTTCTCTCGCTGAGCTGTATGGGGCTTTTAGAGAGCTGTGGAAAAGACCTTTGCCACACAAGCTTCATCAGGGAGCTGATAGATGAGTTTATACCCAACCCTATCCCATCTGAATCCTCTCTGCTTTTGACTTTGGTACCCACAGATTCCTTTGCTAGATCCCTGTGCTCTAGATCTGCAGATGGTGACCTATGTAGCAAAAACTCCAAACCCATCTGAATAAGCCCTGTTCCAATCTGCCCAGTCAATCAGAACATCACGTCTGGTTGTGGCAGACTTGACACCGAGACACGATCGCGTGACATTTGCCTCACAATATTGTTAAACAGGCATCTCTATAGTGCTCATCGCAGCATTTTAGTGTCTATGTCACAGTATTGTCAGCATCCAGTGCCAGGCAGGAGAATCTGTGATCTGGGAGCTCTTTCTCAGTGCACATGAAGAAGGAGAGAGTCACTGCTTCCCCTCGCTAATGAACATCTATCCATCCATCCTTATATGCTATCCACACTGTATTTCCAGGCTGGCCTCACCACACTGCCTCACTGATATAGTAAATATTACTACATCACAGTGCACTTCCTTACCCCCAAACTCTGCAGGTGGAACCCGAAGCCGGAATATGGGTTCTATCCAGCCCTAGGCTTTTTGCTGTGCGGATTAGCCTGAAATCACTGACATTCTCCAGCCCTGGGGAAGCTGAGTTTCTTCTTTCTTTTCTATTAAAAAATATTTAGCATGAAAACAGTTTGGTGGTGGACATTCTCCATAGACATTTATCATCCCAGTAAAAGGCAGCTTGTATTTCAGCATGTAACACTGGAATTATTGTGTGCACGCTAATGCACCAGAGAGAGGAGGGAGCTCAAGGAGAAGAGAGAGAAAGGAGACTTTTTTTTTTTAAGTCTGCTACATTGTTTTCAATCCTGTTACATTTAAAGAAAGGGTTTGGAATCAGTCCAGAGTCTATCAGATCACAGTGTGGTCAGTTTGTTCCCTTCTGAAGTTAGGTTTTTATTTTAGGGACTACTGAAGGGAGCTTTACTGTACACATAGATAACATTGGGAGACAAAACTATGGTGCCAGTGCTGTAACCCTGTGATATGCCACTCATTCATCTATCGGGAACTGTGCTTAAGCTCCCTTTCTAGGCATGATCTCAAGTAGGGTGAGGGCCAGGACGCGTTGTTACAGGGACATACACACACACACACGCCAACCAGCTATCAAGGATTATTCCTGGAGTGTGTAGGGACAAGCTCTAACATGCCTTCAGAATAATGCTGACTATTTAAAGCTTCTGAGGGCTGGGAGATCATATGGCAGAGGGCCGGGTGCGTGAAAACTGGGCACTTTCTGATGCTGTGAATGTGCTAAAAAGGAAGGTGGGAAATGTGTGTGTGTGTGTTGGGGGGTCAAGTTGACCGAAAGGAGAGGATCATTGTAATAATACTTAGCATTTAGATAGTGCTTTACATGTTCAAAGCACTGCATGCATGTCGACTGAGGAGTTTTAGGCATCAGTGCAGGAGGGCCTGGAATTCACTGCATGATCATCAGAGATTTTCATATGGGCTGATCTTTCCAGTGCGATAGAACCGATAGAACCGAGGAACACTCCCTGCCCCCAGCCATTTCCCTGCAGCACAGAGCACTGGAAATAGAGTGCAAGCTGCACTCAAGGACTGACATGGTGGCACATGTTATACCAGAATAGGATGCGCCATCATGCTTTGCTGGTGGCAGAATGGGCGTCCTTGCCTGGTGCACGAAGTGCCAGAGGGCTGCAGAACAAAAATGAGCAGGGCTGTGGTAAGTAGAGGGATAACCAGGGGAAACGTGGCTGGGCTGCATCTTCCCTCTTGACCTTATCAAGCTACAGCAGCATGTCTATGCAATTCGCAGCTGTCCTAAGCACCTCCATTGTCCTGGTATTGCCCTGGGACAGTGCACGTATGGTGAAGGGGGAGTACTAGGTGTGCCTAGGGTGACCAGATAGCAAGTGTAAAAAATCGGGACGAGGGTGGGGAGTAATAGATGCCTATATAAGAAAAAGCCCCCTAAATCGGGACTGTCCCTATAAAATTGGGACATCTGATCACCCTAGGCGTGCCATTGCCAGCAACTGTGAGCCCCAAAGGCTCTGGCTGGGGCAATGTGGATGTGAACCAGAGACAGAGGCTCACAGACAATAGGAGCTCATCTCACAGGGGCCCCGGAGTGACAGAGCAAGAGTTACAGGAAGCCTGGCTGCCTCTGTCATCAAGTAACAGCCTCCAGTGGAGAAGCATGAACTAAGATCAACATCAGGTGCTCAGCTACGACAGGGATGGGAGCCGTCAGTAAATAGACTGGTAGATCTATGGAGTCCTGTCCTGCACAGTAATAATGGGTGCTGTATCTGTGGGCATCCTTTGGAGCTGAGTCCCTCTCCCCCATAGACTGGAGAGTTGGCTCTGGCAACTCTCAGCTCTAAATGCTCTGGTAGCGCTCTGTGCGGTCTGCATTCTCTTATGCCTTTGCAGCAGTTTCTTCCACAGATGCCTGGCCCTGAATGGCCTTTTGAGGACTGAATTCTGGATTGCCTGTGCACCAACCTATCTGTGCACTGTTCAGGGACACACTGTGGTGCACTCTGTGTGTCTCCTTTTCTGAATCTTTTTAAAAAAAAACAATTAATGAAAGTCTGACAGGAGAAATCTGATTGGCTGTCTTCATAGTCCCACTTTCTCCAGAGAGGTGGCCCCCCATCTTATCCAGCTCCTGAGAGACAGAGAGCTTTGAATTTTCTCCTTCTTCTATAGAGTTTGCTTCCACGCCTGCTGCTATGCCAGCCATGGAGGTGACACGGCCATTTGTGGGTTGCTCCTCCTTTGCAGTGCCATCATCTTAGCTGTCTCTTGAGGACACAAATCAAATCAAGCTGTGACACCTGCAGCAAAGGAGATGTAGGTTAGATATTAGGAAAAACTTTCTAACTATAAAGCTAGTTAAGTACTGGAACAGGCTTCCAAGGGAGGTTGTGGAATCCCTGTCACTGGAGATTTTAAAGAACAGGTTAGACAAACACCTGTCAGGGCTGGTCTAGGTTTACTTGGTCTGGCCTCAGCACAGGGGAATGGACTAGATGCCATCTCAAGATCTCTTCCAGTCCTACATTTCTGTGATTGTGATCTTTGTTGGCATGACAAGCTGTACAAGGACAGGAATTTCTAGGCTCTGTCAGTGGTGGCTACAGTACACCAAATATGTGCCTGGGATATGGCTTCATATTGCATCGAGGTCTGTCTTCCCCAGTGTCTGTCGAGTTTTATTTGTGTGTCATCACTCCTTCCTGATTCCATGTCAGGCTGCTGCTTAGCACACTGCTGTCTCTGCTGCCAGTTTTTGTTGTCCCGGAGTTACGTACATTCTGCTCTTCCTTGCTTTTAGATAGAAAGTCCTGTCCTGGTTCCTGGCAGCTTGAGGGAATCTCTGTTGCACTCCTTGGTTTCAATCCCTCTTTGGGCTTAGTGCCTCCCATTTTCTATTTCTAGTCTGTGATTGCTGTTTCTATATATGGGGAGGGTCTGCATACGTCTTGTGTGTTTTACTGTGGTAAGGAAATTTGCTGCTATAGCAGTAACCAGATATCTGAGGGGCATTCCCCTCCTCCCCCTTACCCTGAATGCTTCCATGTCAATATCTGTCTATACAGTGTGGAAACCTCACAAAAATGCCTTTCTCTTGCAAGCAACTTGGCCCAGGATGCAAATGTCAACCCAGAGAATCAAAGTGACTCACTCTACACACACATATGTAGAGACTATTTTCCACGCAGCACGATTAGCTTGATGGAAATCCATGTTATGTAACCATTGGTCATGAATCACTAGGATTACTGCTTGGAGTTGGCTGAGGAAGGCTCAGGCTGTGAAACCGATTCATGTAATCATCTATAATGACACTAATATAGAACATATTAATAATGGGACACGACGTGTTCTTTCCATTCGCTTTGCCTTGATTAGTCCAACAGGCAGCCTACCATTTTGCTCATTCTTTTGGCAGCCTTATTTATTATCTACTGCTTCTGTGGGGGGAAATGGATTTGAGTCCACCATGCAAAGGAGATGCTAATGTAACTGGCTAGGGTCAGTCAAAGCGTGGGTGAGGGTTTTCCGAGCCTCCCGGTTCTTCTCTCACTCTACCTCCATCTTCTGTGTCTCCCTTTTTGTTTCTTCCTTTTTCTATGCCTGTTTCCTCTTCCTCAGTCCCTGTTTGTGCTTCTCTTTCCCTCTTCTCTCATCCTCCCTCCATGTTCCCTATCCCTCTCTTAGCTTTGCTTCACTTCTCCCTCTTAGTCAGTCCTCCCCCTTTCTCCTGCAGAGACACGAGGCTTTCTGGACCAGTTTCTTCTTTGGCCAGCCAAACTCCTTTGCTCTTTTCCTGTAAATGCTTAGGTATCGTGTAATGAAACAGCGTTAATTTTTTAGCATTTTTTCAGGGACGGGTCAGTGTATTCTTACATTTGCATCTTCTGGGAAGTTTTTTATCGTTTTTTATTGGTGTTTCCTCCTGCCAATAGCTTGCTTCAGAGGGCTGCCCAATCTTACTATGAATTATTTGGTATGAGTCAAAGAGAATTCATCTTTCTTAAAGAGTCATTCCTGAGGTATGCACTTAGGGCCTGCTCCTGCTCCTATTGGGGCCAATGGAAAAATTCTCACTGACTTCATTAGGAGCAGGATTGGGCCCCAGGCTTAATTACTTAATTACTTCCATACTTAATTACTCCTCTCTATCCACATTCTATCTGGAGTGAACCTTGACACTGGGGATGGCTGGTTAGATTAGACGTCTGTGTGCTTTCCCCATGGGGTGTTACTGGAAATAGAGCTCACATCTCTCTTGCTCATAGCATTAAAAAGTGGTTCAGTAGCCAGTTCCCCACTTCCCTTTCAGTAATTTGGTGAAACCTTTCAGAGGTGCTTCCCCTCATCGAGTTCAAGGTGGGTTCCTCATTAGAATTCACTAGGTTGCCTTCCTGCCACCAGGCTGGTCAAATAACCTTTGGAAGATGAGCCCAGTATCAATATGGCCAATTGCAAAATCATGAGTCAGGCCTCAATAAATAAATAATTGGCTTTAAACCCATCAGACTATTCTTAAAAATAGTATATTAGGGACTCTTTTCACCTGCCTTCTGGTTTGTGAGCCTTTCAGGTGCACTCAGGTTATGTTTCCAAACTTTTCTCTGCAACCACAAGGCCTTGAAACTTACTCTTTCCTCCCCTCGCCCCCCTGTAAATGAAAGATGAGATTCACATGCAAGCATCTGATTCCTGCAGCTGGAGGTTTAGGGAAAACACTAAATATCATGATGCTGGTAATAAAATGATGAGAATTGGCAGCACTGTGCATTTTCATGGTAAGGAACCTTCTGCTAACAGGATCCCTTCCCTACCACATTCTGTGTGTGAGATATCAACTTGGAAGGGTCTAATACTGCCCTGATTTACACTCCAATCTATCCCATTTTGAGTTGAACCAGATTCCCTGGATGGAAGTTGGGGCAGAATCTGGCCCTTCATGTATAAACCAATTAAATCTCACAAGGTGGTTCAAAACACTTACCACAAAGTGATCGCTTTCTATTAAATCTTATAGGACTAATATTGAAGCATGAGGCACCTCCAGTCCTACATATAGTTGTTTATGGAACATACAGGCCTTATGTAATGCCAAATACATTAAACTACATTGGGAGAGAGTGTTAAGGAAGGCTGGATCAGAACAACTCATATCCACGTGTTCACAGAGTCATAGATTTTAAAGCCAGAAGTGACCATCATGATCCTCTAGTCTGACCTCCTGCACATTGTAGGCCACAGAACCTCGCCCACCCACCTCTGGCTGAGTTACTGCAGTCCTCAAATCATGATTTAAAGACTTCAAGTTACAGAAAACCTGCCATTTACACCAGTTTAAACCTGCAACCCCGTGCCCTATGCTGCAAAGGAAGGTGAAAATCCCCCAGGCTGTGACCCGTCTCTCTGCAGTGAACTAATCCAAAGGGTCATGCTAGAACTAGTTATAAGCACGTTTTGCAGAAAAAATTGAAAAATCTTTGTTTTCTCAACAAGTTTTAATAAAAATGTAACATTTTCCAATTTTAAAACAAAACAGCAAAAACTGAACCCCCCCCCAATTTTTCAGTTTTCAGAACTAAATATGAAATGTATTTTAAATAAATAAGGGGGGGGGGAGTTCATTCCCTTCTTTCCCTTTTCCCCCATTCCCTCCTTTTTTCATTTTGCCAGAGAAAAAAGTGAATGGGAGAAAAAGGGAGAGAAAGTGTGTGTGTGGGGGGGAACCTAAATAACTGAAATCTGAAAAAAGTGTATTTTCAGATTCTGTTGTTTGTTTGTTTTTGAAAACTTGGAAAATGTTGAAACATAAATGAAATTTTTCATTGAACAATTTGTATTTGAAAAAGGCTGTTGTTCAGTAAAAAAGAAAGTTTGAACAAAAAGTTTTGACAAATTCTATTCCTATCTGAGCACTTCCTCACCCGGGGTAGGTGGAGGCAGTTTCAAAAGCTGGTTCTGGATCTAAATTTTGGCCCCATTCCTTCTCTAAAATGTAAATATAGATACACACACACACACACACACACACACACACACACACACACACACACACTAGCACAAACATGGCAGTAGGAGGATGTTTGGGATGTTCCTCTTCCTCTGCCTCTATATGATATATTTGAACTTAAATGAGTAACTGGAAGTGTGACTAAGACCTCTGTCTGGAAGGCAGCTTGTCTCTCAGGGTTATTCTAGCTTCCCTCTCCACCACAAATAGTTACATACAGTTCACCACATTTCTTCAGAAGGAATTTTTTTGGAAGAACTTAACCTGGTTTTCCAGGAATCTCCTCTCTCTTTGGCTTGGAAGGGAAGTCTAAGTAATGCCCTTCCCCTCCTCAGCCTTACAGCTCATTACAGGGGTCCCTGATGAAAGGTTAGTCCAGTGATTCAGCAGTCAAGTACCAAAGAAAACAAAGAGTTTGCTTTATGACTAGGACACTCTGAGGCAATAGGGCCTCTTTCATATAGTGGCTGGTCCTGGTGTCTCCGTACTATCACTTTGATTTAGATATGGAGAACTAAACTTGCTTTTTACGGGCCTGGCCTAATGGTCTAGTGCCACATTGGGCTACCATGCAGTAGATCTAAATTCAGGATCTGAGCTTATCTTTCTGGAGGGAGCATGCAAGGCCAGTGTACAAATATGTGCATGACTGAGCAGATCAGCTGATCCTGACAGGCCCTGTACTCTTGTAATAATTACTTTTTTCCCCAGCAGTGCCCTTTGATCTCTAACAGTTCATGGCCTCCCAGAGAGCAGTTTAGGAGCTCCCATGTTTTGACTGATCCATGCCACGCTTATGAAATAATCATTATCTTACTATATCGAATGCCACACCTTTCATCCACACGCATCCAAAAGCACTCCAGAAACATTGCTAACAGACTGTACGAACTATAGACGGTATGAATCACTCCCTAGCCCCACTGAAATACAGCCACCTCTGGGGAGCAATGTGGCTACTCTTAACAATGCACACATTTTTTTTCCATTTTTGTTAAATTGTTTGGGTTTTCAGTTGATAAAAACAAAAAACGTAGTTTCCAGTTTTTTGACGAAAAACAGTTTTCAACAGAGGTGGAATTTTTTTTCATGAACGTTTCTGTTTGGTTGAAAAGCCATTTTCTACCAAACAGAAGTTTTGATGGCAAATTTTCAAGCCGCTCTTAGCCTCTCAAGCATGCAAACAATCACTACTTTCCTCCTGTTAAAATCGCTTAGGAACATTGGTTGTTGAAAAATAGTGAAACATTTCTGACGGGGAAAAAAATCCAGGAAAAATGTTTACATTTCAGCTTAAACTTAGTGTTTAAATTTCAGCGCCAAGTTTTGGTGGGGGTGGTGACACAGCTATGCTGAAAATGACCACGGTGACATGGGCAATTCATCCCACAGAACGGATATCGATTCACACTGATCCTTATGGAAAAATCCTTATAGAATCATGATTGTTAGAAAATAGAAAATGATTGTTTTCAGTGGATGTTTTAAACCATCCCATGGAACTGAATAGAGTTTTAGATCACTCATGTAGATATTTACAGGATGGTTCAAAAAACAACCTTCAGAAAGCATCTCATTCACCATTAAATTTTGGCTAGTTTTGATTCACCCTTGCTGGTTTCTTCCCGATGAGATTTTTTATTACAGAACTTTTCCATAATGGGAGAGCCCAAGTAGGAGTCTTGGAGCCATAGTTTTTGGAGGCAGTTCTTTGTTCCAGTCTTGAGAAATTAGTTTCCAGATGTGGACCATGCTGGCCTTTTCTCTTGGCCAGGAATGAAAGTGGGGAATTAAAATGATGAATGAAATAATGAAAATAATAAAATAGTAATGGCCAGAAATCTTCTTTGTTCACCATGACTGACTCAGCTGAGGGCAGCAGCAAGAGAGCTTGCTGTGAGTCTGGTCTAATGTCAACTGCAGGCATTACCATGGGGATGCAGTGAGATATGTTTGGTGGAGGGGGGAGGGGAATGCATGAAGTAAATTTACTAAAGAGCTGCTTTTGAAGAGGAGGCTTAGATCCAGATTCTCCCCTATGGTCTGGCCTCCACGCACCGCTCTGGAAAGACAACACATCTCCCCAGATGAGGATTCTCCCATCATGGGAGAATCCCCAGCTGGCATAGCTGGCTTCAGTGCCAATTCCCTAGAACACAGGGAGCATTGAGGGGAGGGCCATAGCTAGCTGGGGTGGAATAGAGCAGCTATGAGAACTGCTCCCAGAATGAGGGAGCTGCAACCCTTGTGATCTCAGATGCATTGAGTGGAGACTGAGCGAAGAATCCAGGCTTTAGTGTCTTTTCACGTCTTTTCCTCTTTTTGCCTTGCGAATTCTGGGGTTTCTGCAGGACAGGACTGAAGTGTGTTTGGCAAAGCTGCGTGGACAGTAACTGCCAGATCAAAGTGCAGTGATGCATTAGAGCCTGCCTAGACTAAGTCGAGTTCCAGGCAGTGCCATCATTCCCTTTATTCTACAGGCATCTGATTCGCTCATATAGAAAAGGAAGAGGACAACAAATTTGATATGTTACTAGATATCCATTTGGGGATCTTTGCTTAGGGGACTGGGGTGAATTCTGAGGTGATGAGCTAAGGGAGGTGGATTGTGTGTATAATTCTTCTGCACATGCTCAGAAATTTCTATATGGACTATTGACTCTACAGTAGAAAAGGTATCTTTAAAAATAGTTACATCCGAAGAAGTGAGGTTTTTACCCACGAAAGCTTATGCCCAAATAAATCTGTTAGTTTTTAAGGTGCCACCAGACTCCTTGTTGTTTTTGTAGATACAGACTAACACGGCTACCCCCCGATACTTAAAAATAGTTGTTTTCCACTGGACAGTCAGCCTGATTCTGGGGCGGAGATGGAAGGAAGAGGTTGGGGGATCTTCGCATAGCACAGCTAACATTAAATATTTCTTTTGTATCCCAAATCATTGTTTTCAAGCTGCAGACACATCTGGAAGTAACAGCAAACATATGTAGAGTGGCTTTGGAGGAGGGGAGATAGGATTCATAGGCTAGGGAGGGTGGAATCCCTGTCCTTACAGTATAGGCTGGAAAAACCCAGAGACAAACCAGAGAGAGCTAAAGCTCTAATGAGCAGATGGGAAATCTTCATTCGTTCCCAACTGGAAGAGTTGGAACACTATTCTTGAGTATAATATACATGCATGAAAATGCTAACACGACTTGCTTTGGTTGTTATAATAAGATTTTCACCCCCTACTTAGATGATAGATGAGATACAAGGCCCAAGCAGGGTGGATGGTAGATAGTCAAAATAATTCTGTCTCTTTACAGTAGTGGTAGTGGCTAAGATATCCAGTGTGGCATAGGAGTCATACACTTCTATGTTACCCATATTGGACACTTAAGGTCATGGTTTCAGATAAAGTGCAGCTCTGAGCCCCTTTCTCTGGCTGTAAATAAGGTAATAAAGATAGCTGGGTGTAATGGCCGGGTGTAGGCAGCAGGGCCAGTAATGTCCACTGGGCCAGTGTCAGTGGCAGGAGTCTAGACAGTTACCCAGGCAAGTCCAGAGACAGGTACCAAGGTCAAGCTGGGCTGGGGTCAAAGGCAGGAGTCAGGAGCAAGACAGGGCAAAAGACAAGGTCTGTAGCATTAACAAGCCAGAGTCTGCATTGTTGTTCAGACAGCTTCCTGGGCCAACTTCCTTGTTTAAACATTGGTGTAGACCAATCAGCTGGCCACAGAGTTCTATCACTCTTGTGTGGCACATCCTGCGGTGCCTAGCCCTCAGTAATTGTTGGATGCTGCTTCACCTGTTCCCCTGTGGTGATGTGGAAGTATCTGTTGCCCGGTACCCTGCAACCCCACAGATGCTACGGTGTGTGTCACGCCAATGAACACACCAGGGTGGAGAAGCAAACAAAGTTTATTTGAGATCTCAAAGTGGTGCAAGGAGACAGGCACGTCTCAAATCAAGCATACCAACATAAGCAGCCTTTATCTTTTATACATTTTGCAGCTAACCCTTTTCCTTCTTCCCCCGCCCTTTCTCACCCCCCCTCCTCCATTCCCACCTCTCCCCCTTTCTCCCTCTGGTTACATTACACGACCTTGGCTGTGCAGCTTGTTCTCACTGTTTCTTTCTGCAAGCAATCTTGTCCCTCAGCTAGAAGCATGTAGGTTTCCCTTATCACTACTGCTTCCCAGCTGCTGGCCTGTGAGGTTAGTAAAGTTTAACATGCAGGGGCTTTGATTCACTTTGGCCTAGAGCGGGGGGCTTCATCGACTCTTGGGTCTTCCAACCCCCCCGAGTTACCTAGGGTGATGCCTAGTGACACCAACAACTCCCTCCTTTGAGAATACTCAACAAGCTTTTGGCTGAGTTTTCTCATATTCTGTGGAGAAGATACGATTGAGTGCCATGGTCTTAGGATCATTGATTAAAGGGAAAAAGGAGGTGTCTTGACTTCTAGAGGTGGTACGTACTTTAACCATTAAACATTTCAGGCATGAGAAGAGAGCTAGGGTGAGGAAACAAAGTACGAGACCAGTAACCAGGAGGCGGACAATACCACCTCCCAAGCCCCCTAGGCTAGGGAGCCAGCTCCAGAGGGTATCAAATAGAGTAGGTTCCTGTTCCTGGGCCTTCCACTGATTGAAGGCCTGTTCAGAGGACAGGATGTGCTTGTGGAATGGTGGTAGCATTACTAAATGGCCTCCAGCTGTCATTTCCTAGCAGGCTAAAGGGGGCTTCTATGGTGCAGTTTTGCTACAAGGGGGTACCCGAGGTATTTCTTCCCCTACTGAACCATCCCCAGCAGATATCTGACCAATTTTGGGGGACTACCCTCCAAGGTAACCCTGCCGCATGGTGCGGGATTTGAGAGCATACCCAGCAGTTAGAGAGGTTAAACTCTTGGGCAAAGCAAACCTTCAGGGCCTCATACGTATTTGTTTCTAAGATTTTAGGGATTCCTCTCCATCCCGCATGTGCCTGGGGGGAAACGGGAGTCAATGAGAGGAATGCCCCTATGGCAAAGAGTAACACAGTGGCAGACCCTGGACCTGATTTCATTTTTGGGCAGGTGACCCTGGGGTCTAACAATTACAATTCCCCCAATACCCATAAAATAACAATTACCAATAGCAGGCAGACTAAAAACAAAAGGGACCAGGCCACCAGGATAGGCCGGCCCTGTGAAAATAAACACAACCAATGCTCAGAGTTTTTGCGGGGAGTGTGCTGTGGCTGCCCAAAGAGGTCACAGGGTATTCCCAGTAGACCTTATTGTCGTTTGAATAACAGTTTAAGTCCCAGGTCATCGCTGATAGTCTTTTCCGTAGGCTGGATGGTCCACCGTTCAGGAGTGGGCACTGCCTTCAGACGGGAGTGATGAATCCAGTTCTTGTGTCCCTTGACCTTTGCTGCTGTGTGGGAGACCAGCAGGACGGTGTGGGATCCCTTCCACTTCTCTTGGAGAGGCTCGTCTTTCCAGGTCCGAACGAGAACGGAGTTACCAGGTTGCAGGGAGTGGACAGGGGCATCCAGCGGGAGAGGCTGCAAATTTCTGGTATACCTGTGGAGAGAACAGAGAACAGCAGACAGAGAGCACATGTACTGAGATAAGAAGCCACAGCCTACCTCCCACTCCCCTAACAGAACCGGTGTACCGTTTATAGGCCATGCCCTTCCAAACATAATTTCGAAGGGACTAAGCCCTAATCTGCCCTTAGGGAGAGCGCGAACTCGGAGCAAAACAAGGGGCAAAGCATCAGGCCACCGTAGGGAAGCCTCTCTGCCAGCGTGGGTAGTCTGATGTAGTTTCTGTAGCACTAGCCGTATTAGATTCTTTGGTAGGAGGATTTTTCCTTCCATGGAGTGGAGCCATCCCTCCTTTGTCCATTTGTAACAGTACTACTGCCGTCGGTATACCACTCATAAGCAGCATTCGGGAGGGGTTGATTTTTTAAGTCCGGGTGGCTGGAGTATTGGGCATCTATGACCTCCAAACAGTCGTGTTCCTGATCCTCTGTCTCGGGTAACAGGGTGGCTGGGTTAAGGGAGGGACAGGTCTGTAGGGTAACTTCAGGATTTTCTAACAGTCTAGCCTGATACCGAGCTACCCGAGCCTGTGTAAGCCAGAGACCACCCTTAGTATCCAGCAGGGCTTGGACCATATAGGGAGTATACACTTGCACAATTCCCCCCAGTGTCAGTTTTTCGGCTTCCCCAAGCACTAGGGCAGTTGCTGCGACCGCCTGTAAACATGCCGGTCACCCCTTGGCAACTTGATCCAGTTGTTTAGAGAAATATGCCACGGGACGTTTCCAGGTGCCTAATAACTGAGTAAGCACTCCCAGGGCCACCCCTTTCCTTTCATGCACATACAGTTGGAACGGCTTAGTGAGGTCCGGCAGACCCAGGGCTGCTAGGGTCTTTGGTTAGCACTTCTTTTATCTGTGAGAAAAGAAACCTAACACATTTCATTAATGCCTGGCAGTATTTTGCAGACCTCATAGTTGCTTGGGCATATTCAGGCCCCCCTTTTCTTGGTTGTCAGCCAAGTCTTAGCTGTGAACAATGTCCTTGGATGGGGCCAGCATCTTATCTTTGGACTGAGCTTGCTAGCTATATTTTCCAGTTAACTAGTTCTGTTCTTTTTCCTTCTCCCTTTCTTGGCTTCTTTTAACCTACAAAGGAAACTTCCACTCTTCATTCATACACCTTTTCCCAACAATGAACACATACACATTGCCATTATACACCCTTCCAGTAAAATAACTTCTATACAGAGCTTTGGAGCAACAAACCAGGATGAGCACACCCACTTTTGAGGATTCCACTCGGTACAACCTCTGGTGTCCAATAGCTTTCCTTTTTAAAACCTTAAATGCCTTGTCGGCTTCTGAGGACCAGTGAAAGGGGTCGTGATCCGCTCCCTTAACGCATTCGTACAAGGGTTTATCCCACAGTCCAAACTCTGGGATCCATATTCTGCAGAAGCCTGCCATGCCCAGAAACGCTCTGAGCCGTTTACGATTGCTTGGGATAGGAAATTGACAGATAGCTTCCTTCCTTTCGTTTGAAAGCTGACGCTCCCCCTGCCTTATGTGAAACCCTAAGTACAGTACTTCTGGGAGGGCGATCTGAGACTTACTCTGTGCTACTCGATATCCTCGGAGTCCAACAAAGTTCAGGAGGCTCACAGTGGCTTTAAGGCAAGGGATTAGACCCACAGCGGCAATTAACAAGTCATCTACATATTGCAGGAGGAGGACCTTGTCCTCATTGTCCCACTCCTCCAAATCTCTGGCCAGGGCCTGGCCAAAAAGGGTGGGGGAATTTTTAAATCCCTGGGCCAGCACTGTCCAGCAAAGCTGCTTTTTAACCCTCCTTTTGTCCTTCCACTGGCTCCACTCTGGGGCTTGCATGGCTGAGGGCTTAATTGCAAGGGTCATTATCCACGCATTCTCGGGGGGTAAAGTGAGGGTTATTTCATCTTCTTTGACCTCCTCAACAGCAGGGTCCTCATGAGGATATTACAGTTATCCCAGTCAGGCTTATGGCTAGCCAGGCACCCCTCAAAGACCGAGATAAACTTGCTTGGATTCGTTGAGAATTCCCCTGCCTGTGCCTTAAAGGCTGCTAGGTCCACTGGGTTAAAAGGCACATGCGTATAGACCTGCATAGTAGTGGCCTGATTCCTATCCGAGCCATGTCTGGATACCACAGTCTCGGTGATCAATGGATAAAATTCCACCGAGGGGGCAATCTCTGGGACCTGAGACATCTTGCCTTTATATGGTGGGGGTGTGATAGCCGAAGGGGACACCGGACCTGCCATTACAGCTGTGTGTGTGTGTGTGTGTGGGGGGGGGGTTCTGGGGACTAACAGTAGCTACTACCGAACCTGTCGGAGTCAAATTACACTTTTGCAAAATATCTGACCTATCTCTTAGCAACATAAACAACTGTACATACATATGTTCATTCCATTTACCCGTTTGCTGACAAAACAGAATTAATTGAAGGATCGTGTTATAATTAAGTGATCCTTCCGGTGGCCACCTTTCCTGGTCCTCGAGCTGATATTGAGGCCAGTCTACTGTACAGAACCTTTTAAATCTACTTTTAGTTAATGGATCCGATTCAAACACTTTCCAGTTCACCAGAATGCATTCTAAGGGCGTACACCTTGCCCTGCCTGGAGTACTCTGTCCCTGCCCCATACCCTAGGGAGACACTGGGCGTCCCCAGGTCAAAACAGGTAAAAGTCCAAACCACTGGACTGTTCCTACCTTATTCAAGGGACCGGTTCTTCACTGTCGCCCTATCCACGGGACCGGTTCCCCACCGTCGCCCGCAGCTGCTTCTCCACTACTCGAGCGCGTTGCACCGTTGTGCCCTCCGGGGTCGACCAAACCACATCTTCGCCGAGGCCCCCGATGAAGTCACCAGTGCGCGCTGGGCGTTGGTCGTCGCCGCAATCCGTCGGCCTCCGAGAGGGGTCCGGGCAAGGCTAAATTTCAGCCTCGAGCCCCACGTTGGGCGCCAAAACTGTTGCCGGCACAGAGTGCCCGCGGACAGCAACAGCGGGGTCCGTTGCCCGGTGTGCATCACGCCAATGAACACACCAGGGTGGAGAAGCAAATTTGAGATCTCAAATAAACTTTGATTGCTTCTCCACCCTGGTGTGTTCATTGGCGTGAAGCACACCGGGCAACGGACCCCACTGTTGCTGTCCTTGGGCACTCTGTGCCGGCAACAGTTTCCCCAGGTCAGACAGATTAAGAAGTATCAATCAACCTTGGGCTGTCTGTAAAGTTTTTCTTTAATCCTTTGTGGCTGTGGATTTCCAATGGTGGAAACAAATTCCTTAATGGGCCAGATCATCAATCTATCTACTTTTATATAGATTCTATGCTGCCGCCCATCACAGTAGCAGCTGAGTGCCTTCCACATAAAGCCAATAGTGATGTCAATGTCCCTAGTGGATTTCATGGAGTCTCTCGCCCTTCTCCCTTTTCAGGGTAAAACCTATACTTTGGGTAGGGCTTTTTCATTTTAATTGTTTTAGATTTTATTTACTCGTTTGTTTGTTTAGATTGATTTGTTTCAGGAGATTTTGGGGAAATTGGTTGTGGGGGGTTGTTTTGGTTAGAAGAGAGCATCGTTGTTGGTGTTAGTCTTACAGCAGACAGGCTTTTTCAAAGAGGAAGGCTTTCTAGCATTTCCTAATGATCTCTAGCTCAGAGAGGACAATGAGAGGAGGTGATAAATGTAATCAAAAAAGAGAAGATCATTAGCATGTGACTTTAGAGGGTCATATTCTGCTCTCAGACACACACTTCTGCACAATTTCCAGTGATATGACTGAGTTGCATGTTCTGAAGACAACATGTGTCTGTAAGTAGTTACATATAAATAGTAGGGATGTTCATTTGGGTTTGCTATCTGAGTGTTTGGGGAAAACCTGAAAGAACCTGAGTTTCTCAGGATCTAAATGTGTATTTTTTTTTTAGTCTTTTTTTCTTTCTTTTAATCTTACAGAGCCACAAGTGGAATCAAAATAGCAAAAGAACTGGGCTTCTCATGAGATTTCCTCCATCCGGAGACTGAAGTCCCTTGGGAAGACCAGATCTTGCATTTTTTTTTGACTTTCCAGATGACTTTGGAGGTACTAAAAAAAAGTCTATGAAAAACATACCCAGGAATACAACAGACAGTACAAATACATACACCTAGCCCCATCTACGTGTGCAGGGTGAGACTTGCAAAAGCACCTAGGAGAAGTTAGTGGGGGATTGGGTACTAAATCCCTCAGACAGTTTTGAAAATCTTAGCCCTCATAAATAGGGATATACCTTGTCACAGTCTAGACGAGCCTTCGAGGGGAATTGGATCCTCCTCAACAGTGACTGATCCATACATTCAAGGGCTAGAAAGGACCATTGTGATCATCTAGTCTGCGCTCCTGTATACCACAGGCCAGAGACCTGCTCCACAATAATTCCCAGAGCAGATCTTATAGAAAAACATCTAGTTTAGATTTAAAAACGGTCAGTGATGGAGAATCCGCCATGATCCCTGGTAAGTTGTTACAAAGGTTAATTACTTTAATTGTTAAAAAAATTCCCCTTATTTCCAGTCTGAATTTGTCTAGATTCAACTTCCAGCCATTGGAATGTGTTATATCTTTTTCTGCTAGATAGGAGAGCCCATTATTAAATATTGGTTTCCCGGGTCTGTACTTGTAGACTATCATCCAGTCACCCCCTTAACCTTTTCTTTGTTAAGCTAAATAGATGGAGCTCCTAGAGTCTATCACTGTAATTAATATTTTCTAATCCTTTAATCATTCTTGTGGCTCTTCTCTGATCCCTCTCCAATTTATCAACAGTCTTCTTGAATTGTGGGCACCAGAACTGGACACAGCATTCCAGCAGTGGTTGTACCAGTGCCAAATACAGAGGTAAAACAACCTCTCAACTCCTACTTGAAATTCTACTGTTTATGCATCCAAGGATCGCATTAGCTCTTTTGCCTGCAGTGTCACACTGGGAGCTCATGCTCAGCTGATGGCCTATGTTCTTTGTTTCTGGATGTATACATATACATTTAGCCATATTAAAACACATATTGTTTGCTTGTGCCCAGTTTACCAAGCGATCCAGATCACTCTGAAGCAGTGACCTGTCCTCATTATTTACCACTCCCCCAATTTTTGTGTAACTTTATAAGTGATAATTTTATGTTTTTTTTCAGGCCATTGATTAAAAATGTTAAACAGCATAAGGCCAAGAACTGATCCCAAGAGACCTCACTGGAAACAGACCCGCTCGATGGTGATTCTCCATTTACAGTTACATTTTGAGACCTACCAGTTAGCCAGCTTTTGATCCATTTAATGTGTTCCATGTTAATTTTATTTGTTCTAGTTTTTTAATCAAAATGCCATGCAGTACCAAGTCAAATGCCTTACAGAAGACTAAGTGTATTACGTCAACACTATTATCTTTATCCATGAAACTTGTAATATGATCAAAATAAGGTATCACATTAGTTTGATAAGATCTATTTTCCATAAACCCATGTTGATTTACATCATATTGTAGTATTATTATTATTATTACTCTCCTTTAAATCTTTATTAATTAAGTCCTGTATCAGCCGCTCCGTTATCTTGCCCAGAATCAATGCCCAGTCCTGTATCAGCCGCTCCGTTATCTTGCCCAGAATCAATACCAGACTGACAGGCCTATAATTATCCAGGTTATTCTGTTTACCCTATTTCAAAATTGGCACAAAATTAGCTTTCTTCCAGTCTTCTGGAACTTCTCCAGTGCTCCAAGACTTGATAAAAATCAATGTTAATGGTCCAGCAAGCTCATGAGCCCACTCTTTTAAAACTCTTGGATGCACGTTATCTAGACCTGTTGATTTTAAAATGTCTACATTTAGTAGTTTGTGTTTAACATCCTACAGGGATACTAGTGTGATGGAAAGAGTGTTATCACCATATGATGAGACTATATCATCTGTTTTCCCCCCAAATACAGAACAGAAATATTTATTGAACACTTCAGTCTTTTCTGCATTATTATTAATAATTTTACCATTTCCATCTAGTAATGGACCAATACCATTGTCAGGATTCTGTCTGTTCCTAATATATTTAAAAAACTCCTTATTGTCCTTATTTCTACTGGTCATAGGTGTCTCATTGTGTCCCTTAGCTTCCTTTATCAATTTTCTACAGTTCCTTATTTCTGATTTATATTCATTACTATCAACTTCCCCTTTCATCCATTTGTTATATAAATGTTTATTCTTTTACAGGTGCATTTACTTCCCCTCTGAATCAGGTCAATTTTTTAACCAGTACAGCCTTTTCCCTCAATTGTGGGAATGTAGTTTTTTGGGCATCTAATAACTCCTTCTTAAATGATTCCCAATTATCATTCACTTTTTTCTGATTAATTTTTTTTTCTGGGTAATTGGCTCATAATTGTTTTCAGCTTTGTGAAATTGGTCCTATTAAAGCACCAAGTATATATATTACTGGTTTAGACTTTATTCTGCTAACACATTATAAATGTGATCAAGTCATGATCATTTGTACCTAAGCTACTGTTAATTTTTAGTTCTGTGATCAGTTCCTCTTGACCTGTTAGGACAGGTGCTAATATAGAATTTCCCCATATTGGCTGTTACATTTTTGAATTAGGAAATTATCATCTATTATGTTTAGAAATTACAAGGATGTGTTAGTTAGTCACCATGAGACCTCCAGCATATGTCACTCAAATTGAAGTTCTCCATGATTGTGCAGCTTTTTTTCCTACACATGGTAGATAAGTGCATAAGAAAGTGGTCATCCTGCTTCCTAGTGTGATTTGGTGGTCCGTAGCAGACCCCTACTAGTACCCAATCTTGTGCTTTATCTGTTAGGGCATTGGTCCATAAGCATTCAAGATAATTTTCTTCTGAGTTATCAGTGACTCGGAAATGGGTAATGCCATTTTTGACATAGAGCGCCACTTCCCATCCTCTTCTGCCCACTTGATCATTCCTAAATAGTTTATAATAATTGATTTTAACATTCCAGTAGTGTGAATCATCCCACCAAGTTTAGGTAATACCAACTAAATCGAGTTTATGCTCAAAAATGAGCAATTCCGATTCCTCTTGTTTGTAACTCAGGCTCCTAGCATTGGTATATAAGCAATTCAAGAAGTTCTTCTCTTCATGTCCTTTGATTCCTTGATTAATTTTGTTTTCAACATCTCGATTTTGTGTTGAGTGCTCATATCCTCCCTCTTTTTACCCTCCCCTTGTGTTATTAGTTTAACTTTTCCTGACCACTCTAGCCAGCCTGTTCCCAAAGAGATTAGTCCCCTTTCTACTGAGTTGGAGGCCATCCAAACTTACAGTTCCCTCGCCCCATAGAAGATGGACCAATTGTTCCGTAAAACCCAAACCTTCTACCCTCCACCACTTATCTAGCCAGAAATTCACTTCCAGAATCTTCTGTCTTCTGTCTTCCATTGTTTTAGGGTCTGATCAACTACCTTTTCTCTGAGACTTATCAAGTAATTGTAAAAGCCAGCAAGTGGCTCAGTTGGAAAGGAGAATTGTAGGATGGAAGTTGGCTGTAGAGCAGGGGGGAGAGATGTGAGGGGAAAGTTCTCTGGACCCCTGCAGAGACCCCAGGTCCGGGGGAAAGACAGGGTTTATATGTGGAACTGTTTTATTGTGTTTGAAGAATAAACTGTGAGAATAGCTGTTCTTGTGAGACTTTCACTTTGCGGTGCTGCATCTGGAAAATCCGTGTTAGGGATGATCCTGGATCTGATTCTTAACTCAAATCCACATGTATGAAGGCTTGAACCTGAAATCTGGTAAAATTTAGATTTGGGTGTGTCGCACTATCTGGAGGGGTTCACAACCATGAATGCCAGTCTGAGGGCAGACTGTCAAAAACAGGGCAGACACCCCAAACTGATGGTATGTTCTATAATTAGATTTCACCAACCTGATAACAAATGTGAACTCCTGGAGCACTGTAACAATCTTACCATGGAGTCACAGACAGTCCCCTTGAACACTCCAGTCTATCTTGCCTTCCAGGCTACCTGGATTTAGTGATAGTTGGTTGTCATGCTCCAAAGATCACAAAAGATTCAGATTGCTTCCAGTCCCAAGAGACCAGTCACTTACCCCAGGTCAGTTTGTACCTCAGATCTCATACCAAAGACAATGCTTATAGCCAATCCAGAAGCTGGGAATGGGCGACAGGGGATGGATCACTTGATGATTGCCTGTTCTGTTCATTCCCTCTGGGGCACTTGGTGTTGGCCACTGTCAGAAGACAGGATGCTGGGCTAGATGGACCTTTGGTCTGACCCAGTATCGCAGTTCTTATGTTCTTAAACTAACTAAGAATTTATTAACCTAGAAAAAGAAATGAGTTATTTACAGGTTAAAACAGGCAGCATATAGACACAAATGAGTTACTGTCTATTGTTTTAAAAGGTGACAGCTGTAGTAATCTGTCAGTTCAAAATGTCTTTCAGGGTGGACCCAGGGTAACCCTGGGGACTTCTGCTTCAGTTTCGTGTCTCTGACTTTATCAGAGTCCAAACATCAAAAGAGAGCGAGAAAATGTTCTTGTGTCCATGTTTTATCTCTTTCTTCCAGCACACAAGCTGATAGGACAGGCTTTCTTGCATGTAACACCTTCATGGGTGTGAGAGGGCCATTACCTAACCCAAGACTGTATCGTGATGTTCCACAATGACCCATTTAGTTTTGATAGTCTTTCTTGATGGGTAGGGGAACCTCTCCTCCTGCCTGGGTTCACAAGTTCAGAGCAGGCATTTACAGTTATAAAGCAAAACTTACATATTATAGCATGGGATACAGACATTACAAGTAAGATTAATTCATGCAGCAACTTGCAAGCATTTTATAAAGCCTAAGCACATCCGTACAAGTCTGAGATTTATCTTGAACAATACTAACATACAGGTGAGCTGGTCTGGTTTCCAGCTATGAATTTGTCAGTGCTCAGCTGACACCTACAGCCTTGGCAAGAGCTGGCACCTGCTTTATCTGTGTCACAGAGTGTTAATTTCAAGCCCCATATTTTGAAGGGCCCAAGCTTTGGGGGTGGGGGTTGTTTTGATTCAGGAGAGAGATAAGAAGTTTGAGATCCCAACTCCCGGAGTCAGATGCAGGATTTTGGTTTGAGCTCATCTCTGGCTCCTGTGTAAATAGCAGTCATGGTTTTAAATGGAACCGTTATTTTTTGGACTGTTTCTGATTCAGCAAAATGTTCATGGCCAGGAGACTGGCCAAGTCTATAATTTAAACCGTCACCTCTCAGGAGCCTGACACCAGCAGGCAGCCCTGACATGCTATTTTAAACTAAACATTAAAATATACTCCACTCTTTGAACCATGGCTGGAAGGGCTGTAGTTCTTCTCAGCTGGTGGTCGAACACGACAGAGCACAGAACTAATTAGTAGAGTCCCTGCTCTGGACTTCTTCCTACACATTCCCACAGCCAGGACTCAAAACAGCGTCTTCACTGTCTATAGGCAGCAGCAGCATCAGCTATACAATGTGAGTCAAGCAAATGCCTTCCTCATGGCTTGGACTGAGTTAAATGTGCTAAGCTCACCTCGGCTGGAAGCTATTCTGTGAAAACTGCTTCTCCCCACAGAGAATTCCCTGCATCAAGAAGGCCAGAACAAGGCCTATCAGGGCCGGCGCTTCCACTAGGCGACCCTAGGCGATTGCCTAGGGCGGCAGGATTTGGGGGGCGGCATTTCGGTGGCGGGGGGTCCTTCCACTCCGCGTCCTCGGGGCGCTTCGGCGGCAGGTCCTTCACTCGTTCCGGGACTCGCCGCTGAAGCGCCCCGAAGACGCGGAGCGGAAGGACCCCCGCTGCCGAATGCTCTGAGGAGGAGCGCTGCCGCCTAGGGCGGCAAAAACCCTGGCGCCGCTCCTGAGGCCTATGCATCATCTGAGTTCTTCTTAAGCCCTGTTTTGAGGACTTAAATGGCAGATATGCCTTGTGCTGGCTCTCTGACCATGGGTGAATTGTACCCAACATTAACATTCAGCATGCTTGGCTGAGCAAGATTGGCATAGCTTTCTCCAGAGTAGTAGAAGAGGTTCTAAGGTTCGTAGCACAGAAATACTTTGGAAATAGGGACCATAATGTATGTTTGGAATTAGGATCAGGGTGAGTCCCAGAAGTGGAAATACAGGGATGTTTTACTGGGATTTTCAAAAGTGCCAAAGGGAATTAAGCACTGAAATCCATTGGGAATTGAGTGTCTAACTTCTGTAGGCTCCTTTGAAAATACTACCCTTAAATTTTAGCAATGCAACATTTGAGGAAATGTGTATATCACTGTCAGCAAACCACACTGGCAAACTTACCTGGGTTGGGAAGACAATAAAGAAAAATGGGAAGTAAACTGTAGGTAGCTGAATAGAGATGTACTGCATGGCCATCCAAGGAGTTATAGCTAAAGAGCTAAAGAGAAATATTTCCTGAGATTTATCAGAATGGAGAAGTGCTGTACCCTGGGTCATTTAAACCAGGGCTGAACAAAGAATATACTGTAGAGACCAACCCTGCTCTGTCAGGGGGTTGGACTTTAAGATCTAAAAGGTCTTTTCCATCTTTTACTTCTGTGGTTCTAGTTCACTGTAAAATGGAACAGCAGAAAAGGACAAATATGAAAGATCAAGGAAGATGCCTACTGAAAGGAGAAATAGTGACTTAAACCTGGCACCCATACTTAAAATGGCCTTTATTATTGAAAACATATAGATTCATGGAGAACTCTAAGCACAAAGCAACTCAAACCCTTCAGTTTCTGAGTCAGTGCCAGACACCTTATCCATTCAGCCATGTGGTTCCTTATACATTTTCATCTGCCCGGAGGATTTATTTGGGGTTTGAATCAGGGACTCCTTGTATCCTAGAATTATATTCTTAGATCCACAAGCCCTTTGTTAAACATATATTTGGAAATGTACTAGCTGCCTAGTGGCAGCATGTTGTACCACTCCACCTCTGTACATATCCCACTGTTTTTCTGCACTCCCTCCATTTCCCTGGTTCTTTCAAAGCCTTGATTCCGCACGGATAAAGTGTGTCTCCCTTGAACCTCACTGAACTGAAATCCTCTCCCAACGAGTGACTTGGTTGGGCGCCAGCCCTGAAGTGTCAGTGAGGGATGCTGCCAGCCTGGGCTTCCACAACGTATTAGACCCCCTGAACTTGGGATCCCCCACTTCAGCTTTGGCTCATCTGGCTGAGTTTGAGGGCAGGAGGACATAGAAAGAGTTGTGTGCTGCTCCCTCCAGGGCTACAGCTGGCAATGAAAGAAGATTCCTGGCTATTACTGTATAAAGATTCCTGTAAGATTTACAAATTCAGATCATTTTTCTTGCATTTAACAGTAGGAAATTTTTTTTACCCCCTCTTGTTAAACCACCTTATTGGCCACTGCAAACCCCAGTGTGGTAAAAGCAGAGGGAAGGAGGGAGTGGAATTTAAACTCCCCCCCCCTTTCCTGGGCATGTGCTCTAGTGTATCTCACATGATTCTTATTAGCAAAAGGAAGGGATCTTTTGCTTGTCCTAGGCAGAGAGATGAGTTGAGGCTGTTGTGGTGGGAAAAGTCAGGGACCCAGTCATTCAGGGACACCATATCTGTTCCCATATGCCTGATTTGTCCCTGCAACTTTCTCCTACGCTGCTCCTACACTCAGGACGTGGAATCTATTTCCAAATTCTGGTCTTCTGCACAGTGCCTACTACACCTTCAGTGCTTGGGCGTGCTTTCTTTGACTTCCTCACAGAAGGGGAAGGACATGCCCTCCTACCCTGTCTCCTCACACTGCCTTATGCTTTATCCTGTCTGTGAACTCTTGACCTTGATAGCTCTCTCTCTCTCTCTCTCTCTCTGTATACAGCTCCCCTCCTGTTTCCAGCTCCAAGACTGTCTCATGTTTCTTGGAATCTGGCAGCCCAAGAATTCTTGTTGATTGGTATAAACAATCTTAAAGGTCACATTTTTCCCCCCCTGCAAAGGGAGGCGGGGAAGGCTTCTCTCAAATTAACGACCACAACGATGTAAACATGGGAGCCAAAAGGAGCTCTTGACCAGCCAGTCGAACTCTGCCAAAGAAGCCCCTCTGGGCTATCTTAGGAAACAAAATGTGGCCACAAGATGTGGCTTGCTTTTGAGGCTCCCTGGGAAGGAGAGGAAAGGTCAAGGGTGCCAGGTGACTGATAATCCCTCCCTGTTTGAATGCTGATCTCTGCTCTGAGGAGGGATAGTTGTGCTAGTACTGAAGTTGGCCATTCTTTTATGATGGAGGAGAATGCAGAAGCACAACAACCCTGGCTGTTAGCAGAAGGGCAGGAGTTCTGGAAGGTGTAAAACAGTAGAGATCTATTAGAAATGTATTCAGCCAGTCCATGAGTCTGATCCAACTCCCACTGCAGTCAGTGGAAAGGCTCCCTTTGACTTCAGTGAGAACTGGGTCATGCTCCATGTGAAGGAGAGATCTCCACGGAAAACAAATGCAACGCAAGATTAGGGGCGCAATCACCTTTTCAGAGGTCATGTCTGCTCTAGGGCCAGGGCTCTGAGCATCATCTCATACTACTTCTGAGTTGTGACTGGTTCTCCTCTGATGTCACCCAGAATGCTTTGTGGTGGCTCTCACACTGTTTCAAAGAAAGGGCTGGGTGAATAGCAGCTTGTAGTGCAACCTCCTGGCACCTGAGATAAGTGGCTTCAGTAAATTTGGTTAGTGACAAGCAGGAATAGATGGAGCTTGTGACTTGCCCCATCTCCCCCTGATAAAAGCGGTTGGCTTCCTTGTGAGTAATGCTCACAGGCTGAGAACCATTTGCTTAGACTCTTAAGCTGATACTTTTCCTTCCCAGGTGATGGTGGGGTCAGCAAACCCATACCAAAAATGGAGAGCTCTTGGCTAAGCACATGGTCATGTAGATGGCATAAGGTAGGGACTGTTGGAGAGAGGAAGGCACAAAGCGGACAGGAGATGCTGGGGTGTGTGAGCCAGCTGCAGGTGAACAGGAAAGACAATGTAAATGGTAGAGGAGTGGGCAAATGAGGGAGACGGTGATGGTGCTGAAATGGGGAGGGCTGAAGGGCAAGGAAAGGGAATCCCTTGAAAATCCTGTGCTACTGTTGAAGAGAATAGCATCTAGTGGCCCAAACTGAGATCAGGGCTCCATTGTACTAGGTGCAGTATATACACATAGTAATAGACAGTCCCTGCCCTGAAGATCTTAAAATGCAGACAGGACAAAGGGTGTGAGGGGTAGAGCTAGGATTAGATCTTAGCTCTCCTGAGTTCTAGTCCAGTGTTATAACCACTGGGCCCTATTGCCTCTCAATTACTAAAAAGTTTTGCAAACCCAAGGCATTCAGCTTAATTTTGTGGCAGCTCAGATTAGCTTCTGAAATGAATTAATGTTTGAAGGTTTAAATGCTAAATATTTTTATTCATGTCTAAACCAAATTATCACATTTTTTTGACATTTCCTCCTTCCCTCCCCAAAACAGGATGTTTCTGTCTTCTATGGAAAAAAAAAAAGATTTGCACAGAAATATTTGTTTAAGCAGATATCAGCAGAGACGTTGCATGAAAAGGGCAGGAGGGTGGGTGTGTTACTCCCTCATATGCACTGCTCAGCAAGGTATGTGCCCAGAATTTTACTTTGGCAAAGCAGACACAATAGCTAAGCAATGCCTTGCGAACTGTTACAAGCAAATAGATAGCAAACACCATTCCTGTTCTCAAATGCTGAGTGGCTGAAGAATGAGATCACTACATCTGGGGGTCTCTTGCTGATACATCACCTTTGTTTAAATTCCTAGCATATTCCAATTCATAACAGAAAATGCCCTTGAAAGATACTGTAAGTTTGTGGTGTACGTTCAAGTAGAATGCTTCTTAATGAATTTGAAACCGGGCAAAACTCGTCTGGTTTCAGGGTGTGTTATGAGCTCAGGTCAGGAATGGTAAAAGTTCCAGTGAGGTTCAGAAAACATTAGTAAAGGACCAGCAAAGAGCTGTTAGGCTCTAAACATCAGCTGGCAGCAGGAAAATAAAAAGTGGTTTCTTTTAACAGTCTAGTCTCGGATGCAAACTTTTAAGATTGCTTCTTTCTAAAACAAGTCAGATTTTGATCTAACACTTTAAGAAGAATGGATACAATTTTCAAAAGCACCATAGTGACTTACCAGCCTCAATCCTATTTTCCAAAGTGACTCAGGCACTTAGCAGCCTAAGTCTCACTGACAATCAATGGGATTTGGGTACCTAGCCTTTTAAAAATCCCTCTAGGCACCTATCTGCCTCTTTAGGTATCTATATACTTTTGAAAATCTGGCCCTAGTTGTCCAAGTCATTTTTGAAAATGAGACTTAGGCCTAATCCAGAGGTAGGCAACCTATGGCACATGTGCCAAAGGCGGCATGTGAGCTGATTTTCAGTGGCACTCACACTGCCCGGGTCCTGGCCACTGGTCCGGGGGACTCTGCATTTTAATTTAATTTTAAATAAAGCTTCTTAAACATTTTAAAAACCTTATTTACTTTACATACAACAATAGTTTAGTTATATATTATAGACTTATAGAAAGAGACCTTTTAAAAATGTTAAAATGTATGACTGGCACGCGAAACCTTAAATTAGAGTGAATAAATGAAGACTCGGCACACCACTTCTGAAAGGTTGCCGACCCCTGCCCTAATGTTATTTAACCCGTTTTGAAAATTTTACCCAATATCAGCCTCAGCCAAGATTTTCAAAAGTGGCTAGTACCTTGGGTACTTGTTGGAGGGTGGCTGCTCAGCACTTTCTGAAAATCAGGTCCCTTTAAGCTGTCTCCTCAAATCTCTAGTTACCACTGAAAGTCTTGACCTTATTGGAAAGAAGATCAAAGTCATTGTTGTATGCAAAGCTAGTTAGGCTTGAAACCTCAGTGTTCTAGGCCTTCTTTCACTAGATATGTATTGAGTAGAGCTGGTGAGAAAAATTTTCCCAGGAATATTTTGACTTTTCATTGAGAAACCAAAAAAAGTTTAGTTCAAGATGTCAAAAAATGGAACAATTTTCCATTTTGCGGTTTCCAATGAAAAAGCTAAATTTTATGAGGAAAGTAGACACAGTCTATGGACATTTTAATTTAGTCTAAAATACAATTTTCCCTCACAAAAAGGTTTTGATGGAAGATTTTCAACCAACTCTAATGCTGAGCCTGATTCTCCTCTTGCTTACACAGGATTTAATTTGATTTAACTCAATTAACTTCACTTGATTTGCTCCAGATTGACATGGTGTGAGATCAGAATCAGGCCTGTTGTCTCTTAAGTTCCAGCTTCTTTGTATTGACTTTTCTGCCCGAGTGCTACGGGAAGCAGTTTGGAGGAGTCTGCACATATATTTGTATAATAGCTGTCACGCTAAGGGGGAAGTGTGGATCCACAGGATACAGAAGTAAGGCAGCCCACTTCCCCATTTAATGGGTTCTCTTTTTCATAAACTGCCCCTCCCCTGTGTCCTGACAGGACTTGGGTCAGGCTCCAAATTCCATTCTGTTCCTCTGCTTCCTGCCCTTTCACCCATGACCAAAATGATAACATACCATTCCTAGGGCTTTGCGGAACTGATTGCTACATTATATTTTTAAAAATAAAAAATATTGTTCTGGAGGCTGGTATTTGATTTGTTTTTATTCATTGATAACTCAGGTTGGGAATTTCTATGGGGCCCAATTGAGTGAGAGCACCCTACTTCTATCGAATTTCAGCGCCTAACTCCATTAGACTCCTTTGAAAATCACAGCTTCAGTCCTTAATGAGATGTTTTTTGCAAAGGTCATTGCTTGGCAAGAGAGCTTGGTGCAGAGCAGCAAAGTTAAGACCAGTATGAACTTCCTCAAAGGAATGGGGCTGTTCAGATTTGGGGTTTTGGTTTGACCTGTTAAAACTGAAAAGTTTAGACCTCTAACATAATAGGGGAAAAGAAGAAACTTCCTCTAAGGACAAGTTATCCCATAATGCCCTGTTGCAATGCCTCTGAAGCATCTAGTGTTGACCACTGTTGGAGACAGTTTAGGTCAACACCAGACTAGATGGACCTCTGGTTTGAATCACTATGGCAGTTCCTAAATTCTTATTTTCCCGAAAGAACAGGTGTGCTTGGACATGGGGCTTGGTTTGGGCCTAATAGGAAAAGATATTTTGTGTGGTATCTCTGCCTAGTTTGTAGCAAACTTTGACATTGCCGCAATAAAACAAAAGAAACCCAAGGAATAGTTAAACAGCAAAGAACATTCAATAAGAAAAACTGCTGATAGATTTCAGTGTGGCAGCAGGGACCATGAGAGACATAATGCTGTGTGTATTGCGGGATAGGCCTGCACAGGAAAAAGAAGCTGGGATTCTTATTAGCTGTCCTTATTTCAGTTAAAATGAAGAGAATCCCTCCCTTTGAGGAGCTGTGCCTTTCAGTAGCTGATTCCATGTCTTCTTCAGGGGTCCTTGGAGCTGTTGCGATGGATTAGGGCTGACTGAACTTTGAAGGTTAGAAGACTAAGGCTATTCCTGTACAATTAATGGGAGAGATTGAGTGGAAGATGGAAGGAGGTGGCTGCAATGTCAAGCCAGGGAACAGAAACACAATGTGCTTCACTTCCACTCCCAGAACACTGAGGATATGGGGGCACTTTTCAGCCAGAAGAGAAGGGATTGGGAATGTCCCATCCACCTTCAGATGACTGGTAGGTACAAAATACAGTATGTGGCTTGAATCAGTGCTTTAGCCATTTTAAGCCTTGTGCAGGTTGGTAGCCTCTTCAGCTTCTGGTTGTTATTATACTGCATATATGTAAATAGATAGTCAATGGATATGTTGCCCATTGATGGTGCTCAAGAGTACATGGCCTAGTTCTTGGGTTCTGTGGAACCAATTCAACTTCTTGTTGTGCATTGCAAATGACTTCCTCTGTGCAGCTCTTTACTTCAGCTCTTAACAATGGTCCTCTATTTGTATATCCATCCATTTCCAGGTCATCAGAAAAGGACCAGTAACCTTTTCAGAGCCACTCCTGCCCATCCACCCATAATAGCAATTCCCTGACACCTCCATTGCAAAGTCCTTTTCACAGCCCAGCTATTGCCCATCATATCAAAGGGGACAAAACCTCATCCTACATGATATTCTTCACTGAGTGTTTCTCCCCAGTGGCCTTGCTCTCCTTTGCTGCAGGCTTGTCCGCATTCCTACACCTTCTCACCGGGGTTGGCACCACCACATTGCATGACGGACACTTGACAAAATTACCGTACTTAGTGACGGATACTGGGGGGGGGGGGGGGGTTATGTCATTCAATCATTCAGTTTTTTGAAAAATTACCGCGGACCTCAAAATTTTTACCACGGACACTTGTGCTGACCCCTGATTCTCACCTAAGCGTAGCCTTCCAGGAAGGAGAGAGCTTTGGGAAGGGATAATGATAAATAAAGATGGTCAAAACCAGGAGTGGGTTTTGTAAGACACCATCAGTGAGATTTAGTTTTCCAAACACAGGAATGGTTCAGCTCTGGGCCCTATTTTACCTGAATGGTAAAAATTTGGGAGGGTTTGGGTCAGTGATTTGGGCAATTTGTTAAATATCGCCACTACCTGGTACTTGTATAGCACTATACTGTTCATGCTCAAAGCCCTGCACACCGATAGAATTTAACATTAACTATTTAAAAACTAATCAGTGACTCCCCTGTGGGTATGCGTGCCTTCCTTATTTGGGGTCCTATTGTTTGTTGCTGTAAATTGGCTTTGTCCCTTTAAAGTCAATGGAGTTGTGTCACTTTACACCAGTAGAGAATTTGGCCCTTTGACTCTTGTTTACCTGCATGTGACTCTGTCCGAGAGGCCACTCTATCAAGAGACTATGGAAGAGATTAGCAGAAGTTTGACATGGCATGAGCACTACAGTTACCCCACTGACTTTTCAGATGGGTTTATAGCTGAGTAAATACCACAATAAATTATTCACAAACATTTGTGTGGATTAAAACTAACAGTTGTTGAGAGCTAGTCAAAATGTTTTCATCAAAGCTTTTTTTTCCTAAAAGAAAAATGGCTTTTTCACCAAAATGAAACATTTCATTTTGGTCAGAATTTTTTAGGTTTGTTTTTTTTTTAAACAAAAACCTAAGCAAACAAAACAAAAACCACTCCAAGCCCAGGAAAGAAAAAAAAAAAAAAAAAAACAACCAATTTTTTGTGTGAAAATAGTTTTTAAAAAATGATAATTTTTCAGTTTCAATGTTTCTTGTCAACCCCATTTCCCCCTACCCCCACCCCCCAAAAAATAATTATGGAAAATTTAGTTTTTTTCTAATGTTTTTCAAAATTTCCTGAAAAAAAATAGTTAGAACTTTTCAACATGCTCTAGAATGTTTTTAATGTTATCTGTGGTGCCATTTATTTACTTTTCACGGACATCTGTGAAAAATTTTATTTGCAAGTATGTTAATAGGAAGGAAAAGCACTGAATTCTCATGCAAAATCTTTACAAATTGGAAGTGATCCTGGAGTATCCAATCAGGAAGCAGAAACATTATCATATGGCATAAGTGAATGTACATACAGTGTATTATGAATAGCGAACACTCAAAGCAAGTCATAGTGAACAGTTATAGATTTGTGGATTTTAAGACCAGGAGGGACCATTAGACCATCTTTTCTGACCTCCTGCATAACGCACAAGCCAGAGAATTTCATTTAGTTACCCTTGTATGGAGCCCAATCACTTGTGTTTGACTAAAGCATATATTCCAGAAATGAATCCAGTCTTGATTTGAAGACATCAAAAGATGGTGAATTTACCACTTCCCTTGGTAGTTTTATTCCAATGGATAAACCGCCTCCCTATTAAAAACTTGTGTTTTATCTGTCATTGGAATGTGTCTGGCTTTAATGTCCAGCCATTGATCCTTGTTCTGCCTTTCTCTGCTAGATTAAAGAACTCATTAGTACCTGGTATTTTCTCCTGATCACAGCAACCCTGTGTCTAAAATATGGATACATAAGCTTTGCTTTGCATATTTTCCAATAATGAACAAATTGGTAAAAATCAAAATATGTTCATGAATGATTCACAAACTGAAATTTATTGACTAAATTGTTTGCAGCAAATAGTTCACCCAACACTACACAGGGCATGTGAGCATTATGTTCTTTTGATGGCTTTCAAGACAACACATTCTACAAGGCCAGAGAAAAGCTGATATTGGACTCCCAATGTGCTCTCCGTTACACCCATGCAGTGTCATTGAAGTCGGGGAGAATTTGACATCTGTCATCTTGCTGCTTGTTCCTGCCATGCTAGGGTTGAGTGAATCAGAACCTTGTGCCAACACTTCAGCTGAATCTTTCCTGAAGTTCAAAATTTTCCTCTTCTCGTTTTTTCCACCTTATTCAATTTTGTGCACCTCTCTGTTTCCATGTAGCCCTTCCAGACAGACCAGAATGCTAGATACCAGAAGGACCAGAAACCTCCCAACAAAGTGGCTTTGTGTGAGATTTCCAGCTCAAGTTTGCAAACACTAGGGCTTGGATGATTCCAATAAGTCTCAGATAAGAATCCAGATGACTGGGGCCTTATTCAAACTAAATGTGAACTCCAAAAGTTTGCTCATCACTATTTCAGCTGGGCGGGTGTGGGGAGGGAGAGTTTCAAGCAGCAGTGTGAAAAGGATGGCTGTTACCCTGGTCTAATGAGCCTTTTCAGAACAGTCCAACAAAACTTATCTCACACTACCGCTCCCCTCCTCACACAACCCCAAGTCAAACAGCTAGAAACCTTCCCATACTGGTTACCACCTGTTGTCTTTGTGGGGGCAGTACAATAACAGGCTTAGTTCCTGAGACCCCCTTTGAAGACTGTGATGGCAGCTAAGCTAGAGCTCTTTAAACATTATAATTCATATAGCTCATATATTTGGGGAGCCTTTTAATTTTGATCTGGTTATGTGCAACTTCTAAAATAACACAATTTTATTTCTATATGAGTGTGTGTGTGAGACTAGACACAGGAAAAATGTATACAAAGTTGAAACCTATGTGATGTTTTCAGCTCTCCAACAAAATCACACAGTTTACAGTGAATAAAGGTGTGGAAAATCAGAAGAGAAGGTCAGAGTCCTGTTGTTTTGTTACTACCCAGGTTAGGTTAGTAATATAAAAGGATTGGTCAAGAAATGACTAAGCAGGGAAATTTATGATTCTCATAGCAATCTTCAGTCAGCCACACTGCACATCCTGTATATTTCATGACATACATCCAACAATATAAATATTAATAGCTTAATGTTGACATTTAGGGCCTGATCCAATTTCCATTAAAGTCAACGGAAAGCCACCCATTGTCTTCAATGGAAGATGGATCATGACCTTAAAAAGGAACATTGGAATAGATAATTCAAAGTATGTGCATCGTGGCTAAACTGGTGTTATTATGAAAATCAGAACTTCTCCACTTCCTGACTTTTGAGCATTTCAGTTGGTAACCTTAATGTTCTATTATTTCAAAACCAGGAAGAATTCAGGGCTAGATCAGACTTAAGGCAGTTAGCAGCTTTGCCAATGGAGCTTGTAAATCCTTGAATTGAAATGAGTGGGCTTGCATTGTTCATGAGCTGTGCTGGCTTCACCAGCTTGGTAGCCCCATAGTTTGCTTTTGTGGTGATTATAAACTCTGCAGAGGAAATTCTTCCTCCTGCTGAGCTTATAAACGCTTCAGGAGCACAAGGTGTTGGCTCCATTGACTCTAATGAGGGTGTAACCCAGAACCAGCTCCATCAACTGAGGAGCTAGCATAGGATTCTTTTTTGGCACTGAACCCTCTTTATAAAGAAAATGTCCATCACAATATTTCTGTACTAGGCTTGGAAAGATTAGATTTTTATCAGTGAATGTGGATAAACTTCGATTTCACCGTACACACGGAAACCAATGAAAAAGAATCTTTCCATTGATGTTAATTAGATGTTAATTGCCAACCCTCCAGGATGGCCCTGCAGTCACCAGGAATTAAAGATTAAACTTGAATTAAAGATTATGTCATGAGATGAAACCTCCAGGAATTCGTTCAACCAAAATTGGCAACCCCAACGATAATCCACATTTTCGGATAGGCAAAGGAAGAAAAATTTAACTTTTTGAATCTTAAGGTCTACTGTACTTAAATAATTATGGACTGACACCCCATAATTTCCCCACAGTTGTGAACATTTAAATAAATAAAAATTGTAAAAAAGGTTTAATAGCCATAATTTTGTGCCACTGTGAAAATGTACATAGATAAAATAGAAAAAAATGCTTAAAAATAAACATTGATATTATCCGTCAAAATCATTAAAAATAAAAATTAAATTCTGCCAAATCAATGTATACTTGTTAGCTCTGGCTGAGGTTTTCAATGGCTGAAGTATGCTCAGTTGCTATAATAACTATTCATGTGAATTGGGGATCCAAATCATTTAAGCAGCTTTGGCGAGCTCAGTTCACAGTGCTAATTTATGGCTCGATCCTACCAAGTGCAGCGCACCGCCTAGATATTGCTGCCGCCTCATCTCCTAAAGGAGTAGCGTGATAGTTAGGACACTTGCTCACAGTATCAGCAAAAGTTATATGTTACATGGAGGAAGCCAAAAGCCGGATTTTCAAAGGAGCTCAGGGCCAGATATCCAAGGGCTTAACACCCACAATTAGGGCCAGCTTTTCAAAAGAGATCAGCTTCCTTTTAGGCACCTAAATAAGGCCCAGATTTTCAAGTGCTCAGCTCCCGTTGTGACACTAAAGCCCAGATATGAGTTCAGCATCCACCATGTACCCAACATGCTGAGCACATATTTTGGTAACCTGATATACCATAGGCCATTGTGCTCAAGAGACAAAAGCACATGGCAAACTGCATCGCATGTCAAGTGCACAGGGGAGAGGGGAAGGATTACCAATGAACGGAGGATTCAGTATCTTTCCCCTGCTGCCGCCACTCATATATCATTCATTTCCTTTACTCCTCTCCTCAGGAGGCTAATGTCCTACCTCTATAGCACAAGGAAATGTAGGCAGTTCACCATTTTTACAGTTTGAGGAAAATATACAGGGTGCAACAGCTGGAAAAGCCACATGACATAACTCCTGTATTATAAGAGCCGAAGCTTAGAGTTCCCTTTGGTGTCACAGTGCACTCTTGCACTTTGGCTCCATTGTTGGCAGGGTAGATACAGATTTCAGCCACCGAGTTCTACAGGGGGTAATCTCTTCTCTTCCTTCCATGATGTTGTCCAGGAGAGCTGACCAGAGTGGGGGAGAGAGAGTACTCATAGTGCTAAATTTCCATGGAAAGACATGGTTGTACCACAGGTGTCTCGAAAAAGAAATGCATAGCATATATCTCCTGTAGCTGCACCATGGATCTACAAAGCTGAGTCAACAATTTGGAGCTGCATCAATTAAAAGAGAAAGACCTTGAAGAATAGTTGCAGGGCAACTTAGACAACCCATTTGCCATTGCTGGAAATGGTAGAATTATCAGTAATAATGCAGAAAAGGCAGTAGTCAATACATATTTCTATTCTGTATTTGGGAAAGAAAGTTAACACTCTTTCCATTCCACTAGTGGCTCAGAAGGATGTTAAACAGCATCTACCAAAGTCATACATTTTAAAATAAGCAGGTCTGGGTAACTTGCATCCAAGAGTTTTGAAAGAGTCGGCTGGAGAGTTCACTGGACTGTTAATGTTGAAGCACTGGAGAAATTCCAGAAGACCAGATGAAAGCTAATGTTGTGCCAACATTTAAAAAGGGTAAACAGGATGACCCAGGTAACAATAGGCCTGTCAGTCTGACATTGATTCTGGGCAAGATAATGGAGCAGCTCATACGGGACTTGATTAATAAAGAATTAAAGGAGGGTAATATAATTAATGCCAATCAACATAGGTTTATGGAAAATAGATCCTGTCAAATAAAAGTGATATCTTCTTTTGACGAGGTCACACATTTGGTTGATAAAGGTGTAGTGCTGACAGAATATATTTAGATGTCTGTAGAGGTGTTTGAGTTGGTATCGAATGACAATTTTATTAAAAAACTAGAATGATATAAAATTAACATGGCACATATTAAATGGATTAAAAGCTAGCTAACTGATAGGTCTCAAAATGTAATAGTGAATGGGGAATCATCATTGAGTGGACATCTGTTCTCGGTCCTATGCTGTTTAACAATTTTTAACAATGACTTTGAAGAAAACAAAAAATCATCACTGATAAAGTTTGTAGATGACACAAAAATTGGCTACGTGGTAGTTAATGAAGTGGACAGGTCACTAATACAGAGTGATCTAGATTGCTTTGTAAACTGGGTGCAAGCAAACAATATGCATTTTCATATGGCTAAAAGTAAATGTATACATCTAGGAACAAAGAATTTAGACCATCCCTACATGGTAGGGGACTGTATTCTGGGAAGCAGTGACTCTGAAAAAGATTTGGGGCTTGTGCTGGAAAAATCTACTGAAAATGAGCTCCCAGTGTGACGCTATGTCCAAAATGGCTAATGAAATCGTGGGATGCATAGGAGTAGAGAAGTTATTTTACCTCTGTATTTGGCACTGGTGCCACTGCTGCTGGAATACTGTGTCCAGTTCTGGTGTCCACAGTTCAGAAGGATGTTCAGAAATTGGAGAGGGTTCAGAGAAGAGCCATGAGAATGATTAAATGATGAGAAAACATGGTGGATAGACACAAGAAGCTCAAGCTGTTTAGTTTAACAAAGAGAAGGTTAAGGGGTGACTTGATTATAGTCTAAAAGTACCTATATGGGGAACAGATATTTAATCAAGGGTTTTTCAGTCTAGCAGCAAAAGGTATAACACTATTCAATGGCTGGAAATTGAAGATAGACAAATTAAGAGTGGAACGAAGGTATGATTTTTTTTTTTTTAACAGTGAGAGTAATTAACCATTGGAACAGCTATAGAACGGTGGATAGTGGAACAGCTGTGGAACAGTCATGGTGGATTTTCCATCACTGGCAATTTTAAAATCAAGATTGAATGTTTTTCTAAAAGATCTGCTCTAGAAATTATTTTGGGGAAGTTAAGACTAGATGATCACCATGGCCCCCTCTGGCTTTGGAATCTATGAATGGCTTTCCATTAAATTCAGTAGCCATAAAAGCAATAAAACAAAGACAGCTCCCCCTTAGTAAAACCAGAAGCAGCTGTTTATGATCAGTCCTGCTTGGAGTCTTGAACATTGTAAAAACTAAAGCTGCAGTGACTTGAGTTAATGTAGAGATTTCACAGAGCTAAAAGGTAGTGAATGTGGTACTCAATTCTAGAATGCCTACGAGGCACCAATTGGATTGCTTTATCCAGTCTTTCCATCTCTTCTCTTTAAGCAGTGTTGCCATGCTCCTTGGCCTGACTAATCACTGAGTAGAATACTACATTGTTACTGTCACTGCTCTTCAGCTTCTTTAATACGTTTTAAAATCCAATGTTTACAGTAGCTGGTGGTCTATCTAGGACAGGGGTTCTCAAACTTCATTGCACCGCGACCCTCTTCTGACAACAAAAATTACTTCACGACCCCAGGAGGGGGGACTGAAGCCTGAGCCTGCCCAAGCCCCATTGCCCTGGGGGGGGGGGGGGGGGAAGTGCTGTTGGTTACTCACTGTGCGGCATTCTACCTACTGAGTCAGTGCTGAACTAGCACCCCCGCTGCCTGCAAGGGGCTGCTATGCTGTTGGAGGTACCGCCTCTCAGAAAAGAGGTAAAACTAGTGTTCCCCTGATCTCTCATGGTCACTAACAATCTAATGGCATTTTTGTCACTAATTGCAAGGATGTTCTGGTGGCAAAAGCCCTGTTTACAGGATTACATTCGCTTTACCTAAAATCCCCTTGTAACTCTCAAAATTATTCTTCATTTTGCCTTCTATAAATCATGCTGTGTTCTTTTACTGGTGCAAAATGACTGACATGTTCCATGCTGTAATAAGGGTGTGAGTGCTTATGAGAAGTTACGTTTTATTTCCAGGTCCAGGGTAAGGGTTGCAAAGGTAAATAACTGTGCCTTGTGTCAGGGTTAATGTTCAGTGGTCCAGCTGCATTTCATGGTGGATAAGAGTGATCATTCTGTAGGGAGATTTTAAAAAGCATTTGAATCCCCTGACTTCAAGGTTCTGTATAAATATAAAGTATTATTACTGTCTGAAAAGATTTAGCAGTTCAGAGGTTCTTTGTAGTTTTATTTGCTTTGCAGCCCTCATCCTCTTGCCTGACCAGCACTAATATGAAACAAAAATGTTCCATTCCCCCCTCCGCCTCTCTTTTGCATTGTTTCCCTTGCTATCTTTTTCTCTTTCCTGTCAAATAACTAAGCAGGAGATTTCCTGCTTGATGGTGTGCCAAGTAGAATTCCAGCTCCTTTACTCTGCCCCTTTGAAAAAAAATCTGACCCCAATTTCCATAACCAAAGAAGAGACAGGTTGCCATTGTTTGTGTTTCAGAGCGTGACTGTTTTTCTTAGATTTGCACCCAATAAAGAGAAATGATGTTGTTATTCAGTATAGAAATTATCCCAGTGACCCCAGCAAAAGCAACAGTAACAGGGAGATTGTAAGCTTCCTCCTGCACACAGGTTTGGAAATGTGTGCAGGAGGAATCAGCACACATTTAGCCAATACCTTTCCCCTTTTTCATTTTCTTTCAGGCCTTATTTAACCCTGGGAATAGCCTCAACAGGCATAAGGTGGCCACCAGTTGGGTATCTGCGTCAGGGCTGACCCTGCTGAGTGTAGACAGGGTCATGCAGAGCTTTGCACTGAATGACCTAATTGAGGTTTACCTTTGCTTCTAATTGGGGTGAACTTTAATTAGCTCAATCAGTGCAAACCTTGACTTGCCCTGGTCCATTATTATCATCATCTGCATTAAAAGTACCTAGAGGCCCCAACCAAGATCAATGGCCCATTAAGCAGGCTGCTGTACAAAAACAAGGTAAGAGACAGTCTCTGCCAGGAAGAGTTTAAAATCTAACTAGACAATATAAAAGGTGGGAGGAAAGAAAAATTATAAGGCCCATTTCACAGAAGCACAGATAGATGAAGGGTCAAATATTGAAAGGTATATTAAGGCTCCTAACCATGCTGATAGGCACCTGGGCCCAGATCCTCAAAAACATGTAGTTGCCTAATTCCAATTGAACTTAATGGAGTTAGGCGCCTAAATATCTTTGAGGATCTGGGCCCTAGAGGGATTTCCAAAAGCATTTCAGTGCCCAAATCCCATTGAAATCTGCATCTTTAGGTGCCAAAATACGTTTAAAAATCTGGCCCCCAGGAGACTCTTCCAAGGTCACACAGGAAATCAGTGACAGAGCTAAGAATGTAAGCCAGGTCTCCTGAGTTTCAGGCCAGTGTCCAGGCCATCCTTCCTCTCCATTCATGTATTCCAGCTCTGGCACAGTTACATCAATTGCTGGCTGCCAGTGGCTGAGCTAGACTATTGCCAAGTATAAATAAAGCCGCAGACTAGAGGTGTACTAGTGTTGAAAACAAGACATCTAAAAAGTTATAGAACTGGCAAAGAGAGAAAAGGAGAAAGACAGAAACAACAACTGAAGATATACTTGATGGGTTTTGTGTAATGATGAACTAACCTCAATAGGTAAGAATTTCAGTTTGATCCAGAGAAGTGCTCTGGGGTGTAACACTGTACTATATCTGACACGTATTTGAACTTAAGGCTCACTTTCCTCATCTCTACCCTTCCCAGGGATTGCATGACCATGATGTAGTTGGAGGGGCTAGTATGCTTCCGTGACCCTGAGAGCTAGGCTGCTGGTAGCATTGCTACCATAGGATCTCCCAAACTAGGCAGGTCAATGGATAGGGGTCAGACTAAGGAGCAATCTACTGGGCCTGCAGGTTGGGGGCTGGGCATAATGTTAACTCTTTTATCCCATAAAAAGCACAACTGTTAAGAAACTCTCAAATAAGTCTCATCTGTTGATAACAAATCTTAGTTACCTCACAGGGCTGTTATAAGGCTTACGGGTCCAGTCTTGCAAATTTACTCATACAAATAATCCTTAATTATTGGAATATTCCCATTGACATCAAGACACAACTCAAATTAATGACAACTACTTATGTGAGTAAGGGTTGCAGGATCAGCCCCCCATTCTTTTTGGAAAGTGCTTTGAGACACTCAGAAGAAAGGTGCTCAAGAAGTGCATTTATGAGGACAATGAAGATGTAACATGTTGCTCAAAGATGTCATATTTCCTGCTAGATGTTGGTCTACATAAAGGTAAGAGTCTACTGCTGTTATTAGCTAATAGAGTTACTCCTTTAGCTCAAGAAGCAGAGAACTGTGATTTTTTAACTGCTGAAGGTCTTGGGTTCTATCCCTGCTGATAGCCCATAGGTAATAAACCTCTTTGATCTTGAATGCAAGTTGCAAATCTCATAACATCGGTCATAAACTGAGCTGGAAATATCAGAAGAAGAATTTTTCCCATTGTATGTCTGCTCCCATCTGAGACAGAGGAAGTACAAAGAATGTGTTTAAAATAAAAAATTAGTCACGCTTCTTTGTACCATACTAAAAGTTTGGATTCAATTAGGGCTTTGGCCAATGGTTCGGCTCATATCTTACTTTATTAGAACTGGTTCACCCAGATCCAACTGTACAATAAACTACAACAATGAGGCAGTATTCATGGGGTTCTATATTGCTGTGCATTGTGCATCAATTGAGGAATGTTAAGATATATGTTGACAGAGAGCAGTGGAGGCAGCTTTAGTTGGATTATATTGATGTACAGCAGCTAATGTTGTTTTAGTTAGGTGGTATGTTGATAAATATCAGTTGAAGTTGCTTTGGTCAGTTCGAATGCTAATGCATAGCAATTGTGGTAGCATCAATTGGGTTGCGTGGTGAAATAAATAAATTGTCGCTGTTTTAGCTTGGTTAAAAGAATACTAGCTGCTGTCATCTTAAGTTCTTCCACAGTGGTTAAAGTAGACTAAAGCCCTGATTCAGGAAAGCACTTAAACCCGTGCTTAAATTGTATTGACATCAATGGGGCTTAAGTTTGTGCTTAAAGTTAAGCACCCTTTCTGAATGCAAACCCAGGGCTGGGAAAATGTTAGGAAAACTCTGCATACAACTTTAGGGTGACCAGATGTCCCGATTTTATAGGGACAGTCCCAATTTTGGGGTCTTTTTCTTATATAGGCTCCTATTACCCCCCATTCCCTGTCCCAATTTTTCACATTTGCTGTCTGGTCACCCTATACAACTTATGAACCCGGGGAGCAAAGAAATCTCACATTCACAAACCCTGTGGGACAAAGACATAGGGATAAACCTGAATCAGTGACATGTGGAGGAATTAAATGGGGGCAAACAATCAAAATCAGGCAAAAGATCTCATTTTCAATACATTTAGTTCAGCTTTTCTGTGACAGTTTTACACAATCAAGAGTGAAACTGTTGACTGCTGAGTTCTCATTAGAGTGGTTTTATTTTTTAACTTCATGGAGTCATACATGGCAGAATGTAAGAACAAAGACAATAGGTCCAGGTCCTTAGCTGAAGTGAAGTAGCATAGTCCCTACTGACTTTAATGGAGATACACTGATACTGCAACAGCTGAGGATCTGGCCTTATCATTGTTTTTCTTAAGTGGATAGTCATCTTTCGGGTTTGAGCTCATCTGAGGGCTTAGCTCTCACTAGATTACTGGGAACCAGAGATGTGAACCATCTTTGGAGCAATGAAAATATCTTTTTTATTATAAATTTCAAAAACACCTCAAAGAATCTCTCCCAGGGAGTGGAACTTAGAATGTCCAATTATGGCATTACCACAGTAGTTCCTTCCTAACCCACATCCCAGCTACAAACTTGCATCCTTGAATACCTCATATGGAGAAAAAAACAAAACAAAAACACCTCTCCAAACATACACATGCTGCTGGGACTGCTCTGACTATTTAACATGACAGACAAAGTTGAAAAGTTAGTTGAGGTCAGGGTCTCAGGATGCAAACTTTGCATGCATTGAGGGAGGTTTGTGAAAACCCTCGGATGTGCTCCAAAGAATTTGAAACTTAAAAGCAGTATAAAATGCTTCATCAAACATGTTTTACAGTCTCCACATTACAGCCTATTAAATCTATCCCCAGTGCCAATTTTGGAGAGATTTTGAGAATCTCTCTGAAGAGGTTTTTCCCAGCACCAGACAGTCTACAAGGAAACTGTGGCCTGCTGCTGTGCACTTTAGTTTCAGGGGTGGATGACAAGCCTTAGAAGGGGCTACCTCATGGGAGGTCACACAGAACAAGTAAACGACCACCCCTCAAAAAACTAAACATAAAGTGAGCTATTGTTTGGTGAAGACGTCAAGGAAACGTCTGAGTCTGGCAGTGCTCTCTGATTAAATATATGCCATTTCCACCTTAGGGTGTTTTCTTGACGTTTCCTTTGCTTTTCCCATAATGCACACGCGTAGGACAAAGAGTGGTGGATGCTGGGAAAAGAGATGTTTGGTACAGATCAGGCTGGAAATAAATCTCATGGCTCAATCAGAGATTCTCTTTGGCAGAACCACCTTTGACTTACTTGGGAGCCCGGCAACAGACATATCCACACTCTGTCCTTCACCAACTGTCTTCTAAGAAGACTAAGGCAGACATGTGGGGCCAGATCAGCTGGTGTAAATCAGCACAGCCCCATTGACATTCAACTTTTGCAACTGTTTCTTTAATGCACCAACATTAAATGGATCAAACGACTGAGGCTATGTTTTTCAAAGCTGCCTAACAAAGTTAGGCACCCAAATCCTATTGAATTGCCTTAAGAAGAGTTTAAAATCCCAGACTGAGTCTCTATAAGACATTGGTACAGTAGAGATAAAATGCACTGTGGTAGGAGATGATCTAAGCATCACTGTGTCCCGCCAGGAAAATAAACATCTCAGTTTGGTCTCAATATTTATTTTCCAACAATGCCTTGACTTTGCCTTTACATTTATGTAGCAGCACGAGACCATTATTCCATGACATTTCTTCCTTTCTACAAGTAAACAGCATGGAGGGAAAGGAAGAGTGGTCAAACCTGCTATACCTAAGATGAAATTGAGCAAAACAAAATTTAAGCTAAATATCAGGGAAGATTTATTATTCTAATTATTATATGTGTTACAGTAGAGCCTTGATCTCCCAACCAAGATCAGCACCCCATGGTGTTAGGCATTGTATGTACAGATCATAGACAGCACCTGCCTTGAATAGCGTTACAATCTAAATAGACAAGAGAGAGACAGTGGGGAAAAGGAATTATTATCCCCATTTTACATATGGAGAACTTAGCCAGAAAGGGTGAAATCTTTGCCCCATTGAAGTCAATGGGAATTTTGCCATTGACCTCAATGGGGTTAGGATTTCACCTAAAGTGATTTGCCCAAGGTCATGTAAGAAGTCTGTGGCAGAGCCAAGGAATGAATTCTGATCTGAGTGATCCCCAGTTCAGTGCCTTCTTAGCCACAAAGCCATCCTTCCTCTTACAGCGCATAGCAGTGTGGCCTATTAGATTGTGAATAACCATTTAAGGAAAGTGGGAGAGAAAGAGCCAAGCAAATAATTTGCAACAAATAATTTATTGGAAAAACATAACCTCTTTTTCTCCTTTTCATCAAATCTACTTGATTTTCAAAATCATTCAACAACTTTTAATTTACATCATTTGTAAACTTCTATTTAAAACTCTTCAGGTATCTAATACTTGTTGGTCAAACTATGTTGCTTACTTGCAGTTGATTAGACAGGGCAACCTTGTTTCTACTCCCTAATATGCTGAACGTCCAAGCGCTTCGGGTGTAACTATTCACGTGAGCAAGTGCAGGCCAATGCACTGCAATGAAAGCCAGGAGAGTGCAGTGACCCAGTTGGGTAGTTTTCATTGCAGGACCAGTTCGTTCCAATGCAGTTTCTAGCCCAGATTAAGAAAACTGCTTTTATAAATACAACTTTGAAATTTGCTTTGTGCAAAAATTTGGGCTAGTAAAATTGAAATATGAATGCAGCCAAAGTGAATTAATTACAAAACTCAAGTGAGTACAGTAGAACTCAGCAAATGCACACTTTGCAATATATGTACTTTATATTCCCCACAAAAAATTGGCCACTCTTCACCTTTTATCAGACAGAAGCAATAGTGAAGCATATGTAACAATATGCTATGGAATATAATACATAATTAAAACTAATACCTGGTAAACAAAATAAATGAACAAAGTGGGCCAGAGTCATTTGTTCACTGCAGCTGCCTTTGCATCGTCAGGCAATGCAAAGCAGCCAGAGCATACTGGTGCATCTGGCACAATTCATGTTGTTTTTACATTATCCTTGTTATTTTAGGACCTGATCCAAAGCCCATTGAAGTCAATGGAAGTGAGTGGGTTTCCATTTACAATGGGCTTTGAATTAATCCTATACTTGCTAATTCGTAACATTCAGTATTTCCCAAAAGGTCTCCCAGTCATTAGTGCAAATTATTCAGGTGCTACTTTTTCTATTACCACTTCGTTTGATTGTGTTGTTATTGGTTTACATTGTGATGGCTGTATCCTTGTAATGGGGGAACCAACACCACCACAACCTCCATCACAAGAGATATGGTAAAAGTTTCAAATGTGCTTTAGTGATTTAAGATCCCAAGAGTAAGAGTATTTAGGTGTCTAACTCCCATTCATTTCAAGGTACTAAGAGCAAGAGCAAGGTATTAAACATGTTCAGTAAGGGTAATAAAATGTGGCGACATGCAAATACGTTCAAATACTAATTACATTCAAAACAATCAGAGTCTGTTCCCAAGCAACCTGCAAACTGAAAAAGAGGCTGAAGCTGTCTCATAAGATTTTTGTTATGAATTATTTGCCCACCTCTAAGACCTGTTTCAAAGCCAAATGAAATCAAAGGAAGTCTTTCCATTGACCTTAACAAGCTTTAGATTAGGCCTGTAATGAGGGTTATGTCCAGGCCAAGTTTCAAGTTTCGTCCACTTTTGATGTCACCTTCTTCAGAAAGAAAGCAGTTAGATTTTTTGTTACAATCAGAAAAATTGAATTGTTCATTTTCTCCTCTCTCAAAAACGGTTGGTAGGATTTGGCTCAAATTTCCTCTTCCAACTTCAGGCAGAGACTAAGTCCATGAAATTTCAGCCCAAAAGCAGAATATTTTTGGAAAGTTCTCAGCATGTGCAATTAAGAGCTGATAATGGGAAGTTACTGCTTAGTAGTCTTAATTATTGAAAATTGTATCAGGTATCCACTATGCTAGGGAGATCATGGAATTAATGCAAATCTATATTCCTTTATTATCTGAATTATAATGGGCACTGCTCATGACAGAAATCTCACGTAACTGGAGAGAGCTGCCTATACCTTCTTCATTCTATAAGTAATCAGTATTAATAAAAAAAATTATATATGGAACCATGTTTCAGTATCATTTTACTATATATAATGACTTTAATCTCAAAGGATCTCAAACCACTTTACAAACCAGTTGCCCCATTTTTTCAATGTCTTACTCAAGTATTCCTTAATCAGGCAATGTGTGCAATTGAAGTTAATGGAGCCTTTTGCCTGAGCAAGAATTAATTGCATTGGAATGAGTGTGCAGGAATCAATCACTGGGCTCTGAAATGCAGTGTCCAGTAGAAAATGGCAATTGTTTGAGCGCCTTATTGGAAGTCCATTGGAGTCAATGAGAGTCTTTCCATTGATTTCATTGGACTGTGCATCATTCCCTAACAGCACAGAATAAAACCACATAACAGTTTAGAACAGGAGAAGAAAATACCACCCAAAACTGAAAATCAGGGGGAATCTAGGTAGTCAGAACTCATTACCTATAATGGAATTTGGACAGGAAAGCTGGATACTCTTGTCTTGTTTTATACCGTACATTATTTATGTAGAAAAGCTACAGTGGAACACCAGGTGTTTTGAAACATCAAAAATTGCTAGCTTTGCAAAAATTTGAAGGTAGTTCATGTGTGTTAAAACATAGTTTAGACACCCACATATTTTATGAAATGTACCTACAGCTTATATGGAAAAGAGTCTGTAGAAGTGCAAATATTCTCTGTAAATTAACTGTTGCTATATTCACTGATTTGGAAAATCCAGAAAAAAAATTATTTGGAGCAATAAGCAGGCGGTGGAGCTCCCCAGCAGAGACTGTCTGGAAGCGTGAAAACAAATTCATATGACTCTGTGGCCAGTCCCTTTGTGCTAAAATAAACAGTGGTGCAGTGTGTTTGTCTGGGATATATATATGTATATGTATATATACACACACGTGTACCGTAGGTATATGTTGTTGATCTCTTCTTTGGATATAGATATCTGCCCCTAATTTCGGAGCCCGTTCTGCTCTGAGCAGAACTGGATGAGACAGAAGGCGTGAATGGACAGCCAAGATGGAGCGCAGCCAAGGGACTGGCTTGGCTCTAGAAGCCAAAACGCAAACTGAGCCATTGGAGCCGGCTGTACACAGATGAGAAGGAAAATGCACAAAGTGATAAATAACTTTGCTCAGACCTCCAGGAAGGGCTGCCAGAACATTCTTGCTTGGCTGCGCTCTTCCTTGGCTCCCCCTCCCCCTCCTGAATAGACAAAGAGCTGCACCAGAGCCACGCACGCATTTTGAGACTTGCTTGGGACGTCATTGGCACTGCCCGATCGCTGGATTGCTCGGTGATCTTTCCCAATAGATTCTGAGGTGAAAAAGGCCCTTGCCAAGAACGTGGTCTTCCCTACTCTCCCTGTCCAAATAGCACACAGTCACAACAGGTGAAGGGAAGTGGGGATAAAAATAGGAGTCTTTCCATTAACTTCACTTGATTTTGGATCAGGCCCAATACGAACTTAATCCATCTCCTCCATTGCTCTCGGCGTTTTGTACTACTACTGCCCCTAGTGTTAGTACATAGTACTACCCATGTAGTCAGGGAATATCCTGTTTTTAAAAGCCTGGGAACTCCTTACTCACACTGGTGAGTAGTTGCATGCACAGAGAGTCCCGGAGCCTTTAGTGGGACTACTCATGTGGGTAATTGCTCACCAATACGCATAAGGGGCTCACGGTATGGCCCTTAAAGGCCAGTGGAATATACTGCAAAATACAGTGTGCTATACATGAAGCTGCACTTTCTCTGCTGCCCTATGGTGTCAAGTAAACTATTCCATTAATTTGGCTGAGTCTAATAACACTTGCTTTGGATGAAAGGAGAGAAGCTGACTTTTCAAGGAATTTGTCAGGGTAAAATAGTCTTGACAGCGCTTCTTGGTTTCAGCAAAAGTATGAGAAAAGCTGTTGTAATATCTCATCTGCCGTTCTGATCTATGATGCACATTAAGCAGATGTCTTCATTTAGTTGCCCGTGATTTCACCTACATCTTTTTTTTTCCCTCTGAGGTTACAATGAATTCAGGATGTAAGCGTAGTTTAATCTGTTATTTCCCAGTGCATTATCTTACACTCGTTTATGTTGAAAATCATTTGTCGTCAAGTTATCCAGTTAGTACCATACTGAGTTCTTCATAATTATCCTATTCTTATCCAACTGAAATGATTTTGTATGTCACAAACATCGCCACCTTGCTATTCACTCACACTTCTGCTGGCTAATACATATATTCAACAACATTTGACTCAGTACTGATCACTGAGGCGTCCTGTATCGCCCTCTTTTGCTGCTGAATACTGCCCCTTTATGCCTACTTTTTGCTTCTTCTCTTTTAATCATGACTGAACTGCTGGTTACCAAGTTTCAATAACAGCCTCTTGTGAGAGACTTGGTCAAATTCTCTTCAAATGTCTAAATAAATCATCTTCCTTTATCTCTTTGAAGCCCCAATTCAGCATAACATTAATGCACATGCTTAAGTCTATCCTTAGTCAGCAAAGCTCTTAAGCCCCATAACTTTAAGCACATGCCCAAAGTTAAGCAAGTGCTTAGTGCGTCGCTGAATAGAAAAGACCTGCTGAATCAGGGCTTGACTCCCTTCACTGGCTTCCCCCCACTTTCTTCATCACATTCAAACTTCTTGTCTTAATGTTCAAGGCACCACACCCATGCTTATGTGCTTTGTTGAAACAGGGTCTAAATTTCTGCTCCCATTTCACCTACTTTCCACCCCACTGCCTATACTCTTCCCATGCATCCCTTGGGAACACACAATTTTCATTTTCATACATGTGCCATTTTCCTATGCTGGCCTCTCTGTTTGGAGTTAGCTCCCTTACCTTATTTGCCCACCAATCTTCACCTCGTCATTCAAACACTTTTCACCTGTGAGACCACATAAAAATAGCCCAACAAAAATCATGCAGTACCTGAGACCTGAGCCAAAGCCTCCCATTGATTTCAATGAACTTTGGATTAGGACCTGAATTTTCAAACTTTGTTTAAGATACAGTTAGGGTGAGCTCCTGGCCCTGGCAAAACTCTCATTGACTTCACCAGGGCCAGGATTTCTCCCTTAGACTGTGCCTAATTTTTAATGTAAGCTTTTTGGGGGCAGGGCCATGTCTACTTCTGTGTTTATAAAGCAGTTGAGGCTCAATTAATAACCAATAACTGTAATATTCTTGATATTTTGTTTAACTTTTTCAAAGAATTCCAGCAGGTTAGGGAAGGGTGATTTGCTCCTATAAAAGCTTTATTGTCATATTACACTCCTCATTTCAGCACTATTTACATTTTTGGCACTGTATAAATGACAAATAGCACTACGATGTTTTTAAAAAACTGTGCTTTTCAAAAGAGAAATTTGATCCTGGCAAACACTGTCCTATGAGTGTAAGGGGGAAGAAACATATAAAGCCTGATTTTTGGAGATGCTAAGTGCTCCACTTGATTCCAGTGGTAGTGTCAGGCACTCCGCACCTTTTATGATCAAGCACCTAGAGGATAACAAAAACGAGCAGGAAGACAAGAAAGAATAAATTATGTCAGGCAAACCAGCTTGACTGATAGAACTCTAGACTTAAGTCCCAATCCAATACGTGGCTTCATATGGGGGGATTCCTACAGGCATCCATGTGTGTACAGGAGTGGGGCCTTAGTGGATGAAGAGGACAACCAACAGAAGAGGTACTCTTGAGCAAAGCATGGGATACAGTGTCACAAAATCTCCCTTGTAAAATAGCTTCAATCTGAGCACTGTGATGTGGACTAAAAAATGGCTAAAAGGCCACAATCAAAGGGTAATGAGAAGTGGTAGCATACAATGCCAAGTTAGGAGAAGGTACTCAGTGAGATGTTACAAGGACCGGTGTTAGTTCTGGTCTGATTTAACATTGTCGTGAATGATGTGGAGGAGGGGATAGACAGCATGTTGAAGGAAAGTGCAAATGACACTAAACTGAGAGGTGTTAAGCCAAGGAGAAGAGACAAAGAATAAAAAAAACAAAAACAAAAACTAGGAGTCCTTGTGGCACCTTAGAGACTAACAAAATTATTTTGGCATAAGCTTTCGTGGGCTACATCTGATGAAGTGGGTTCTAGCCCATGAAAGCTTATGCCAAAATAATTGTGTTAGTCTCTAAGGTGCCACAAGGACTCCTTGTTTTTTTTTTTTTTTTGCTGATACAGACTAACATGGCTACCACTGAAAAGAATACAAAGGGACTTAGAGCTGCAATGGGCTTTGGATCTGGCCCTTCGATGCTAGAAATATGGGCAAGACATGACAAATGGAATTCAGCCTGGAAGACTGAATGTTAATACATCTAAGATTAAAAAACAAACACACATGAAACACATATTGAGTGAAAGGAAGAAAACTGGAAGGTAGTAGTATTAATTAATTAAATTAATAGGATGCACCAACTCAAAAAGCTATTGGTGTATAGAAAAAAATAAATCCAGTGATAGTTTGATAAGCTATATGGTACCAAAAACTGCCCGTGTGAGTTTGGTCTGCATATGCAGAGGCATCACAAGATAGAGCAAGGAGGTGATATTAGACCCACTATACACAACTGTGGAGAAACTGTACCTAGAACACTAGGTTCAGTTCATATGATGTCAATGAATGTCTTAAGTGAGGAGAGATGTAACCAGAGATCCAGAGGAAAAAATTGCTACATTGAGCTCTGATGAGCCAATCCAAATGCAGAGTTGCCTAGATTACCACAGTAATACCTTAGAATTATCATAGATAAATAGATAGATAATTAAGAACCTGCAACATTCTAAACATTTTAATAGCTATAGCCCATATATTTATTTATTTATTTATTTTAAATTCTAGAACCAAAATATTCTCAAAGGTTCTAATTTGTAGAATCAATCAAGTTATAAAAATCTCTAAATTATGGATCTGGTTTACCCCTACTTGAAATTATTTAGGTTTTTCAATCAGTTTCATGATATTTCTCTGGTCATATTATGGCATGCTGGCATTTTAGTTCTACTGTAATGACCACTAAACAGGAACAAAAAGAGGTGTAAGCGAATGTTATTGCTCTTTTTGGCTGGGTAGAAACTGGCCATCGGATGGTTGGGAATGGAGAAGAAAGACATCAAAGGCCAGTTCCATGGATGGTGTAAAATGGTGTAGCTCTATTAACTTCAGTGGTGCATGTAAATTGACACCAGATGAGGATCTGGTACTCCAGGCATGTACGTTTTTTTTTTTAAATCTAGATTATATTTAACTGTTGATACAATTATAGGCCTCAGCAGACAGAGTGAAATCTCCCCAGGTTTACTCTATTATGCACAGCTGGGAAAAAGTGATAGCCAGAGACTACCATGGCATTAGGGGGCATTAACATTATGCCAAAAAGGAAAATAAAATTCAGGTCTGGACTCTTAAAAAACCTGTTAATACAAAATGTACTGTTCAAAGATATTAGTGCTCAAACACGAGAGGCAGGATCTGTCAATACATAGGGCACTGGACTGCGAGTCAGGAGACCTAGGCTCTGTTCCCAGTTCTGCCACTGACCTACTGTGTGATTTTGGGCTAATCACTTCACCTTCTTGTGCTGCTCTTTCCCTTCCACCCATTGTTTGTCTTGTGTACTCAGATTGTTTCAGAGTGTCTGAAAAGCAGGCTCCTTTGAAGTGCCTCAAGTTGGGCGCACAACAACGAGTGCACCAAAATCACTAATCATTTTTGAAAATGAAGACCACTGAATGCCTAAAAAGACAGGGCTCCTGGCTGGAAAATCTTACAGTCCATCACAAACAAATATGATACTTGGAAAAACACTTACAAGAGTTCTACATAAAACCAGTATATTCACAAATGTGTGGTGTATGGAGATAGTTACTAAAAAAAGTGCCACCTACTGGCATGCAGGATTGTGTAGCATTGTTGATAAGTTTATTGGGTCAATAAAGTTGTTTTTAAACACTCAAAAAGCTTCCTGATTTCAGTGCTTAACAACAGTATGTTAGATGTTAGGAGGGAAAAGCCTGAATTGCAAAGTTTGTATCAGGATCTCAACATCTTCCCCGTAGTTTGAGGGTGTTCAGATCTGAGGTTTTTCATTTGGCCCAGTTGCGAAATCTAGATACAGTTGGAAATGTTGATACAGGTCAGTATCCAAACGCTGCCAAAGTCAGGAGTTTGTGAAGGTTTTGCTTCAGTGCAGAGACATTATCCATAAGGATACAGGTTCTTAGTTTTCTCCATACTGTGACCCCAACTTACAAGAGAAGAATGTTTTGGGAACCCCCTACTATCCAGTCAGAATGATAGGGAGGGTGTAATTCCTCTGGCCCTTTTCATGACCCCGCTGGGGGTCACAGACCCCAGCTTGAGAACCTTTAAATAAAGAGATCAGTCTAGGAAGGATTCACAAATGAAAGAGGGACTGGGAGAAGAGAGGGACAAAGTCTGCTTCAAGCACATCAGGTGGCCTGAAAGGTGTGAAACCGAGGGGGTCTCTAAGACAAATTCCACCACTACATCCCAGCAATGGCCATGCTGGAGCAAACTCAGCCTCTCTCTGGCAGTGAAGTGTGTACGCAGAGTCTGCTAAAGAGAAAAGGCAGCTTGGACATACATTAAGTTTGTTTTATGTTTAGAGGAAATCCGGTTGAATCAAAGCAGAAGCCAGGTTTCCCCCATCCATGTCCACTCCCCTTTTAATGTCTTTAATACACAAAAATAAAGATCCTTTATGAGAATAAAAGTGGAAGACGTCTCCCCGGAGCATTTTTAAAAATTCCAAAAATAGTCTCAAAGTCTCAACCAAAAGTGAACGTAGTCAGGATTTCTGTGGAAAATGTCTGTAGTTAGAGGGGTGGATGGAGGGAGTGCAGGGGATTCAAATAGCTGCTGCCCAGACCCTTTCCCTTCCTCCACTCACCCTTCCCTCCAGCACCCTGCCACAGTATATGAGTCTGGCCCAGTCTAAAAGGCGTGATTTGCTTGTTGGCTGCCTGACTGACCCCCCCAGAGAAACAGCAAACTCTCCTCAGTGGTCTTCCCTGTCCTTTGTCTGACAGTTCTTGGCAACTCTGGAGCAACGTGTTGTTAACAGTGGTTTCTCCCTAATTAATGGGGAACATGTGTGTGTGTTTCAAAAAATCTCTTTTTTTTGTTGTTTTTGTGTGTGTGGGGAAATACCACAAAGCTGTTTATATCTACTATAAAAAGGGGTTTTACTATCTTCTGATCCCAAAGGTTTCTTTTACCTCAGATCAACCCACTTAGGATCAGGCACTTTCCTAATCCCTGAGTTTTTCCCAAAGGCTTTCACACATCTGCACCCCGCTCTCCTGCATTCCTGCCATACCACTCCTCCTAATGAAAAGTAGCAACCTTCAAAATGCTGCCAAGCCTTTCTTTGGGGGGGTGGGGGTCTAAATAGATCTTTAATGTTTGTGGGTTGTTTTCTATTCTTTATTTTTTTGTTTTACTTTAAATTTTGCAAAATAAAGAAGTGTTTTTTCCCCCTGATGTTTTTCTTTCTTTGGTAATAAGATTAGTGCCTTGTGCTTACCTAGCGCCTGCCAGCTGAGAAAATCAATGCATTTGACAAGGCAGCGCTCAGACCCATACACCCCCACCCCAGATATACCCTCTGGATAGGAGGCACCAAGCTGGCATAACTGCCTCCACACCACTGCCTGCAAGAGTTCCTGTAACCCACACCCCTCCTGGGTGTGGTGCTCTGTCCGATCTAGTGGCACTGAGATCACTTAGAGCGAGATTAATGAGCCTGCTCTACAGCCGTAGCTAAGAGGCACGTGGCTTTTAGCTCATGCAGTAGAGGCTCATGCACTAAGTTCCAGAGGTCCCCGGTTCGATGCCGATGACCGGGGTCTGTAAGTGTTACATTCCCACCACAGGAGATGTGTTAGGGCGTGAGCAGGAGAGGAAAGGAGCATGTCTGTGCTCAGGACTACACTTATATACACTATACTACACATTCCATTGATCTGAGTGGCAATTAGGAGCCTAAATTCCTTGGAGGATCTGGGCCACAGTGTCCATTGCAGCAAGGGTTTAAATTAGGGCAGCCCCAGGATATGGGAGGGCAGGTCATGCTCTTCAGGCCCTGTTCCCACATGAATTTTCTCTGAGTACTGTATGGAGAGCTGAATATAGTAGCAGTATCTGCAGTTTACAGGTATTTAATCCAAGGCACAGGGGGCCAATGAAGAATCTCACAGGTGGGAGTCCCAGGTGGAGGAAAACTCAGCATGGTTTCCCTCATGGAGTTTCCCCAAAATTCTTCTACAGCAGTTTGAGGTTTGTCCTTGAGCAGGAAGACAGGGGATTCCATCCCATAACCCTCCTGAGACCCACAAAAGGTCAGGGGTCATCTACACTGGCTGACTGTCTACATAGTTGGCTCATCACCATAGCATCTGAGCACCTGCTTGCTTCGCACTTCACAAATGGGGTTTTGTCACAGAGTCACTGGGCCAATGCTCTGGAACTACTCCATATGAAGCCAACCAGGACTATGGTGTAGCATGCCTGCCTCTCTCTGAGCATACTGTCACCAGGGCAAGAAGCTTACACAGCTTCGACATTCCTGGGTCTGACCTTGGAGCATTCAGCATCCCCTTCCACACCATGCGTTTCCCGCAGCAAATCCGCCCGTGTGAGGCTCCTGGGGAAGCCAGAGGTCCCTGCACTCCCCAACTCTGCAGTCAGCAGTGACTCTCAGCCAGCATGTAGAACAGAAGGGTTTATTAGTTGACAGGGACACAACATAGAACAGAATTTGTTAGCACAGAAAAGAGGAACATTCAGTGCAGTCCATCTTTGGGGGAGGGGAGCCCAGAGGCAGGGCTCTGGCCCTCCCCCTGCGCCCCAAGCCAGCTGAGACTGATTCACTTCCAGCTGCCTGGACCCTGCCCTGCCCATTGTGCCTCCTCTGACCTTTGTCTTGCTTCTCAGGCCAAGAGTCACCTGGTCACATCCCCCTCCTGGGTCTCAGGTTATGAAGGGGCGGCCATAGCATCTGTGCAGGCAGCTGGAGCAGCCCCCACAAAAGTCACACACCCTTATTCCCACCACCTAGACATTGGTGCAATACACAGGGAAACTGAGGCACACACAGCATTCATGCAAAACAGTAAGATTCACATAGGCTCACATACAACATAACAAGGGAAAATTCCCACTTTGTCACACGTTTATTTAGATTTTTTTTTCTTTTTGCCTTTGGGGCAAATATAGGAAAATGTCTGAGTTGTGGAATTTCAGGGATTCTGAAATGCAAAATGCCCAAATCACCAAAAAAACCTTGCAATTGCCAGCAGAATGTTAAAACGTTGCCATCAGCAAAAATTGATCCTTCCTCATCACACTGCTCCCTTGGTCCTTTTTTGTATTTATTCTGCTCTCTCCTACAAATTTCTATGGAAGTCAAGTTTAAGGGGTTGCAGAATAAATAGCTGGAATAAGCAACCCATTCCATTGAAAAAGGCATTCACATTGTCCGGTTTTAAAAACTTTTCCTCATCGCTGAAGAGTGGACAGCAACCCCTAACACCACCCCTTCTGTCCTGGTGCCTGCAGAGATACTCCATTGGGTCACAGATCTGGGAAGGAGTCAGGCTGGGAGTAGAAGAAACTTGTGTCATCCTCACTAGCCCACTGGAGAACAAAAATGTTAGTACAACCGGAAGGCATAATAAGGGCTTCACAGTCCCCTTCTGTGCTCTGGAACCCCTCACCAGTCACCACTGGAAGAAGCTCTAGCAAAGTAGGGTTGTACTGCCTGGGAGAAGCAAGCAGGTGCTCAGATGCTATGGTGATGAGCCAACTATGTAGACAGTCAGCCAGTGTAGATGACCCCTGACCTTTTGTGGGTCTCAGGAGGGTTATGGGATTGAATCCCCTGTCTTCCTGCTCAAGGACAAACCCCAAACTGCTGTAGAAGAATTTTGGGGAAACTCCATGAGGGAAACCATGCTGAGTTTTCCTCCACCTGGGACTCCCACCTGTGAGATTCTTCATTGGCCCCCTGTGCCTTGGATTAAGTACCTGTAAACTGCAGATACTGCTACTATATTCAGCTCTCCATACAGTACTCCTAGAAGGAGGTGATACTGAAGAGAAACCAAGGAGGATGAAATCCTCTACACTGCTGCCTATGCTAGGCCTTGAGGCATTGGAGAGCTACAGTACATTGCACTAGGAGCATGAAGAGATGGCATACTGCTACACATCTGAAACCACATGGGATTCTTGATTGCCCTTGGCATCAGATTGCCATAAATCTATTTGAATTGTATTAGCTCTTATTGGTAGACCAGAGTTTTGTTTTGTTTTAAATGAGTTGATCCACAATACATAGAGTGGCCATGTAATAACACATTGTAAATTTCCTTGTGCTCACCATGGAACTGCAGATGAGTTAATAATAGATAGTGACCCTGTCACGGGGGACTGGCCCCTTTAAGAGGGAGTAGGCCCAATCCACCTGTGCCTGGTTAAGTGCCTTCTAATGGGACTGGAGAGAAGACACCTGGCTTACATAAAGGGTCAAGCAGCAGGCAGCTAAGGTTTGGGTGAGAGGTTTCTATAGAGGCAGAGATCTGGATAAAGCTCATGGCCAGGAGAAGAGTGGAGGGGAAGTTTGCCCACTGACTTCTGTGAGCCCAGGGAGATGATCCAGAGAAGCAATGTGGGGGTGCCAGACAAGTAGAGTAGAATGCAAGAAGGACTAAGAGCTGGGGAAGCCCAGGGGCAGGACAGTAGCAAAGAGAAGTTTGTCTGCTGGCCTCTTTAAGATCAGGGAGAAGGAAGGTCCAGGGGAATAACCCTGAATTGGGAGAGAACCCAGGAGAGACTAAGGATTTTAGCCCAGTGTGGGTGGGCCTGGGTTACTTCACATGTTTGTCAAACCCAAGGCAGGCAGACACTATTTATTTTGTACTTTTTGTTTGGTCTTGGAGTTTGGCTAGGGAACGCGGTGGAAGAGGGAGCCTGAAGCAGAGCCTGGTTTTTGGTAGCGGGCTATACCATGAGGGCTATTCTGAAGCATTTATGTTAAAAAACTAGCCTGCAGCAAGGGTAGCATTGAACTGCAGAGTCAAGATGGCGTTTGAAGAATCTTAACCTGGGGAAACTGAGGCTGGGATGCCCATGGGGCTACCTGTAACTTTAGGGGGCACTTGAGGAGGGCCTGCTTGAATACAGGCCCACAATTCACAAGTGCCTCATTCTCTTTGCTGTGTCAGTTCAAACTCGCCATATCAAGCCCTGACTATCCATAACCAAAGAGATTTTGATTAAAAACTGATTTAAAAAAAAAAAAAAAGCCCTGGTGCATTCAAGAGCTCTATACTATTCTTAATATGCCAAAGAGCTATTTAAGCTACAGGAGGAGGATGGCACAAGAACACATGGCTGTAAACTGGCCATGAACAAATTCAGTCTGGAAATCAGAAGGTTTCCAAATATCAGAGGGGTCAGGTTCTGGAACAGCCTCCCAATAGGAGTTGTGTAGGCAACCAACTCAGCTCTGAGAGAGCTGGACTAAATTAGAAGTACAGTTGTATGATGGGGTTGCTTGTGATGGTAAGGGCTGCACTCAGCACCCCTGCTTGGGACTCATTTCTGACTTATTTGTTTTCCTAAAGCTCATACTTCAGGGTTTCAACTGGCCTCCTGCAAGGTCAGGAAGGGATTTTCTCTCTTCCCCCTCCTTTCCCAGTGTAGTCTGTTTTTTAAATCTCCTTCTGCTGAAGCATCAGGGATGGCCACAGCTAGAGATGGGACACTGGGCAGGGTGGGCCAGGACTCTGAGGTGGCACCAAACATTCTCTCTTTCTCTGATGCTTGGCTGGCTGGCTCTTGCCCAGCTGCTCAAAATCTAGTTGATCACCACACGTGGGTCTGGGAAGAAATTTTCCACCTGGCCAGATTGGTAGTGATCTTGGATGGGGGTCACCTTCCTCCAGCATGTGGGTCATTTGCCAGGTTTATCTGGTTATATCTCATTTAATATTACTCTGCTATTGCAGAGGCCTCAGGCACTGGTGCCCCTTGGTCCCTCCTATTCTCTGTCTGTGGCAGATAATGCTCTGGTCTTCTGTGGGCTGTAATACTTGATCTAATTTCAGTTGTTGAATTTAGGTGCTGGGTGGTGGTGGAGGTCCGACTAGATGATTGAGTGATCCCTTCTGGCCTTAACCTCTATTACTCTTAGAATATCACAACACACCTTACATTGCTTCATTAGGATCACAAGTGCAGACACTTCTGGGCAGAGGATGACGACAACCTTTCAGCCATCTAATGAGCTTGAGTTGAAGGCAATTAACCTTCAAGTAGAAACAAAAGAACTATACATCAGGGTGAAATCCTGGCCCCATTGGCTGAATATGAATCTGTACCTGAACTGCCCGAAATTTCAGTGTGATTAGCTCCTGGGCTTTGTAATACAAAATAATCCTACAGCTCTGCAAAAAGGTAACTAACTAAATAAATGACTTAGGCATCCAGAGAGGACTGTAGCAAACTTTTTGATTTCTCACCTCTTCCTAGCGGCCTGGGGATGGAGGAAAGTGGCTTTGTTTTTCTTGGAAAGATGGTGCTGGTGAGCGAGCCATAGAACAGGTACGACCCAGGCAACAGCAATGCAGGCAAAGATCCTGTGCCTGCCACGCATGCGAGCTGCCACAAAGTTCCAATCCCAATGCTTTACCCGGGAGTGCCAGAAGGCCATGACAGAGATTTATGAGGACCTGATACTCCACTGTACTAGATTTATGGCAGTGGAATTCAATGAGGCTGCACTGGTACAACTCAGTAGAGAATCAGACTTTAAATTCCCTGCCTGCCTTAATGTCCCCTCCTCTCCCTCTCATTAGTACATTTACGTATATTGCTTAGTGAACAACAGTAACAATGTATTATTGTTCTTGAGCATGTTTATTACAGTAGTATCTAGGGCCCAACCCAGATCAGGGTCCCAGAGTAACAGAGACATTGTCCTGAAACGCTTTAGATTATTGAAGCAAACTTCCTAAATAATGTTCTTTAATATTTTCACTGTTAAGCCCAAACTTTGCTATAAACAATAGCTTGTGCCTTTCCAGGGAATTCCTTAATTGTTACTGCCATGACCCCATTCCCATGTATGCTCTTTAGTTCAGTGGTTATGGTACTTACGGGGGATGTGGGAGACCTCAGTTCAAATCCTTGCTCTAGAACAAACCTGAAACAGGCTTTTTTGATTCACCAGAATTTCTGAAAAATTACACTTTTGACTTGACCCAAACCATCTCCCCCCACCCCCTATGTTTTTGAAACCGCCACCGAATTGAAGAGTCATTCACCCAGCTCTACTTAGGGTCAGAGCCTCAGCTCGTGCAAAGTGTCTTAGATAGCACCAGATTCTTAGTTATTCCTGAATGTTTGCTCTGACAATTTACCACGGAAGCCCACAGGAGTTTGCCTGAGTAAGAACTGAGCAAGGCCTTGAGGATTTGGCTCTCTGTGTGTACGTTTTGCTTTGTTGAGCTGGAGGGAGGGTTTTGAGCCAAAGCTTTCTAGATCAAATCTCTTAATTTCTCTTTTTAAGAAAGGCCACAGATGCTCAGCATGTTCTTGAAGCTGTCAGTGCCTAGAAAGAAAAAAGGGGACAGGAGCCATCCAAGTTTAAAGGTTAGTTTATTCCAAATGGTTTTGTGATGTCAACAGGAGACTATATATATAGCAAAATATTTTCCCTCTTCACCACGGTGCTTTTGAAATGGCATCTTTGTTGTCTCTGTTGCCATAACGATGACTAATGAGGATATATATAAGACAAGGGATTCCCCTCAACCCTGAGTTTGATCTTGTCGGCCTACTGTATACTTTTGTGGTTGCATTCCCTTCCCTGAGCCAGTCTCTGTCTCTTTTGCTTTCTATCTTTCTTTCCCCTGTTTGTGGATTTCTAGATGCATCAAGGGTCTAAGACAAGTGGAGACGAATTCTAGAATGAGCAATATTTGGTGTTGTTCAGAAGTGCCAGTAGTACAGACAGGGTCACATTGTGCAGTTGGACAGAGCTCTGCTAGTTAGTGGTTTTCCTTGAAGACACGTAGCAAGCCTCACACAGATCGGAGGAAAGATCTTATCCCATGACCACTGTGCCTCAATGATTGGTGCGAGAGTGAGGAGAGGGACTGGAGAGGTGACGTGTCTCCCTAAATAAATTAGAATGCCATTAATAGTAAATGTTCTCTTTATGCTGAGGGCCCTTTGACACATTCAACTCATCCTCAACTTAGAATAGATTTTATCTCCAGGCTCATATTTTAAAATTGTTCCTCCCTTCAGCAGCCAAGGGATCTCTCTCGCTGTGGTTTTCTGCCACATTACCCCCCTTCCCTATTTCTCTCTTTAAGTATTTATCATGATATGGCATATTCATATATCTAAACTTCACTTTATCCTCTCACAGTAGGTCTCCAATCTAGACCTGAAGTGGCCTGTGAGTACAGTCCATAGGAGGTGAAAGACTTGAACTGGATTTCTGTCTCTCCTTTGAACCAGATTTTGGGTTCAGATCTGATCTGGATCTGAATCGTTTGCTCTCTCTCTCTGTTTACCAGTCTATACATCCATTTTTTCCCTGGTCTATTGCAGGGAAAGTAGCTGTGCCAAAGCTTTATCACCACCACCAGAAACAGGGATGGATAGATCATCTGCAGACTCAAGGAAAAGAAATATGTTTTTATTCCTGTCTTGCTTTATTCCCCCTGAAATCACCTTCTCAGGCAGAAATGTGTCACTTTTCCCTGCAAATAATAAATAAATAAATCATCAGAAAAGCAAAGATTCTTCTTCTCTCCCTGGCTCATTTCTCTTTCTGCCATTTGTGGTATGGTTCCAACACTGCCTAGACCAGGGGTTCTCAAACTGGGGGTTGGGACCCCTCAGGGGATCGCGAGGTTATTATGTGGGGGGTCGCGAGCTGTCAGCCTCTACCCCAAACCCCGCTTTGCCTCCAGGGTTTATAATGGTGTTAAATATATAAAAAAGTGTTTTTAATTTATAAGGGGGGTCGCACTCAGAGCCTTGCTATGTGAAAGGGGTCACCAGTACAAAAGTTTGAGAGCCACTGGCCTAGACTAACAGCTTCTGGGGATGACACAGTCAACTTTTTTCCATGTCCAATCAGACAGGCAGAGCTATCTCCACTGTAAACTCCCTGTGCACAGAAAGAGAGTCTTTTGCGAACAATTGCAAGTTGTGACCTTTCGTGGTGCTCAGTGGGAGCAGGAAGGCGTGGGGGTTTGGGGGCAGGAGGAAGGAAGGAAGGCGTTTGCAGCTAGCTACTCCCTTTTCCAAACTTTCCTAAAACCAAACGAGTTGCTTTGTACATGTATCCCTGCCTTTAATAGGCTTGCATAGAGGCAGTGGGAAGGAGTGTTGTGCCAGGCAGCTCAGTGGGTGGTGTTTGGTATGGGGATGAGGCCACTTACTTCTCTTGCAATGTGGTTCTATCACTGATGATAACATGTCACATTCTTGACCTGCTCATCATACCATTATTCTGCCTTCCAGCCTCCTCTCACAAACAGACATTGGGGAAATTGGAGACAGAAGCCTCAGTGAGGGCGTTGCTTTTCCTTGTTTGCTTTCTGACTAGCCTTTGCTTAGCAGCCTTGGTTTATTTCAGGTGCTGTCATCAGGACAGCAGGTCAGCTGTGAATATGATGAGGATGGAAGCTTCATCCGTAGGGCTTTACAGTGTTGCTGGGGGTCAGTGTGGGGGTGGCAAAGAGGAAGGGTATTTCTAATCAAGACCACTGTAAGAATTTCTGAGCTCAATGAATATTTTTATTTGATCTAATTGTAATTCACATGCACATATCCAGACTGCCAAGCAAGCTGGGTCTGGTTGCGTATTGATGTAACAATTGCAAATATAGCACACAATGTCAAAAACAAGGCAACACAATTGGAGTAGAATGGGAAAGTGAACATACCAGTTAATCCAGCCAGAAAAACAATGCTGTTTTAAAAGCAGCTTTGGTTTGCCCATATTTATTTTTCCCTCAATTATTTTCATATCAGATTTGCTCCCTTTCCATAACAAAGCCAGCCCTTTAGCATCAGCCTACTCAGTTGAAAATCAGCCTCTCTTCCTTCTGCTGCATTCATCCTTGCTGACAGTAAAGATGCTGGACTCAGAACTTGGTTGGCCATTGTGGTGGTGACACAGGAAAGAGAAGTGAACATATCAGACCGTGCATGCAAAGCAGGTTGCTTATGCAAAAGGATATCTAGCCACCTACATTATATAAGCAGTCATGACAGTTGCACACATGGATGTAAGTACACATAGGCATACAGACCTCAGGCCTCTCTTCCTGAAATATAGCTCTATGCATAGTCCACACCTGTTAAAATAGGTTCTGGTTGGGTAGCATTCATGTGGGACGGTAGTTCTTGTGCCCTATAATATGCTGCACCATGTGGTCAGTCCAGTAGGGGGCTCCAGAGACTATTATGGTATCACAGCTGAGTTCCCCCCCAAAAGCCTCCAACAGCCACAGTGCACTGCAGTATGTGTGAGAAAGAGAGAGAGAAGACTTGTTTCTTAGTGTGAATGCAATAAATTATCAGATTATCAAGCTGCAGATAACTGCAGGGACCCTCTGTGTGTGATGGGTGGGAGGGAAAAAATAATCTCAACTAGGGCATCATTAAAGTGCATGCAGGCAGGAAGTGGGGAGGCCTGGTGAATCTTTGCAGGGGGAGGTGGGTGAGTAAGAGTCCTCTTTTTCGAAGCACTCACAGCCTCTGGATAACACACCTTTGATATATATGGGTCAAGAGGATCCCTGAGGCCAAATCTCTGTCCTACACAAGAAAAAACATGGAGATCTAAGAGATCACCAAGGGATGAGCAAAAGCAGTATGTGTAAAATTAATACAGTCAGCATTATTATACCACCAGGAGAGCAAGAAACAGTCCTTGCGACATAGTGCTTACAGTCTAAACGGACAAGACCGACAAAGGGTGGGAGGGGAAACAGAAGCACACAGAGAGGAAGTGACTTGCCCAAGGTCACACAGCAGGTCAGAGCCAAGACTAGAACACAGATCTCCCCATGCTCAGGCTGCTAATCTAGCCACTAGAGCATGCTGCCTCTCGATAAGTGCCATATTGAACCTTTGTGAAGAACCAAGCTCAGCTGAGCCATGAATGGAAGCACTTTTTGAGTTTGAAAAAAACGGGTTTAACAAAAATACTGTGTTCCATTCCTCATTGGTTTTCACCATATTCCAACCTGGCCCAGAGCAGGTGATACAGGGAGTCCCACAAGAGAGATGGCTCTGGTGAAATTGCCAACTCAGGCCTGGTCTACACTATGAGTTTAATTCGAATTTAGCAGCATTAAATCGAATTAACCCTGCACCCGTCCACACAACGAAGCCATTTATTTCGAAATAAAGGGCTCTTAAAATCGATTTCTGTACTCCTCCCCGACGAGCGGAGTAGCGCCAAAATCGATATTGTCATTTCGAATTAGGGTTAGTGTGGCCGCAATTCGATGGTATTGGCCTCCGGGAGCTATCCCACAGTGCACCATTGTGACCGCTCTGGACAGCAATCTGAATTCGGATGCACTGGCCAGGTAGACAGGAAAAGCCCCGCGAACATTTGAATTTCATTTTCTGTTTGCCCAGCACAGGAGAGCACAGGTGACCACAGAGAGCTCATCAGCACAGGTAACCATGCAGGCCGATAATCGAAAAAGAGCACCAGCATGGACCGTACGGGAGGTACTGGATCTGATCGCTATATGGGGAGAGAATTCAGTGCTAGCAGAACTTTGTTCGAAAAGAGGAAATGCCAAAACTTTTGAAAAAATCTCCAAGGGCATGATGGAGAGAGGCCACAATAGGGACTCAGAGCAGTGCCGCGTGAAAGTCAAGGAGCTCAGACAAGCCTATCAGAAAACAAAGGAGGCAAACGGTCGCTCCGGGTCAGAGCTGCAGACATGCCGCTTCTACGCTGAGCTGCATGCAATTCTAGGGGGGGCCGCCACCACTACCCCACCTCTGACCGTGGATTCCGAGGCGGGGGTAATCTCATCAGCCACACCTGAGGATTCTGCGGATGGGGAAGAGGAGGAGGAGGAGGAGGAGGAGGAGAAGGACGAGCTTGTGGAGAGCACACAGCACTCCGTTCTCCCCAACAGCCAGGATCTTTTTCTCAGCCTGAGTGAAGTACCCTCCCAAGCCAGTACCCAAGACCGCATGCAAGCCGAATTCTGTTGCCCGGACCTGCGTCTGTGATCTCTAGCAGCAAAGCCACAGGCACTCAATATTAAGAGGCAAAATGCGACCTTGCACAGAAATCACATGTGCTATGTAATGTGAATAGTGTTGTTCACCGTGAAAGAGTATAAGCATTGTTCTGTAAAATGTATCTTTTAAAAAAATTCTCTCCTTTTTTCCCTCCCTCCAGCAGCTGCAAATTTTTCAAGCCTCCCTCCTCCGTCCCGAAGGCTATCTCAGATAAGGCATCGGAAAAAGAGGACGTGAGATGAGATGTTCGTGGAAATCATGGAATCCACCCGCAGTGAAAGAGCTCATCTGAATGAGTGGAAGGACACGGTTTCAAAGTATAGGAAAGATGCCAGTGAACGTGAGGACAGGAGGGACCAACGTGAGGACAGGAGGGACCAACGTGAGGAGAGGAGAGACGCTCGAGATGAGAGGTGGCGGCAGGAAGATCAGAGGAGGCAGGATGCAACGCTGGGGCTGCTGCGTCAGCAAACAGACATGCTCCGGCGTCTGGTGGAGCTTCAGGAACGTCAGCAGGATCACAGACTGGCGCTACAGCCCCTGTATAACCCTCCTCCCCATGTTCCATAGCCTCCTCACCCAGACGTGTAAGAACGCGGGGGGGGGGGGGAGAGAGGCTCCGTGCACCCTCCCATTCCACCCCAGTGGACAGCCCAAGCAAAAGGCTGTCATTATTTTAACCTTTTTTTAGTGGCCTTTTCCTTCCCTCCGATCCTCCTCCCAAATCCCACCTGGGCTACCTTGTCAGTTCTCCCCCTCTTTTTATAATCAATTAATAAAGAATACATGATATTTAAAAGATAGTGACTTTATTTCCTTTGAAAGCAAGCTGTGATCGAAGGGGGAGGGTGGGTTGCCTACAGAGAATGAGTCAATAAAGGGGGCGGGTTTTCATCAAGGAGAAACAAACAGAACTTTCACACGGTAGCCTGGCCAGTCATGAAACTGGTTTTCAAAGCTTCTCTGATGCGCTGCACTTCCTGGTGTGCTCTTCTAATCGCCCTGGTGTCTGGCTGCACGTAATCAGCAGCCAGGCGATTTGCCTCAGCCTCCCACCCCGCCATAAAGGTCTCCCCCTTACTCTCACAGAGATTGTGGAGCACACAGCAAGCAGCAATAACAATGGGGATATTGGTTTGGCTGAAGTCTGAGCGAGTCAGTAAAGTGCGCCAGCGACCTTTTAAACGGCCAAATGCACATTCCACCACCATTCTGCACTTGCTCAGCCTGTAGTTGAACAGCTCCTGACTCCTGTCTAGGCTGCCTGTGTATGGCTTCATGAGCCATGGCATTAAGGGGTAGGCTGGGTCCCCAAGGATAACTATAGGCATTTCAACATCCCCAACGGTTATTTTCTGGTCCGGGAAGTAAGTCCCTTGCTGCAGCCGTTTAAACAGAGTAGTGTTCCTGAAGATGCGAGCGTCATGAACCCTTCCCGGCCAGCCCACGTTGATGTTGGTGAAACATCCCCTGTGATCCACCAGTGCTTGCAGCACCATTGAAAAGTAACCCTTGCGGTTTATGTACTGGGTACCCTGGTGATCCGGTGCCAAGATAGGGATATGGGTTCCATCTATCGCCCCACCACAGTTAGGGAATCCCATTGCAGCAAAGCCATCCACTATGACCTGCACATTTCCCAGAGTCACTACCTTTTGTAGCAGCAGCTCAATGATTTCTTTGGCTACTTGCATGACAGCAGCCCCCACAGTAGATTTGCCCACTCCAAATTGATTCCCGACTGACCGGTAGCTATCTGGCGTTGCAAGCTTCCACAGGGCTATCGCCACTCGCTTCTCAACTGTGAGGGCTGCTCTCATCCTGGTATTCTGGCGCTTCAGGGCAGGGGAAAGCAAGTCACAAAGTTCCATGAAAGTGCCCTTACACATGCGAAAGTTTCGCAGCCACTGGGAATTGTCCCACACCTGCAACACTATGCGGTCCCACCAGTCTGTGCTTGTTTCCCGGGCCCAGAATCAGCGTTCCACGGATAGACCCTGCCCCATCAACAACATGATCTCAAAAGCGCCGGGACCCGCCGTTTGAGAGAATTCTGTGTCCGTGTCCATGTCCATGCCCTCATCACTCTTGTCGCCGCGCTGCCGTCGCCGCCTCCTCCTTGCCTCGTTTTTCTGGTCCTGGTTCAGCATAAACTGCACGATAATGCGTGAGGTGTTTACAATGTTCATGACTGCTGTGTTGAGCTGAGCGGGCTCCATGCTTGCCGTGGTATGGCGTCTGCTGTGTTCACCCAGGCAAAAAGGCGCGAAACGGTTGTCTGCCGTTGCTTGCATGGAGGGAGGGGTGAGGCTGTACCCAGAACCACCTGCGACAATGTTTTTTGCCCCATCAGGCACTGGGATCTCAACGCAGAATTCCAATGGGCGGGGGAGACTGCGGGAACTATGGGATAGCTATGGGATAACTACCCACAGTGCAACGCTCTGGAAATCGATGCTAACCCCGGTACATGGACGTACACCGCCAAATTAATGTGCTTAGTGTGGCCGCATACATTCGACTTTATACAATCTGTTTCCAAAATTCAAATTCTGTAAATTCGGATTAATCCCGTAGTGTAGACATACCCTTAGTTTTGCAGACCAAAGCTTGAGAAGCATCTAAAGTGTTGTGGGCTTATCCAGATCTTCTGAGGATTGCCTGTCCGTATGCACAGCTCAGCTGAAAAACAAACAAACAAACCAGCCCCTCATCAAGAGGAAAACACGTGAGATTATGTTAACTAGGCAGAGAGCTCCAGTAGGTGGCATCAACTCTCAACCCCAGGAGTCTTAACTTTTTTCTTTTAAACCCAATTAGTGAAATGCTGCAAAACCCTCTATCTGGAAAGTAAAATAACTTGCCAAATGTCTTCAACATTTAGATAGATAGATAGATAGATTAGATATCAAGTGTGTGTAAGTAACAAATGCTGGCTCCATAGTCTGAATGACAGAGCCCATTTAATTTTTGTGAGTTGAATTTCCACACAACATTCACAGTGAAGCTCCAGAATAGGTGCAACAAATTCAACCTGAGCCCAGTTTGCAAACCTGGGCTGAGTTGCAAGAAATCTCCAGGCCATGTGTTGAGCTTCCCCCAGGTCATACTTCAAGTGACCCCCCGGTCCAAGATTTGAACACACCTAAGGATGAATTTCAAGCATGATTGTGACCGAATGCCAAACGTGTCCAAAAGCAAGTTTCAAATGCATCCAGATCTCCATTTTGCTCATGTGTGGGACTGAATCCCAAGTGCTCCTGGGGCTCAGTGTGCCCATAGCCCAGCTTTTGGGCTGAGTTTCAGTTAAACTCCATAGGGAAGCTGGTAGTTTCATTTACTCAAGATTTCAAAGTTTGGCAGGTTTGACTGAATTTTGCTCTGATTTTTTCCAGTCCATTCCAACCTCAGGCCTTGTCCAGAAACAAAAGTTCCACCGCTGTAACTAAAATTGTTTGGTTTACATTTATTTAGTCAAACCAGTGAAAACCTCCATGTGGAAACATTGAAATTGGTTGGTTACTGAGTTAAGTTAAATCAATAGAAACTTATGTAAGTGTGTCCCTACAGGACTTTGTAGTGGATTAACTAAATTGATTTAAAAAACTTGATTTGAGTTAAAGTAGTTCAATTTTGGCTGTAGGCAAGGGGTAAAATTATCAAAGCAGCTCTGGGTACATCTACACAGTCCATGGAAGTGAGCAGTCTACAGTCTCAGGTTCACAACACTCACCCTATGGTACTAGAAGTAGCTGCGTAGATGTTATGGCTCCAGCTGGAGCTCAGGTTCTGCAGCCTAGGGAGAGGGTCGGGCTTCAGAGTTTGATCTGCAGCCTGAACTACAACATAAAAGCACTGTCTACACAGCCATTTTTAGCGCCATAGTGCAAACCCCAGTCTGTCGATCCAGGCTTGGAGGCTTGCAGATGCAGGTTATACAGATGTGCCCTAAGTCAGTGGTTCTCAACCCCTGGGGTCCACAGACTATGGCTAAGATTTCCAAAGGGGTCCACACCTCCATTTGAAATTTTGTAGGGGTCTTCAAATGAGAAAAGGTTGAGAACCACTGTCCTAAGTGACTTAGAAGTATAAGCCTCATTTTCAAAAGTGACACGGGCCCTTTGAAAGATTTAGGCTCCAGAGATTTAGGCTTCTACGTGCTTACTTCACTTAGGTGCTATTGAAAATTATACCCAAGGTCTAAACCTGAATGGGTGTGAATTAGGGCTGTCAAGCGATTAAAAAAATTAATCGCGATTAATCGCATGATTAACCGCACTGTTAAACAATAATAGAATACCATTTATTTAAATAGTTTTGGATATTTTCTACATTTTCAAATATATTGATTTCAATTACTACACAAAATACAATGTGCGCAGTGCTCACTTTATATTATTATTTTTGATTGCAAATATTTGCACTGTAAAAGACAAAAGAAATAGTATTTTTCAATTCACCTCATATAAGTACTGTTGTGCAATCTCTTTATCATGAAAGTTGAACTTACAAATGTAAAATTATGTACAAAAAATAACTGCACTCAAAAATAAAACAGTGTAAAATTTTAGAACCTGCAGATCCACTCAGTCCTACTTCTTGTTCAGCCAATTGCTCAAACAAGTTTGTTTTACATTTGCAGGAGATAATGCTGCCTGCTTTTTGTTTACAATGTCACCTGAAAGTAAGAACAGGCATTCCCATGGCACTGTTGTAGTTGGCGTTGCAAGATATTTCTGTGCCAGATGCACTAAAGATTCATATGTCCCTTCATGCTTCAACCACCATTCCAGAGGACATGCGTCCATGCTGATCATGGGTTCTGCTCGATAATAATCCAAAGCAGTGCAGACAGACGCATGTTCATTTTCAAAATCTAAGTCAGATGCCACTAGCAGAAGGTTGATTTTCTTTTTTGGTGGTTCAGGTTCTGTAGTTTCCGCATTGGAGTGTTGCTCTTAACTCTTCTGAAAGCATGTTCTACACCTCCCTCTCAGATTTTGGAAGGCACTTCAGATTCTTAAACCTTGGATTGAGTGCTGTAACTATCTTTAGAAATCTCACCTTGGTACCTTCTTTGCATTTTGTCAAATTTGCAGTGAAAATGTTCTTAAAATGAACAACGTGCTGGGTCATCATCCGAGACTGCTATAACATGAAATATATGGCAGAATGCGGGTAAAACAGAGCAGGAGACACACAGTTCCCCCCCAAGGAGTTCAGTCACAAATGTAATGCATTTTTTTTTAAACGAGCATCATCAGCATGGAAGCATGTCCTCTGGAATGGTGGCCGAAGCATGAAGGGGCATACGAATGTTTAGCATATCTGGCACGTAAATACCTTGCAATACTGGCTACAAAAGTGCCATGTGAACGCCTGTTCTCACTTTCAGGTAACATTGTAAATAATAAGCAGGCAGCATTATCTCCCATAAATGTGAACAAACTTGTTTCTCTTAGCGATTGGCTGAACAAGAAGTAGGACTGAGTGGACTTGTAGGCTCTAAAGTTTTACATTGTTTTGTTTTGAGTGCAGTTATGTCAGAAACAAACAATCTACATTTGTAAGTTGCACTTTCACGATAAAGAGATTGCACTACAGTACTTGTATAAGGTGAATTGAAAAATACTATTTCTTTTATCATTTTTATAGTGCAAATATTTAAAATGAAAAATAATATAAAGTTAGCACTGTACACTTTGTATTCCTTGTTGTAATTGAAATTAATATATTGAAAATGTAGAAAAACATCCAAAATATTAAATAAATTTAAATTGGTATTCTATTGTTTAACAGTGCAATTAAAAGTGTGATTAAAAGTGATTAATTTTTTTGAGTTAATCGGGTGAGTTAACTCTGATTAATCGACAGCCCTAGTGTGAACCAATATGAAGTGAAGCCCCCCTATTTGTGCTCATCTCAGCTAAGAGGAGCTCGCACACCGCTTTTATTAGCGCTGTTGTAAAGCTCTTACAACTCATCTCCAGGCAGAGTTGCACCAGTTTAGCTTTGTTTAAATTAAGGTGTGATTTTAAACTGATTTAGTTAAACCAGTGCAAAAGGCTGTGTGGATGTTCTTATTTCGGTTTAAACCAGGTTTTCTTTTCAGTTGAGTTTACATAAGCCCTGTGGCCTGTAGCCCCTACAGAGTGACACCTGTTGGTGAACAGGGAGAAGAGGAGCCCAGAGCTTTGAGAATTCCAGAGGGACAGTGGATCAAGAGGGGAGAGTGCTCTGTGCCCGCAGCTGTTGGTGAACAAGGGACAATGACTGAATGGGCCAGCCCTCATTTACATTTCAGTCATGTGACAGTTTGGGGCAATTTGATAAAAGTTCAGTTAAGTGTTGAGTTTGGGTGAGGGTATCGGAATGTTATCCCTGTCGAGTAATGAAAGTATAAGAGAACGGCACCAAATATGCCTGGGGCTGGGGTAATGGGTCACCCTGACCATAATTCTAATCTGGCATGGTTAACTAGTAGTTCCTGGACAATACTGGACAAGGAGAGAGAGAGGGTGGGTGGCTGGGTACCTACGTACGCCTGCTTTCTGCTGGGAGTGACTCCCTGGGGACAGGGACTCTGTTAAGGGTCCTCTATGCCATTGATTTCTCTCTGAAAACTCAACACAGAGAACAGGGTTGAGATAGCTTTAAGACAGTGAACAAATGCTGAGGCAGCTTCAAGGGGGGTGGACAGTCCTGCAGGGATCAACAGTGTTGAGGTAGTTTGGGCTGAAGCCGCAGAGAGCAGCAGCCTTGCTGAGGGCCATCTACTCAGCACCAAAGCTGTAATCACTTCAGCTGGTTCAGGTAGTAGAGCCCCCGGAGCACTTTCCTTAGGGACTGGAGAACTCTGGAGTCTACCAGTCCTGGACAACAAACTGAGCGGGGTGCTGAGGAGGAGGAAGAGAGGGAAGTGGCAAAAGCTAGAATGCATTGCCTCATCAGCCATTTACAACTGTGACAGAAGGAGTGAAGTAACCGTCTTACCTCATAGATATTGTTTTATTGCCAGATTTCCCAAGTTTATTTTCTGTGCCCCCTCGTCCCCCATAAAGTTCTCTTTGTTCCAAACCTATGGACTCAGTGCTTGTGAGTAGAGCTGGGCAAGTATTTTTCTCCAAAACTTTTTTTTTTTTTGGGGCACAAAATGCAGATTTGGGTTGACGGTAACATTTCACTAATTAGTGTCAATTTCACCAAAGTAATTTCATTTTGGAGCAAGGGAGGGAACTGAAAAAAACCTTTCAAGACATATTGCTTCAGCATTTTTTAAATGGAACATTTTGATTTTTAGATTCAAAATGACTTTTTGTGTTGAAATTGCCTTCGGTTTAATTTTTAAAAATTAAAACATGTACATTTTGTTTTAGCCTGACATGGTCATTTTCCCCAGCTTTTTGAATTGCTGATTTTTTTTTTTATTTTGGGTCAACCCAAAACACATTTTGTTTTTATTTTTCAGAACTGTCAGTGCACTGCAAAGCCAGTTGTTCACACAGCTCTACTTGCGAGTGGGGAAGTATTGTCTATCAAGGATGCCCGGAGGAGGTAATTTAGTTTTCTCATGTTTCTTGGTGGGTGTTTCAAATTAATGTTTTTTAAGTTTTCTGAAGGAATCCCTAGATAATTGAACCCAGCTCCTTTTGCTGCTGACAACACCTAGCAGAAGGGTAACACTTAAATCAATTGGGGAAAGGTTCAAGCTAAACTAAAAGAAGTGACTCCTAACAGAAATAGAGTGTACACTCAGCCTTTTGCATCAGTTTAACTAAACTCATTTAATTAACCTGAAGTATAGGTTTGCATGTAGCCAGGTCTTCATAGGGGCACAGAGAAGATTCACAGCGTAGCCTGATTGTTGCTCAGCTTTCACTGCAGGAAAGATACATTAACTACCTTCTCCTTGCCGCTGTTTTGGCAACTGAGGGTGAAACTCTGGCCACACTGACCTCAACAGGGCCATGATTTTGCCTGGAATATTTTCTCTGACCCTCCAGTTTATGGTTGCCTCTGTTCTCTCCTCCATGATCTGCAAACTGGACTCTCAGATGTTTAAAACTTGCAGCAAAAGATGCTTCCACTCCTCTTCTGCCACTTTCCCATCTGATTCCACACATACACAAACATGCAGGTGTGGTGCACATACACACTTGGGCACACCCTCAAAACTCACACGGCCAAGGGGATCCTGATTAGTGATGTGTGCTAGGAAATGATCTGATGCTGAAAGCCTGAAGGGGGAACTGCAGAATCCACTTCCCCATATATGGCTAATCTTGGAACAGAGATTAAAATGGGACAGTCTCTCTATCCCCCTTCTCCATGGCCCCTTTTGGAAAATTAGGGGGCCTCTCTCCGAGGAGAAGCTGTTGAAAATTGCACACCCTTCCCCCTGAACGTAGCCAGAACAGCAATATACATTTCTGAGGTTTGGCAGCAGCATCTGAAAGCACTTTTTTTGCCAAAGGAGAACTGGCTGATGTACATGGGGGCTGAAGTATGTGTGGGCTTGGGGGACACGTGGGGAGGAGAAGGAAAGAGAAAATGCCTGTACCCCTCTGCTACCCACTGCCACTGCCAATTCTATTCCTCCTTTCCCTCAGCAGCATCCAAATATCGATTATTTATCTCCTGGGGGTTGTATTCCAGTTTTTGGAATGAAAAGTGTCAGCTGAGAGTGAGATTCATGCTTGTATTTTCATTAAGTTACAAAACCAGACAATTATTCATACGATGGGCCTCTTTTGAGTTGAACAAGCCTTTGCAAAAACATATATGGCCCATGTGCTGCCCGCACACACCAGAAATGTTATTGGCTAAGGGAGCAGCCAGCTGAAGCGCTTGGTTTTATGCTAAATTCTGTTCATTGTATTGTTACCTGCTCCTTCCATTTTCCTATTTGTCTGTCCATCTGTTGTCCGTCTTGCCTGACAGCGAGACTGTAAGCTCTTTGGGGCTAGAACTGTCTTGTTTGCTACCTGTTTGTACAATGGGCACACTGGGGGTTAGACGCTGTTAATTAATACTAATACAAATACTAGTAACAAATATCAAAGCTAGCCTAAAAATGTTTGACATTTTCTGTGGAAAAAATTGGACAAAACAAAAAATACCTTCTGTTTGAAAATGTTCACTACATTTTTCAGTTTATCAATTAAACTAAAAGCGAATTTTTTTCTGTATTTAGAAAGCCAAAAGTTTTTCAGGTTTTGTTTCCCCTTCCTCATCCCCTTTCTCCTGCTCCGAAAAAAAAGGGGGGAAGAAACAGAGCCAGAAACTAAAATGTTTTTTGTTTTTTTCTTTAAAAAATGGTACCATAATGAACATTTTTGTTGTGCCTGAAAAACATTTTTTGGGGGGGTTAAACAAGGTTCCTCATAGATGTTGACTAGCTTTACTTGCTGTTTACTTTATTTATTTTATTTATTTTATTTGTTCTATTTAGACTGTGACCCCTTTGAGGCAGGCTGGGTCTGTGTTTGTACAGAACCTAGCACAATGGGGCCCATGACTGGGAGCTACCACAATACAAATGATGATGGTGATCAGGGACGGATTTCCAATGCGGCACGTGCCTAGGGGTGTTGCTGTTCTAGGGGTGCCTAAAAGTTAAAAGTGGGTTAAAAGTTAAGAAGTTAATACATACAGCTCCCCTGCGGGAGGCCGGACTCCTAGCACAGGTTGGTGGCCGCCCAGCGTGTAGGGCTGGAGCAGGGTGAGCGTCCAAGTCAGCCCACCTGGGGGCGCTGTGAGCTGCGGCCAGGCGGGGTGGCTGCTGGAGGTGCTGGGAGCATCCCATTCCCTTCCCAGTCTCGGCTGCCCCGCTGCCTCTGCCCTGTGCCGGGGAGGGGGAGCCACAGATCTGAGGGAAGGGTGCTGCATAAACGGAACCACCCCAGAAAATAGACCTGGGAGGCTTTGTGTGTCAGACACGCACCTCTGAGTCACAATGCCTCTCTGGCTTCCTCCTCAGTCAGTGTGGAGATAGTAATTTACTACTGGCTTGTAACCAACAGCACAAGTCATGTGCTGTACCAGCAGTATATGCTGTGCTAGCTCAACTACCCTGGCCAGCAAATGGGGGCCTGGGGTGCAGCCAAGAATCTGCCAATTACCCCCTTATTCCTATCTAGATAGTGAGCGAGTAGGAAAGCAGCCCCATTTACTCATAGGCACCTGGGGCCCAGTTCCAGGTCCCACTGCAAAGGAGTAAGGGGGAATCAAACGATCTCTTACTCCATTGTGAGGGCACTTAGTCCAAGTAATACGCTAGTTCTTGGACACCATGTCTGATGCATTCTTCGGTATGCTTAAAGTTTTTTCTCTTTGTCAAATTCAACTCCCATCCCCGACATAATTTGAATTTGCTCGGTGCTACAAGACTGAGGGTAATGTGTTTTCTTAACTAGAGCAGGCTACGGAAAGCATTTTTAGTCTGAGGCCAGGCCCACACTAGAAGCGTTGGCAGCAGTGGCAGTGTTGGTTAGGGGTTTGTGATTGTTATGACAGCAAAAGCCCTAGTGCAGTTATACAGGCATAAAAGTGCTTTTGCTTATTTTGCCGGGGGAACCAGGCTAAAGTATATGCTCCCTTGCCAGTGGAAGTTGCATCTATGCTAGGAGGACTTGACTGTATAGTTACACAGGTATAGCTATGTCAGCAAACCTTTTGCTGGTGTAGACTAGGCCTTAGTCCAGTAACTGGAACGCAGCGATGCATGGAAGTGGAGGAGCAGTGTACAAAACTTTTTAGGAGTAAGCCCACGAAGGGCCAGATACCCAGCTGGTTTAAAACTGTGTAGCGTCACCTGAGTCAATGGAACTCTCTCTGATTTACACCGGTTGGGAAGTCTGCTCCTGAATATTCAACAAGCACTTTAATTCTCAGTGTGACTTCTCAGAACAAGCACATCATTCTATATAATGAGCAGTATCCTTATAAGAAAAAAAAAAAAGAGGCACCCTGTAGCTAGAGTTTGGGTTTCTCAAAGTTCTGAAGTAACAGATGTTTCTACAGTTCCTAGGGCTGGGTGAACCGGTTCAGATAATGTGTGTTGATGTGAGCCCAATATTTGGATAAGTCCCGGTAAGCATCATTCTTATGATTCCTCCTCAGAACCAGGCTTCTGAACATTTCAGGGTTCATCCATTCAGGTCTTTAAAGGTGTATTCATGCATGACTGAGGCCCCCACTGCCTTTATTCTGACCTGATCTCTAAATGGAGCAGAAGGGCTGATCATCCATAAACCTGTCATGGCTATTCACAGTAAATGTTTGGTTGAAGTATTAATTTCATGTTCCATAGCTGCAGAGGGGAACTGCGCTGCATACCTTTGGAAATACTTCCCACCCACCAAAACCCATCAAATGTTACCATTAGCTCTTGCATGACATTGCAGTACAGAAACACAAATATCCAGTGTTCTTCTGTTCTACATTACAGCTTGAGGTCCGCCTCTGTCGCTGTTAGTACACATTCTTAGTTCTGATTCCCAGTGGCATCTCTCTTGGCTTCTTATTCATTACCCAAACAACTTGGCTAGCAGGGGCCTATTAGTGGTTTAGGTCATTTGGAACACATGGTGGAATCTTATGGTAAACCCAGAGACACTTATGGAGGTGTAATATCTTGGTTTTGGTTCCCTCCACATTTTCATAGCACTGAGGCCAAAACCACAATGAAGGAGCAAAATTTGGCAAGGAAGGTCAACCCCAAACTCATTACAGAGCAGTTAGACTGTTAAGAAGAGATAAAAGAAGAAAAAAAGCTTCTATGTCCTCCTCAATTGCTTGTTTGCTGAGATTTCTTCTTTCTTTTGTGGCATGGGTTCCCAGGCATCTTATCCCACTAGCCCTGGCAATGGTGCGTGCCTGGGGAGAGCCGAGACATTCTTATTAAACCTATGATTGGATCATACAGTTTGCTGGTCCAAGTGGAAGTCCTAAGGCTTTCATGCATCCCTTTGTTAATAGTCATGTTTCACCATTTAATCTCATTGCTCTCTTCCCCCTTTTCTCTCAGCAGCTGCACAACTTGCAACCAAGAGGGTAAAGCCAATTGCAGCCAGTCTGCATCAGTGATCTTGCACTGGTCACTAAAAGCTGCTGAAGCAAGACCCACTATATCTTGGCACCTAGCTAATGAGCACTGCCCTTACAGTGCTGCTTGTCCTGGAAGTCCCACTTTGCTCATCAGCCTGGGTCTTTCACGGGACAGTGGCGTGAAGCTACATGCACTAGGCTTTTGGTCTCAAGAACATGATTCAGATGCTTTGCCGTAATTCAGAAAATATGGAGACAAAAAAAGTGCTTGTGAAAATATTCACTACCCAATGGGAAAATAACTGCCAGCAATTCCATAATATCTATCAGTACCTTGTCAGCAGTGATGTCACAACACTGGCTATTCATAATTTCCAAGGTTGTGCTGTCATTCCCAGAGCTAGTGTGTAGCATTGTTTACTAGAGTGATCTGGGATCTAGATGACAAGAAGATCCAGAGTGTACCCTAGCTATGGGTAGATAGTTGCATGGGCTACTAAATACCCTGCTATCTACAGACTGTCAAACTTCTTGTGTAAAGAATACCACATTTGCCCAACCTGTCCATCTGATCTATGGTTGAAAAAGTTAAGGTTATAAATTGGCTTAGTAGGGGGGAAATGCCCCATTTTCTTGATCAACATTTGAAATTTAATCAAAACTTTGAAATTTGAAATTCGATAGTAGGTCCAAATATAGGGAAATATTTCCCCCAAAACCTTCAAAAACATTTCCCCCGTTTTCAACAAAATTTGAAATGTTGACAAAAAATGTGAAATTTTCCACCCAGCTCTAGTTATAAGACATAGTCCAGCCCAAAATGGGTATAGCTTTGACTTAAGGTTGAAGGATGTGTAGAGAATCCAAAGAAATTCACACAGCAGCAAGCAGAGTGGCAGCAAGATTGTCAAAAGATAGAAAATATCTCCATGAGGTGAGAGTATTGGCTTTGTGGGACGAGGCGGGATTCTGAGAATCCTGGCTATGACAGAATTGGATGGGAGACAAGATTATGAGGCAAGAGGACTTCCTTTAAGAGAGGCCTGGGAAAAGGTGATGAAGAATGACGGCAGAAGCCATGCAATGAAACATTCTCTGACCCAAGTGATAGTTCAATCCTTTAAAACACGACACAAGCGTCACAGCTTCACTGCATGAAATATTCTGGGTAATTTGATATTTGCTATCCAACATGCCTTGTTACTCAGATTTTAGCAAACAAATTACCGAACAACCTCTTCCTCTTCTCTCTGCAGCTTTGTCTTCACGGGGAAAAAAAGGTGTGTTCTTAATTTGCTAGCTAACACATGGTAACTAACATGAGATAAAATCCGAATGAAGACAGGGCAGTTGCAGGTTTAACATGATCCGTGTAGTCTTTCTGTTTAGGAGTGAAGCTGTGTTGTAGGTGATCCTCATAAAAAGATTCTTTTGAAGCTTCAAGAAATGGTGTAATGGCCAGCCTCACAGTATGCTCATCCAGTAAGAGCTTGCTCTGGTTACATCACATTTCTAACCTGGCATTTCATTGGTTGAGTGTTTTGTCACTTAATAATCTGATAGTTTAAGGGTTGGAGCTTTGTGGAAGCCCAGAACTTCATCTCTCCATAGCATACACTTCTTGATATCAACTTTTTTTTTTCTAAATAACTGGGGATTTTTAAGTACTATTGTTCCAAACACAGCAGAGATTAGGGGTAAGGCTGTACATCTCAAAAATCAACATCTGGATGAATGTCAAATTTTGTCACATTTGGGGTCAGCATTTGACATGGTCTAACCAGTGCCTTGAATGGGCGTTTTGCCTGAGTAAAGACTGGGGAGACAGCGTAATTTGCACTTACATTTGTAGAAAAACAGTGCTTCCATTAATATCAGATTGGGCTGTTAGCTCTCAGTCCCTATAAACAGAAGAAATCCTGGAAAGGAAGGAGGGTTTGGATCAGAACTGAGCCTTAGACAGGTGCTCCGTTCACCTTTACATCTGAGCAGCTGCTTCCTTTGCATGTGCATGTATTGGTGTGTGTGTTTTAGTTCCAGTCACTAAGAATGGGAAAAATCCACCCTACCCCCCCAACTTCTGTGGATGCCTGGTTGATGATCTCATTCATTAGGCCCCTGTTACCCTGTTGCCTGTGAGGAAATGGCTCCGTTCTCCAGCTGAGGGCAGGAAGTGTCAAAGGGATTCTTTAGAACTGTCTGAAGAGTGTTTCCCATGGTGTTATGTTTATACTCACCGCAAAGCCACGGGGAGATCAACCTTTCAGATGCTTTTGATTCAACACGCTTTGGCACAAACCACTCACCCTTCATCTGCTTTTTGAAGGGAAGTTTTGAGCTTGGACTCTCTTCCCAAACATGTGGAGCCTGCCCTAGTACTGTGTTCACAGGGCTAAATTCTGGCTCTGTCCTGCGTGGGGATGTTAAGGCAGGAGAAAGGGGATCCAGGAGCTTCTTGTCCCCTTCTCCTCAAAGTGTATGCATGCAGGAGCCAGGCAAAGTGCTGACCTACCACGGCCCTGAAATCTAGGTGATGAGGCAAGCTAATGCCCTCGAAGGTACTGGACTGCCTCAGAGAGGCAGGGTCAGCTGATATGGGGAATGGATTGCCAGCTCAACGGCCCTCATTCGTCAGAAGATGAGGGGGAAGCAACCATTGCCTCTCTTTGAAACAGCAGTAAGGAGCACTATAGGACGCAGTTGGCTGGGAAATGATTGAAAATTGAACAATTTTTGCTTTTGTTTTCAACAAGCATCCCCAAGAATGTTGATGAAAACAGAACTTTTCTGGTGACAATTCCACTTTACTGAAAAGCCGTTTTCTGTCAAACAAACAAATATGTCAACAGAAAACTTTCGATTACTTCTGCTATGAAGCGTGCCTCCTCCAGACCCCCAGAGCAACTTTACCATGCTCGGTCAAAACGGCTCCCAAAACCTCCACTAGGACTCTATTGTTCCACTCCATCCCCCCAGCCCTCCAATGTTCCAGGAAATTTTGTCAGGCGTGAAGGCCCAGCACTTCTATTAACTGAACATGCACCCAGCTCAGGGTGACTGTGCTCTGGCTTTTGGAAACATCTAGCTCACATTGGGCATGCTCAGAAGCTTCACATTGGCATAGCCACTCCCATACTAATATTATACATCTCATTTGCATAGCCACAGCCATCTTAGTAACGTGACACATTTGCTTCCCTCTTTGCCCCTCTCCCCATAAAATATTAGAATTTTAGCTCTTATAATGCAATTGTTAAACCAGGGGAGTTTCACTCTGTTCCATTTTAGCTTCCCTTCCAGAATATTATTAATTAAATAAAATGAAGTTTATTACCTACTTACCTACCTACTGCGCTCTCTCCCCCCTTTTTCTCTATCTACCAACTTTTAGGGTTATTACCACAAAGGCTTGCACAACAGATGTTAAAAGCCAGCAATTTAAATCAATGTCCATTTTTATTAGAAACAATACTGAACTTTTTTTCTAAGCCCCACATTCCAGTCTCCAAAGTTGAGATAATCTTCTGAGGAAGCTAATGGGCATTGTTAATAGCTGGATCAAATTTATAAAGAGTTAGGGGAAGACAAACAGGAGAGCAGGAGATAACCTTCAGCAGGAAAGTTGTGACATTAAAACATCATTCCAAGGTTCTGTGGGTCTCATGCCAGCCACTTCATTCATTCAAGGTAATTCAGAAACACGATGTTTTATTATTTGCAAGGATTCTTTCTGTTTTGTCTCTACCAGAAGTTGCTGACTAAATTGCCCATTGCTTTTAGAATAAGATTTAATATGTTTAGTGCCCATGGTACATGTAATACAGAGCTATCTCCCAGCCACCTGTGTTACATGTGCTTTGTTTTAGAAATCTAACCTGTGCCACTGTTTGTGATGGATTTATTGTAATGTCACCACTGTGATATTATAGTTAAAATTAAAAAGTGATCTCCATCTTTTTCCAGTTGCTTAAAATTAGAGAGAGGTCCTGGCTGGAAAGTATGGCTCTAGAGCCAAACCTTCCCAAACTTCTCTAGACTGTTTAGTGCAAGGAGATTTCTTCATCAAATTACAGAGGTGGGAATCAAGTGTAAAGATCTCGGGCCTGAGATGCCACCTCTCTAGACCTTATGCCATTTACAAATGAGCAAAAGGAGTGCAAAGAAGGTGTACAGCCCTGCCAAGTCAGGCCACTGTATGCTTTGCCCAATGGCATCTGTTACAGGTGTAAAGGATGACACAAGGTGCAGGGCAGTGGCAAATCAGGCTCTTGGTCCAGATTTGGATTCAGACGTCTCCAACGTTCAGGCTGTTCAAATCTGGGTCTTCAGTTCAAGTTCGTCAGTTTGTATAGCTTTCTCAGAACCTCTCCTGGTTGAACTTGGGGGGAAGTTTCAGAAAAGTCCATTTTGGAGTGATTCAGTGATGAACAGAAAAGGGATTTCTACCAAAGACATTTTCTGATGCTTTTCTTTAACTCAGATAGCTTTGTTTTAAAACCTTTGATGTGTCATTTCCATCGCACTGGCTTAGGAGTGGTGCCTTTGGCATGTTTCAGAGTACTTGAGATTTGAAATAACAAAGTCATGGGTGTTTTAAAATAGTGGATAGCAAGGACTTGTAGCATATTCCATTCTGCAGCTTCAGAATGTTCAGCGAGATTACCATGCTGCACGTGATTCTATTTGACTTTCAAATGGGGTGGGGAGCTTTTAAACAAGTTTATATCCCCTACTGGGCATATCTTCCTATTTTTGGTTAATACCCAGCTTCTTCTGAGCCCATCCCTCTCTGCACACATCTGTCCAGCCATCACGTGTGCTAGGAATCCCATTCTGACTTCTGAGTGAGCCCTGGAATGTCTCCATCTTTAATGGGTAAAACCATAACTGAGAGTGTCTGTTTTGCTCTCCGATCAACCTGCTGTCCCTTGAAGATATGATATGCTTGGAGAGTGGCCTAATGTCAATCTGTTAACAGTTATGTTGTAGTGTTCATGAGCATTTTGGCTGGAACTTCCCTGCTCCTACCCTGGGAGAGCCTATATATTTACCATCCATTTGTCATGTCTGATCTTTACCAACCTTGGGCAATGGGAGTCATCAGATCTTTCTCCATCCTGGTAGAGCAGCTGACAATATGCTGTTTTCTGAGTGCTGGAATCTGTCCCTATTGTGTAGCCCCCTAATTTGACCTCAACAGAGACCACACACGGGTGTCTCTGGAGGAGAGGGAATGTATGGAATGTTTTTCAATGAACAGTTTATGAAATTCCTTCCTTATACGTTTTCAGAAATTCTTTAAGTTAAACAGCACAAACATTTCTCAAAGAGAGTCAGAGTTCACAGGAGCTCAGATAGAGACACTTGCTTTTAAAAACATTCCTTACTGGAAAAGGAGGGAGAATAAAAGAAAAATAGAGATGTACATGGCAAAGTATGCGTACACACACACACAAAACAAGGTAGGAAAGACGAAAGCAGTGAGCCATGATAGCTCAAGGGACTGGTAATAGGGTACAGTTCCACCGCCAAGGAGCTAATCCAGTATCCATCAGAGTCAGTGGAATTGATCCAATATCCATCAAAGCCAATGGGTCTTTCCATTGACTTCTATGGGCATTGAATCAGACCCTAAGTCACTAGCTCACATCCAGCTTGGGTCAAGTCATTGGCATCTGATGGTCAATCAGTGGCCTCTATTATATGTTTGCCGTTCACTCTAGGGGGACAGGTGCACACATCACATTTGGCACCCTCCTTGGCAGTCTCAGGAGAGAGGCTGCTGAGTAGGCAGAGAGGATGAATGACCTCCTCACCATTAGGAGTGGTTTCTCCAGTCAGGGATGAGGCATGCATATTGGAACTTGCACGGCCCCAGCATGTCTCATGGTTATTCAGTGGATACATGGGACCTTTAACCGGTATGGATCATTTTATCAATAGGCCACTAACAGTATCATTTAATGGCTTACTGGGAGAAATCCTGACCCCATTCAAATCAATGGATAAACTCCTTTTGACTTTCATTCAACCAGGACTTCATCATTATATTTATTTTTAATTTTCATGCTGCCTCTTATGGGGCCCTTTATGATTGGAACTAGCTCCTGCTCCTTAGTCCTGATCTAAAGCCCACTCAACTCTATGGGAAACTTGCCATTGACTTCAATAGGCTTTGGATCAGATCCTTTGTGCACCAAACAATCTTCTTTTCAAGTACTTCTTGTAAAATACACAACCTCCACAGTGACTTTCAGCATAGATGATCCCTCACAACATGGGCACTGCTTTGTGATTGACTTTCATCTGATACATTTTGTGTGACAATAAAAGAATAAACATAGGATTCACTGAACAAGTTGGCACTCTGTGTTCCATAAGAACACAACAATAAAAAAATATACTTTTTGCTGAAACCAATGGTGTGCTTAAAAATAGGACCAGCTTAAAAACACATCTTTTATTTATTTCTTTTTTTAACTCTGTAAATATTATATAGATTTGGAATAGATATCAGCAGTTGTATGACAACTGTATTAGAAATAAGTTTTGGAGGATGCATGGGAATAACAAAGTTAGGATTATTTATGTTAACCCAGTGTTTCAGTGGCCATCAAACAGGAAGCATGCTGGATTTAAAAGCCAGGAGGACACAGGATGCAGAGAACTGATAACCCAAAGCATTCTGGGAAGAATACTGGAGCTATCTCCCTCTAGTGGCGGAGTTTCCATTTCTTTGTCCCTATCATGGTTCTCTACAATCCCTATGTGTTCAACTCTCCCTCCCGCCGAGTGGGTAATCCATTCCTTTTAAAGGAGCTTCTCATCTTTCCCCTTAATCTCTTTCTTTCTGTCTTCTCCCTTCTCTGCTGCAGCTGACATCTTGTCTATTCTCCCTATCTTGTCAGTGTAATATATTTGACTCCTCTCTATCGTTCTCTCCGTCACATCCCAGCTATATCATTAGTATTATTATTCATAATACAGTAGAGCTTAGGGGCCTAAATTGCATTTCAGGCCTGTGATGGGGTGTACCAGGCATTTGCTGCCCCCTGCTGGAGGTCCCACTGACTTGTCACACCCCACTGAAAGAAGGTGTCCTTTTGGGGCAGAGAAGCACTGAGTTCAGTCCTCCAAGAACTGCGTAGAGAGTCCATCCAGGATCAGCTGCAGGCAGAACCAATGAAGATTGGTTCCAGTGGCTAGAAGGGCCAGGAATAGGCAGAAGCCAATCAGGGCCCAGCAGACAAGATAAAAGGGGCTGGCTGCTTCTTCCAGGGGCCAGTTCTAGGTAAAAGTGGTGTGTGTGTGTGTGTGTGTGTGTATGTATGTATGTATGAATGTATGTATGTATGTATGTAAAAGAATCTCCCTTATCTTAACCCAAGAACCCTGGCTTGTTCAGGGACCTAACTCTGACAACACCCATTGATTAGGTCAGTGAAGGGCTGTTGTTTTATGTTGTGGAATTTTAAAGCCTGGGTGCCATTTTGATTTAAATATCAATTTAGTGCTGTAAAATCAGAGCAGCTTGTTTTGTGAGACACTCCCATCGCTCAGGCAAGCCCGTGACAGGGTGCTGTGCAAACACATAATAAGAGACAATCCTTGCCCTAAAAAGCTTATTATAAATAGAAAAAGGGAAAAGAGCGGCATAAAGAAGCTTGCCCAAGGTCACACAGCAAGTTAGTGGAAGAGCAGAGAATAGAAACCAGGTCACTGGGCTATTCACTACACCACACTACTTCTCAAAAATCAGCCCTTCTTCCCTGTCCCAACCGGCTTGTCCTCCCTTGGGTTATGTTTCTTCCTTATAACTGTAACTTTTTCCTCCCTGTCTCTCTGATACTCCCACTCTGGTCTATCTAAAATGCTACTGCTAAAGTGATCTTCCTTTCTCCCTGCACGGACCACATCACCTCATCCTTCAGTTCCTTCAGTGATTTCCCCTCTTTCACCATATCCAAGCTGCAATTCATCTACAAGGTTCTCATCCCTGACTAAAACTCTGCTGTTACTTACCATGACTTAGGATCTGCGCACACATAAAAAAATGTGGTCCCTGCCCCAAAGAGCTTGCACTTTGGGCAAACAATATACAAACACAGGGAAGGGGCATGAATGAGCAGTTAAGTACTATAATGCCTGGCATGGATTAATTCTATTTTACATAATTGTTTTGAGTAATTCCCTCAAGGGAGGGACAGAGACTATTTGGCCTGTTGGAAAAAGCACATCTGAAGGAGTGGGGAAGGTGTGGCAAACCTGGTGATGGAAGAGGTTCCAGGGGGAAGGGCACATGGGGAAGAAGATGCAGAGATGAGAGTGGGTGAAGGACAGTGTCAAGGCTGATTCCCCACTCTGGCACTTCAAGTGCAGAAGGTGGGGGCCCGCAAGGATTCTAAAGATTAATACTGGCCACTCCAGGCTTGTATTAAACTCCCAAGGTTACAGCTTTTCTCTGACCTTGGATGGGTAGATGCTGCCACCACCCAAGTGCAGAACCTCTTTGAGAATCCAGGAAGGTGCACTTGGGAATTCCTTCCTATGGGGTATCCTCAAGCCTTTTCACATACACACACCCCGCCTCCCCGGGGAAGAGAAAGGGGGGGGAAAAGAAATCAGCTGCTGCCACCAGCTAATTAAACAACATGTGCACAAACCTTTTAAGACACAAAAATCCAGTTCTGTTGTTAAAAAAGGTACATTTTTATTTAAAAAAAAAGAGAAAATACATCTGGGAATTTAGGCATTTGCTAGATTAAAAAAAAAATCTACAAGGATTAAGCATCAAGAATAGCTTTCTTGAGGTCCAGTTTAAAGGTTACAAGCAAAACAAAAACACCTGGGTTTAGCACAGAGGAATCTACAAGCAATAAAGAAATAAAAAGAGATAAACCTAATTGCATCTTCCTAGACATTTCCTGATCTACTTACATATCTGGGGTTTCAAACGAGTAGTTTCTAGGTATGATACCAAGGATTTTTCATACCTGGCCCCAAGTTTCTTACAGCATAGCTGTTGCCCTGTCCCCTCTCCAGCTGGTCGAACCACAAAGACAGACAACAGGGGAATCTTTGTTTAATTTTAAAAAGTTCTAGCCTTCCCATTCAGGAAATGGGAAGGGGAAATTTGTGGTGTGGGCAAAACAAAACTGATGAGAGGGAGAGCAGAAGGAGCCCAAGAGTGGAGACTTACACCCCCTTGGCCCCAGCAACTGCAAGGCAGTGCTTCTCAAATCCGGTTTGCCGCTTGTTCAGGGAAAGCCCCTGGCGGTCCGGATCGGTTTGTTTACCTGCCACGTCCGCAGGTTCGGCCGATCGTGGTTCCCACTAGCCGCGGTTCGCCGCTCCAGGCCAATGGGGCAGGAAGCGGCGGCCAGCACATCCCTCAGTCTGCGCCACTTCCCGCAGCCCCCATTGGTCTTCCTTTCATCTTCTATTTTTCTCCTGTTACCAGAGTTCTGTATAAAGGATGTGCATATTTGGGAATCATTTCAGATCACCTTAGTAGATGCCCAAAATGCCATAATCGAGGAAGAAGACCATATTAATTAAAAAAAACCTGACGTGGTTTAGAGGGGAAGTGAAGGCACAGTGATATAATTAATTCCATTTGTTATATATAAACAAATGGAAGAAAGGGGAAGTTGATAGAAATGAATATAAATCAGAGCTAGGAACTGCAGAAAATTGCTAAGGGAAACAAAGGGACATAGAGAGACATCTATGGCCAACAGAGTTAAGGACAATAAGGAGTTTTAAAAATATATTAAGAACAAAAAGTATCCTGACAATGGTCTTGGTGCCTTACTAGATGGAAATGGTAGAATTATTGATAATAATGCAGAAAAGGCAGAAATGTTCAATAAATATTTCTCTTCTGTATTTGGGGAAAAACAGATGATGTAGTCTCATCATATGGTGATGATAATAATCTTTCCATCTCACTAGTATCTCTGGAGGATGTTAAACAGAAGCTACTAAAGTTATACGCAGTGTTGTATCCATGTCAATCTTGGGATATTAGAAAGACAAGATGGGTGAGGTAATATCTTTTATTAGACCAACTTCTGCTGGCGAGAGAGACAAGCTTTTGAGCTCCACAGAGATCTTCTTCAGGCTAAAGTTAAAAAAATTTAAAACTAGAGGTCCAGACAACTTGCATCCAAGAGTTTTAAAAGAGCTGGCCGAGGAGCTCGCTGGACCGTTAATGTTGATTTTCAATAAGTGTTGGAGCACTAGGGAAGTTCCAGAAGACTCAAAGACAGCTAATATTGTGCCAATTTTTAAAAAGGGAAAACAGGAAGACCTGGATAATTATAGGCCTGATATTGATCCCGGGCAAGTTAATGCAGCTACTGATATGGCACTTGATTAATGAAGACTTAAAGGAGGGTAATATAATTAATGCAAATCAATGTGGGATTATGGAAAATAGATTCTGTCAAACTAACTTGATTTTTTTAATGAGATTACAAATTTGATTGATAAAGGCAATAATCTGTAAAGTGTTTGACTTGGTACTGCACAATATTTTGATTAAAGCTAGAACGATGTAAAATTAGCATGGCACACACAAAATGGATTAAAAATTGGCTAATGGATAGGTCTCAAAATGTAATATTAAATGGGGAATCATCAAGTCGGTGTGTCTCCAGTGGAGTCCCATAGGCATCGGTTCTTGACCCTACACTGTTTAAACATTTTTATCAATGACCTGGAAGAAAACATAAAATCATCACTGATAGAGTTTGCAGATGACACAAAAATGTAGGGAGTGGTAAATAGTGAAGAGGACATTTCACTGATTCAGAGAGATCTGGATTGCTTGGTACACTGGGTGCAAGCAAATAATGTGTTATAATACGGCTAAATGTAAATGTACATATCTAGAAACAAAGAATGTAGGCCATACTTACAGGAAAGGGGAATGTATCCTGGGAAGCAGTGACTCTGAAAAAGATGTGGGGGTCATAGTGGATAATCAGCTGAACATGAGCTCCCTGTGGGACACTGTGACCAAATGTGCTAATGCAATCCTGGGATGCATAAACAGAGGAATCTTGAGTAAGGGCAGGTCTACACTTACTTCCTGGTCCGGCCGTAAGCAATCGATCTTCTGGGATCGATCCCGGAAGTGCTCGCCGTCGACGCCGGTACTCCAGCTCGGCGAGAGGAGTACGCGGCATCGATGGGGGAGCCTGCCTGCCGCATCTGGACCCGCGGTAAGTTCGAACTAAGGTACTTCGAATTCAGCTACGTTAATAACGTAGCTGAATTTGCGTACCTTAGTTCAAAGTGGGGGGTTAGTGTGGACCAGGCCTAAGAGTAGAGAGGTTACACTGCTCTACAGCCAAAATGCTTCTGAAATAAATGTAGTTAAACTTTACTAATTATGGGTCACTGAGAACGAAAATGATGCTTAAAATTGTTGATTGGCTCTAGTTTTCAAGAAATGCTATTGGGTCAGTATATACGACCCTTGACTTGGGAATGGCGGAGGATAAGTGAGTTATAAAGGGAAGGGATCTCAATTTAAACCAGAAATGACTAAAATACATCTTTGACTGGATCTATGAATAAATCTATGACTGGGTTTGGACAGAACTTGCTTTTTAGGCAAAACAATGAATGATGCAATCTGAAGCTGGTATTGCGTCATACATGATATGAATTGCATCATGTTATTCCTAGAAGTCATGGATGATGCAATCATAACGAAGCTTACATCACTCTGCTGAACAAATTGCCCTATATCAGCTCTAGAAATCATACAGTGTCGTGCTCTCTTATTTGTCAGTGTTTGATTTTGCAAAGGGACACATTTCTGTTTAGCCAAAGTGAGCAGAGATGCCTCATACTTGTGTGAACAGTGCAGATAACTTCTGCTATGTTTGTGGTGAAGTGACTTTTGCATCACAAAAGCGCAGTATAACCACTATGGTTAAGAAAGCCTATCACCTTTATTTTGGCTGCAAAATTGGAGATCAGGACAAGAGGTGGGCCCCACACATATGCTGCAACACTTGTGCAACAAATCTTCGCCAGTGGTTGAACAGGAAAAGGAAATGTATGCCTTTTGCAGTGCCAATGATTTGGAGAGAGCCAACAGATCATACCAGCAATTGTTACTTCTGCATGGTGCCTCCAGTTGTAAAAGGTGTGTCAAAGAAGAAAAAGTGGACTGTGCATTATCCAAACATTCCATCAGCTATACGCCCAGTACCCCACGGAGAAGGACTGCCGGTTCCTGATGCACCAGAATCATTCTCACTTGAGTCAGACGAGGAAGAGGAAGAGGATGAAACTTCTGGTCCTGAACCATCAATGTCACAGGACCCACATTTTCTCCCATCCTCCTCCTCTGAACCACACCTCATAACACAAGGTGAACTGAATGACCTTGTCAGGGATTTGGAACTACCCAAGAGTAAGGCAGAGCTGTTGGCTCCAGACTGCAGCAGTGGAATCTCCTGGCAGGTGATGTTAGGGTTTCCATGTTCCGTGACCGTCAAAAGGATCTTGTCCCATTCTTCTTCATGGAAGGTGATCTTGTAGCCTGCAACAACATCGATGGTGTGATGGCAGCCCTCAACATCGTTCATGATCCAGATGAGTGGAGACTGTTCATTGATTCATCGAAGATGAGTCTTAAAGCTGTTTTACTGCATAATGGCAATGTTTTGCCATCAATTCCAGTTGGTCATGCAGTCCATATGAAGAAACCTATGACAACATGAAACAACTTTTGAGGTGCATAAACTATGACCAACATCAGTGGCAGCTTTGTGACGATTTGAAGATTGTTGCTCTCTTGCTTGGTCTGCAGACTGGATACACAAAGTACTGCTGTTTTCTCTGCGAATGGGATAGTCGTGCAAGAGATTCCCACTACATCAAGAAAGATTGGCCACTCCGACAGTCAGTGGAGCCTGGGAGGAAAAGTGTTCAGCATCCACCACTTGTTGAATCAAGGAAGATTTTGTTACCACCCTTATACATCAAGCTGGGTCTGATGAAGAACTTTGTCAAGGCCATTGACAAAACACAAGCAGCTTTCAAGTACCTCCGTGGAAAATTTCCAAGGTTAAGTGAAGCTAAGATAAAGGAAGGTGTCTTTGTTGGTCCTCAGATTCGTGAACTTCTTCGAGATGATGCATTTGACCATGCACTGCGTGGCAAGGAAAAGACAGCACGGAAAGCCTTCCAGTTAGTGTCAATAAATTTTCTCGGAAACAACAAGGCAGACAACTACAGGTTGTTGGTGGAAAACCTCCTCAAGGCATACAAAAGCCTTGGTTGCAACATGTCACTAAAGATACATTTTTTGCACTCTCATCTAGATTTTTTTCCACCGAACTGCGGAGCAGTGAGCGACGAGCACGGCGAGCTATTTCACCAGGACATTGCAACAATGGAGAAACGCTATCAGGGCAAATGGAGCCCATCAATGCTTGCAGATTATTGCTGGACAGTGACAAGAGATGCTCCATTTAATGAATACAAGAGACAAGCCAAGAAGCGCCAAGTAGACACTGAATAGGACTAAACTATGTACGTAATAGTTTTTTGCCTTTTGTTTCATAATACATTTTATTTATATAACCCTTTTGCTGATTTTTAAAGTGTTACATAAACAGGACAGGTGAAATATTATCATGTAAAGCAACCATAAACACATGAAAAGCCCTAGGTTTACAATTTATGATTAAAACTCTACTATCTACACAATATACATAGACATAAAATGTAAAAACTTAAATATCTTAGAAACAGTAGCCAATCAGTTGTTTTAATTGTCATATTTGAATTCAGCACATCAAAATACATAATAAATAGCACATTTTATCTCTGAAGCAGACGACTTCTCAAAAATTGTAGGCCAGTGTTATTTTACCTCTATATTTGGCACTTATGCGACCACTGCTGGAATACCATGTCCAGTTCTGTGTCCACAATTCAAGAAGGATACTGAAAAATTGAAGAGGGTTCAAAGAAGAGACATGAGAATCATTAAATTATTAGAAAACATGCCTTACAACGGTGGTTTTCAAACTGCGGGTCACGACCCAGTGCTGGGTCGTGGAATGTAAGGCACTGAGTCATGGTGGCTCTGGTCAGCACTGCCGACTGGGCCATTAAAAGTCCCGTCAGCAGTGCTGCCCAGCTAAGGCAGGCTAGTCCCTACCTGCACCTCGGAAGCAGCCAGCAGCAGGTCTGGCTCCTAAGCGGGCGGGCCACAGGGCTCCACGTGCTGCCCCCACCCCAAGAACCGGCTCCGCACTCCCATTGGCCAATGGGAGTTGGGGGGGGGAGCAGTGCCTGCGGGCGAGAGCCATGCGGAGCCACTTGCGTGCCTCCACCTAGGAGCTGGACCTGCTGCTGGCTGCTTCCGGGGCGCAGCACGGTCCACAGTGCCAGGATAGGCAGGAAGCCTGCCTTAGCACCCCCGCTGCACCGCTGACCAGGAGCTGCCCGAGGCTAGCCTGCCCCAGCCCTGAACTCCCCCCAAATCCAGAGCCCCCTCCTGTACCCCAAACCCCTCATCCCTGGCCCCAGCCCAGAGCCTGCACCCCCAAGCCCAGAGCCCTTCTTGTACCACAACCCCCTGCCCCAGCCCAGACCCTCCTCCCACCCCAAACCCCTCATCCCCAGCTCCGTTGGGTCGCAGGCATCAACAATTCTCTTCAACTGCGTCGCCAGAAAAAAAGTTTGAAAACCACTGCCTTATAGTAATAGACTCAAAGAGCTCAATCTATTTGGCTTAGCAAAGAGAAGGTCTAGGGGTGACTTGATTACAGTCTATAAGTATCTACATGGGGAACAAATATTTAATAACGGGATCTTCAGTCTGGCAGAGAAAGGTATAACACGATCCAATTGCTAGAAGTTGAAGCTAGACAAATTCAAACTGGAAATAAGGTGTACATTTGTAACGGAGAGAGTAATTAACCATTGAAACAATTTGCCAAGGGTTGGGGTGGATGCCCCATGACTTGAAAATTTCAAATCAAGATTGGATGTTTTTCTAAAAGAGATGCTCTAGGAATTATTTTGGGGAAGTTCTATGGCCTCTGTTATACAGGAAGTCAGACTAGATGATCCCAGTGGTTCCTTCTGGCCTTTGAATCATAGAATTATAGAATCATAGGGTTAGAAGGGGCTGCAAGGAACATCTAGTCTACCCCCCTGCCAAGATGCATGATTTGTTGTGTCTAAAACATCCAAGACAGATGACTATCTAGCCTCCATCTATAAATCTATATCTGTATAGTTGGTTAATATAAAGAGTGTCATCCACTGGCATGTAAAAATATGTAGCACTGCTGAGAAGTGTTGTAATACACTTCAAATATCTTCCTGATTGTAGCTCTTTAGCCTCCTGCCAGAAGTGACCTCCCACACCCAGATTTCAGACCTGTGTGCTCGGAAGAGATTCCCTGATTCTACCCACCAAGTCCCCTTCTTCAAATCCCTCCCTAAAACCTGTTTCTTCCTAAAGTTCTTACTATGTGAGTCTCTTTCCCATTAATATGTATTCACCATTCCTTAAGTGAATTGGGATCCTATGTTTTACCTTCTCTGTGTCAGACGCTAAGTGCTTTTGGGGTGGGACTATGTGTCTTAGAAGTGCTGTGTGCATTTATAGCATTGTATATTTTCATTAATTACTAGTAATAATCAATAATTCATTATTCTTCCTTGAACCACTTTCACATTTCCCTTCAGACCCTGTATTGTATTAGAAATCCTTCCAGTTGATGGTTGCCAATGTTATTCCAGCTTCCCAGCTGGTGGAAGTCAATGTATCTCCACTGAAGATAACAGAGCTACACCAGTTTGCATGACAGATGCTGCAGCTTGAGACAAAGTCAAATTCCTGCCAATGATAAGCTGTAAAGCAAAATCAAGTGTTTCTGCCGTAGAAATGTCTATGAATACCAGGAAGATTAAGTTAGAAATCAGTAGAGTGGGTACAGGAAATACAGTAATTGGGACAATAACAAAGGATCAAACAAAACAGGAAGCCATCTTAGAAATAAAAAAAAAAAAATCAGCATAGTGTCTGTGGCTACAGAATTAAATTCAGTGTTTGGAGAATCAGAGCATAGGAGTCCTAGAGAAGTTCTATTGCAAAGATAACAGAACCAGTGATTGATCAAACCAGAATCCAGAATCCCTACCTCTTCAAATTTAAGCTTCAAAGTAAACTTACTCAGTATTGGTTCTAGGTCAGATCTAAAAGTAGTAGATCCTTTCCCCCCTGCTCAAATCTGGACTGAGCTGAAATCTAAAGGTCATGGGGAAATGTTTTAGCAAAACATTTTTTCATCAAATCCAAAACTGCTCACAGGGAAAGATCAGTTCTGATGAATTTCCCAATTCAAAAAAGTAGAATTTTTTTGACATTTTCTAAACAAAAAAAAATCAAATTTTCAGTTCAAAATAATATTTTGTTTAAAAATTTAGGTTCAATGATAGCAAAACATGCCAAAAAAACATGAAAAGGCCAAAATCAAAATGAAATATTTAAAAATTATTGAAACTAAATGTTCAGGTTGATCTGATCCAAACAAAATTTTGAATGTTTGGTTCGTGAAAATGTTTGAGATTTTGATTTTTCATCTCCATTCAGAATAGGAACAGTTTTCTAAATCTTTTAAAAAAAATTAAGAATTGGAAAATAATTTCCTACCCACCTCTACTGAAATTTTTTGAAAAGAGTGGTAAATCATGAGATTTCTGCCAAAAATGGCAGAAATTTCATTAAAAAACCCGCAGCTGATCTCATGACACTGCCATCATTTTTAAGAGGGCAGAAATCTTGCAAGATCAGTTGTTCTTACAAAGTTACCACCATTTGAGGGTCAAAACTGACTGAGATTTCAGCAGTAGTGAATCCAGCCTGAAACCCCTGCCTAATTCAATTCCAGATCCAAATACCACTTCTCTACCCGCATCTAAACACAATCTACACTTAGCAATGTGATTTGTGACAAAGTTAAGACATGATCCTGGTCACATCCCAGTTGTAATGGAAGTTTTGCCATTGACTAAAATAGGAGCAGAATCAGACCTTTAAGCAGAAGACTAGCTAATATGACTTCAGTTTAGGTTTTTAGCCATCTGTCAACCAGCTGACAACAGAAGATGACTTCTGGTCCATGTGAGGCATTCCAGGAGCCCAGTTAGATTTTTCTTTCATCTGGCCAGGATTAAGTATTTTGTTTTTCTCTTTTGCATGTGTTATTGGGAACAAAATGCCACCAAGGGACTGTGTTATTATTTCATGTAAGGATATAAAAGAATTTCCAGAGCTTCAGTGGATCCTCAGCTGAGGGTGATAGAAACTGTAGTGTGCTCAAAAAGGGATGATGACCTCACTGCCAGCTTCCAGACACGGAGTGAAGTCATCCAGCTGTCTCTCTCCAAGGAGGAAGGTAAAGCTGCAGATCATTCCAGAGGTGGGAGGGTGAATTCAGAGAAGAAATAGCGAATATGAATGGGAAATATTAGCTGATTCAGAGTATGCTTATTATGGAATCATGGAAATCAGGGAGGGAAAAAATACTGTATTAGGTCAATTTATCCATCCCTGCAACCCATGTAGGAGTCCTTCCCTACATTGTGTGCTTCAAACTAGCTTTAACCCTTGGAGGATCCGGAATGAAAGTCACAGCTCAATCCAGAACAAAGGTACTCTCTTTCCCTCTCCACAGCAGCAGAGGCCTCATCTTACCTTCCTAATCAACCTACCATCTCTCTTTCACCCCCCGGTGAGAGCCACAACTGGGTCTCCCCTTCCAGGCCAAAAGAAAGGTCAAGAACTGGTAGGGCATACCATCTGGGGAAGGCAGACTGGAGGTTCAGTAAGAAGGGTGGTTCTTATTCCAGGCAAGAATCCTGCCCTTCTCCCTGCTGCCAGAAACCCTGCTTTTGCTTCCTAATACCTGCTTCGACAAGCACTTAGCAATAGGTAGTAACCAGTTGTTATCTACCTGGGAGCTATCTGGTTTCCTGAGGACAAAGGCCCAAGGTACAATATGACAAGAAGGTCTTACATTCAGCAGCAAGGTCCCTGGGCTCTGCAGCTTTCCAGCACAGCAGGCTGGAAAATGTGTTGCAGCTCCATGTAAATTGGAAAAAAAATGGAGAAATGTAATGAATTAAATATGGAAATGAATAATACACTCAGTAGAGTGTCCGCTGTGTCATGTTGAGATTCAATTCATTTTACGCTGTCTCCACATGATCAGTTTTCAGTATGCTGCAGATTTATGTCTTAGGAATGCAGAGCTGCATCGTAGAAGTTCTCAGGGAGGAAACTGGAGGACACAGTATAGGCTTTTAGGACCTGGAGAGGCATTGGAGACAGTTTGGAATCTGGGAAAATCACATTAGCTGGCAATTTCTGCTAAAGTGATCAGTGTTACCAATGCTGACATTCAAACTGTCAGCTTTAGGTGTTAGATTTACTATCCCATTGTGCTGAAGGGTGGGGGAGGTGAGCTCAGACCTTTCAGAGCTATTGTCCCAGTCTCTCTGCAGACTCTGGAAGATAATATGGGATCAGTTTTAAAAAATTAAAGCATAGGTTCTAGAGCTGAATTGTGCAGAGTGGGATGGATTCTGCAGCAAATGATACTGCCTCAGGATTGTGGAAAACATTGGATCCCAGGCCTGAAGGTAATAACTGTCATAATGGGGATTCCAACACCCACCTTAAACTCCTTTTGACCATCCCAGGTAATTCCGCTCCTCCTTAAGGGCTGTTCCTGGAAGGAGTTGAATTCAGCAGGAGTTGTGGCTGTTCACCATCTCTCAGGATCAAACCCTTAGCGCCTCAGCTTGTTCCCACTGATATCCATGGCAAAACTCTTATTGGCTTCTGTGGAAGGACATGGTAACCGGGGTGCTGGAACAATTTCTATAGTGGGGGTGCTGAGAACCATTGAACCAAATGTATATGATGGAAACCACTTCAAGCCAGAGGATGCAGCAGCACCCCTAGTTTCAACACGTATGCATGGTCCTTGATGTTTATAGCTGGAATTTTCAAAGGAGACTAAGAGAGTTAGTCAAATCCGATTGAAACTCAAAGAGCCTAACTCCTGTGTGGCTTTGAAAATCCCTTCAAATATTTGTAAGTATAATCTTCCCTCTACCCCTAAATCCATGGAAGGAGCTTTACTTACTTATAAAGTACCCCCACTGCATGGTGTGAAACCCTTAGTTAGGGGCAGAGATGGAAGGGGAAACCCCCTGAAGCAGGACATTGGGCAGGCTGACTATTAAGTGTGACTTTTTCCCCAGGGGTGGACAGCAGGGTGAATCCTGCCCTGCAGATGGGAGACTTCCCAGAAATGGAGTCTCCCCTCTGAGTGGGTCTTTCTTAGGGAGAATGGAGCCTTTGATTAGCAGCAGGTGTTGCAGGTTGCTATTGGGGAGATGTATGGAGGAAGCTTTCACAGAACCCGTCTGCACTATACCACGCTCTACCCAGTGCTATCAGTCTTTTAGCACCTTCCCAGCCTTCATTCCACACTGACCTCCAATCTCTGATGTATATGCAATCACTAACAAGTTATCTGTATAACAACAGCATGTCTCGTGGTTTATATGCCTTGTCCTTTGATAGCCACCTCCTTGCCCTGTTTTGATTGTCCTCTCTTGATGTGTTATGTCTAATTTAGATTATAAGAGTCCGGGGACATGGTTCTGTAATTTTTGTAATTGACTATGGAATGTCATGAGCCTCTCAGCAGTGTTTATTATTTATACCACATCATACACTTTGCATTCCAAAAACTCAGGCCACAGATTTTTAAAAGGGAGTGTCAAGGCAGCCTTGAATGCATATCTGAGCAGATGAAAATCAGTGCATGACTTCACTGTGACAGTGAGCCGTTGCACTTGTAGCAACTGTCTTCCAGTCTGTCATCACTGCACTCCATCATGCAAAAGCAGGCTCCCTGTATCACCATGTGTCTGTATCCTGGGACACCAGCTAACATAAAACTCATCACAGCAAGAGGCTTCTTCCACACTGAACAAAACAAAATGTATATTCTGTCATTCATTGCTCAGTCAGATTCCTGTGGAGAAGATCTGGGATGACTAAAGCTTAACCATCCTCTGGTTTCTATGGAGACGAGGGTCCCCATGCGGGGATCAACTAGTGAGAACTCTGAGGGCAGAGGCCTGTCCCCTAAGTGTGGGAGTGGGACCAGAAATCCGCATAGGCTAGCAAGATGTTAGACGTTAACATCAAATATGCAAATCCAGACCTTAAGTCATTGACATAAAATCTCCAGATTTTTGAAACTTCAGCCTTTACCGTCCTGCCACAGAGCTGCCCCATCTCATCTCCAGGAGAAAAACCAATGGCAACATGTGAGCGTTTGCAACAGGGCTTAGCTTTTTAGTTGCGTGATGAGCATCCAAAATCCTTCATCCCACTTCTTACAGCATGTAATAACTGCAGCACAGCCATGGAAGTGACTTGTTTGTCAGCCATCTTTACTCCGCTGTCTCATATGCACTCTCACCGCTAGGTGGCAATATAACACCTTGCACGTCATATATTCCACTTTGGCGGAGAAGTCCCATGCTAGTCTCTCTGCTGCCAAGAATTGTGCCCTGAATCCAATCCAGGCTGGAACACAAACTCAGTTCATGTTCATGGGGTCCAGACAGTCTGCAGATAATACTCTTTTAGGGTGGTGCCAAGTCTCTGTCACCAGGACACAGAAATCCAGGTCTCCTTGTCATCCCTGGGCTATTCTCAGAGTCCATTCTAGGTGACCCTTGTAGACATCCATATGATAATGCCACACATGACAGCTGCAGAGAGGTACCAGGGCTGAGCAACAGCTGTCCTCTTTCCAGGGTAGCCATTTTCCCCAGGATCTGATCCTGACAGCCTTACTCACACCGAGCAGCACCTTCCTCAGCAAATAATAGTCTGACTGAAGGAAACAGGACTTTGTGGAGTGAGGCACTACCTCAGCATGATTAATGGGGTCATAAAATGCCAGCTTTAGATTGCACATGCTTTCCATTAATGTAAGAGGAGTGGGGAAGGATGGTGGTTGAATATGGGATGTTGCCATCAATGGGTTGCTTTTCTCCATTTAAATCCAGCAACCAAAGAAATAAGAACTAATGAGATATATAACTTTAGGCTTCTTCTACAATATGGGCTGGAATTTTGTGAATTATCCCCAGATTTCAATACCTCCCCCACGGCGTCTCTTCTGTCTTTTACAATAAAGATTTGCTTGCCAATTTCTTTGATGGGGGACAATGAGCCAAAACAGGCCTGGAAGGCACCGTGCAATGCTGTGCTGTGTTTCGGGAAGTCCTCCTTGATAATCTGTGTCCCCCTTCAATCTATTCATCTTTGTGGGGTTCCCCCACTGATGTTTTGTGTGCTTTCTTGAGGTACCTTCCTCAAAAGTCTAATGCAATCTAGCATGGTAGTGTGTGAAGGGAGTGCCAATTCCTTTAATTAGTCAGGCTAGGTCCATTATGTAAGAGTGAAGGGTGGTTGTTGTTATGAAGGAGTTCTGTCTTCTTCTGGAGCACTGGGTATTGGTCATGTCTGGAAGCAGGACACCAGCTTAGATGGACCCAACAATCCAATCTGGTATGGTAAATTTTAAGAACTTTGAAGCCTCTGAGGCAATTTCCAAACCACAAATTATTTCCAGAAACTGGGACGCTCTGGTGAACAAGAGGAGGAAAGCCAGCACGTGGTAAGCTTGACACAGAAGAAAAATCCTTTGCAATGAAGTCATTGCAGAGAAAGTAAACTGCTCACAAGCCCTTTTACCAGAAGAGTTTGAATCCAGAGCTCCCTGAATAGGCAATTACATGCAACAGATATTGTATGAACTTGAAAGGGTATTAAGGGGGTGTTGTCCATAGGAAGGTCTGAAGACTTCCACTGAAACCTGTGTGTGAGGAAAGGAGAGGAGGAGGGGAAGGAGAGAGGGAGAGATATTGACAGATTGAGATTGATTCACTGGGAGGATCAGTCCATGTGGCCCCTGTTCCAGAGCCAGGTTAAAGGAAGAGTGGAGTTTTTCACAGAAAATAGTCAAACCATTGCTTTATCAGGTTTGCCGTTCACTAAACTTTGCTTAACTTGTGCAACAATTCCTGGCTCCTCTGTCTGGCCTTCACCTTTGAATAGTACTGATTAGCTGGTACCTAGCCTGGCATATGAGCTGCATCCCTGTTAGATCTTTCTCTATTTTATCTAATGGAGTTGGCTATTTTAACCCTTTGTTTGAGAAATCCACTCCTCTGGTCATGTGGGAGACACCTCTGAAGTTTCTAAAATAGACCGTCTTTTTAAGGTGGGGAGGAAAGAGAAGGAGACTGCAGATCCTCCAGAGTTTAACCTTAACGCTTCAGTTATTGGTGTTGCTAACGATTTGTGCGATAGTAGTATCTTGAAGGCCACCCCAAACAAGATAGGGGGTCCATTATGGTAAGTGCAGGACAAGCACAAATAGGGAGAGACAGCTCCTACCCTGAAGAACTTACCAGCACAATAGACAAGACTGAGAGAGTGTTTGTGGGGAGGGGGGAGGGGGAAATAGAGGTGAAGTGACTTGGCTACGGTTATCCAGCATGCCAATGGCAGTGCTGCAAATAGAGCCCTCGTTGTGCAAATATAATCCATGTTTCCAATGCAGTGCCCTATCCAGGGGTCACACTGCCTCTAGCTTTTCATGGGAGTGTGCAAACCATTGGCTTTTGATTCACAAATTGGTTAGTGCCTATTAAATTAAAGAACCAAGAACTTTGTTAACACAGAGTTAAGGTTTGCGCTGTGGTACTTCATGCCCTTCCAGAATGCGAAGAATGGCAAAACATAATGGTCTGAACACCAATTAAGGTAACACACATTTAAACCTCTGCAAACCAGGAACATGCCACCCCTGTAATGCCTCCTTAACTCTGCCCCAAGCACTGCCCCAACATGCCAACAACACTCTTAGTAGCACTCTATCTTCACGTATGCTACAGAACTCTCTGGGAAAAGAGCATATGAGAACTGTAGGACAAAGCCCAACACCTTCTCTTTGCTATGGCAAAAAGCGGGTTTAGGTGAAGTGTAGCAAACAGGAGCTACCTATACTTGTCCTGCACTCAAACACTGAGCCAATTCTATACAAACCACTGCAGGCTTACTAAATGTCATCACCCTTTCACCTTCACTCTTGCCCTAAGGAGTCCTGCTGAGACATTGCCTTCACTTACTCCTCCCTAAACCCTGGAGACCAGTGTCCTATGGGCCACCAGATGGCCAACAATCCCCATGGCAAAAAAAAAACAAAAAACCCTTGCACACTTCTGTGGCTGCAACCTACAAAACACAGTGCTGAAATGAGGCATGATCAATGCCTCAAGGTACATGGGGACCTCTCATTACCTCACAGTGATAGCTCTGCCAAGTTGCTCCAACCAATCCCTCCACCAGTCAGTACAGTGACATCTAACAGTGAACGCAGCTGAAGTACATGCTGATAAATGCTGCAATTCAAATCTGTGGAACATAACAAGCAATAACACATTCGATTACTGCTTCCTTGTATGTCCCTATTATAGATTCATAGCCAGAAGGGCCATAGGTCATCTAGTCCAACCTCCTGTGTGATACAGTTAATAGAATTTCATCTAGTTACTGTTGTATTGAGCTGAATACCTTGTGGTTAGCTAAAGAATCTTCCAGAAAGACATGACTTGTATTCTTGTCCAAAATCAATCATTTTGAATCCATTTTATAAAATGCTGGATTCTTGTTTTGTGGCTGAATGAGGTGGTCTGTATCTGAGGAATCCCTTCCTAAGCAACCCCAAATTTGGATTACTAACACTACCCCCATGAGGCATAGCAAAATTCAAGTCAATCCAAAGAAGCATACAGTTTTTAGAGCTCTTAGAATTGTCCACCTTTAAATTGAAAGCAGTGGTCAACTGTAACTCGGGTGGAGTTGGTGCATGTTCATGCTGGTGGCATATGGATTAATTTAATTGAACTTCCCTTTCATTTTAGTGGAAGGTGGTTTCTTTAGATCATGATTTGGGGTCCATTGTGAAGCAGACTGTGCAGAAGCCTAGGAACAAAGGGCCATGGAAACTGAACTCCCCCATCATTACTTGGAGAGAAGGTAATCCCTCTAGGGCAGGGTTGAAAAGTTCTCTCTGGTGGGTGTAGAAAGGAGACCCACATTATGTCTGCCTCTCTCATGCTTTTATCTAGCATGTGAATAAATAAGTTTATCTCTCCGGTCCTTGTAGTTCTTCACCCAACAATCTATTCACCACTCAACCTCCTCCGCAAAAAGTAATCAATAAATAGCTATACTAGTGATTCTGATTAAATAATGCAGGGATTGCATTAGTCTGTACACCCAGCGATAGCCTTCATAGGCATTTTCAGTAAGTGGCCACATGGGGCATCAGGGCTGAAAGGACACTCACATCTCAGTGCCTCCCAGGAGAATAAACTTCTTGTTAAGGCCTGGATTGCGACTTGGGAGACCTGGGGTCAGTTCCCAGCTCAGCCACACACTTCTTGTGTGCCCTTGGGGCAGTCACGTAATCTCTCTGTGCCTCAGTTCCCCATCTGTAAAATGAGGATACCACTCCTTCCCCCTGTCTTGTTTGTTTCTATTGTAAGCTTTTTGGGGCAGTGATTGTCTCTCACGTCGTATATGTACAGTGCCTGACAATTGAATCCTGATCTCAAATGGGAACTCTAGGTGCTATCGTATTAAAAAGAATATTTGATCATTGTTCTGCCCCCTTAAACCAGCAGTTATGGATGTGAAAAATCCGCCTTTTCCTTATGCACCATACCTCAAATGCTAGCTTTTGTTTTTCATTAAATAGTGAGTGAGATTTGGCTAGTCAGGGAATTCGTGCTCTCATGTTACCCAACAAAGCTTCCTATTAAAGCTGGCTGAAATATTCATAATGAATAAATTATTTGACCAATGTTTCTCTTTTCCTGTGCACAAAGTGTGAGGAATTTCCCAAATGTGTTCATTGTTCAAAGCTGTTTGTGGAGTCAGTCATCCAAATAAATTGCAGCCTGTGGTTTACTGACAAACTGAGCACTAGAATTAGCAGTTCAATGTGATTGGGTGCATAAGTCACATGATATTGTTTCCATTTCCTAATTGGATGACTGGAACTTCTTAAAAAGGAACTTTTTAATAAGTGGCAAGTAACAAAGAACAAACAATGGATAGTGAATAGCTTCCTCATGCATGAATATTATCCAGATGTGAATACAGATATTTCTATAATGAACAGCATCTCCACAAATATCCATGTGAACAGAGACTGAACTTCTAAACACTGAAGGAAAAATGAACAGCAAGTGGCAAAACTATGGCTGAATAAAAACATTTGCAGAATCATTTACCCATCTGCCCCTCATCATCATAGTAGCTCTGTACCTCACAATCATTAATGGATTTTATCCTCCCAACATCCCTGTGAGGTAGGGAGGCATTATCCCTATTTTGCAAGTGGGGAACTGCAGCACAGGCTAGATTAAATGACTTGCCCAAGATAATGGAGGGAGACTGTGGCTAAGCCTGGAACCAAACTTGGGTCCCAAGGTCCAGTCCAGCAGCCTGTCCTCTAGACCATCTTTCCTGTCCTCCCTGAATACATTTTCCCATTATTTCAGCATCTCTGCCTCATACTAACATGATTCCTTTTGGGGACAGAAGGTCTGTTTCCATTGTGAACAGTACACCAAAGCATCAGTGGCCATTTGGCCAACCAGCAAAGACCTTCTCTGATATTTTGGGGGGGTGACTTGGCATTTCTTGCTTTTCATTGTGGTCTCCACCAAAGAACTAAAATGCTAAACTCCCTTTGCACGTGTTAAATTGTACAAAATGTTTCTCTTAAGCCTATCCTCACTAGGGCAATACAGCTAATGGAAGCTGCTTCCCCCAGAAGGAACAGAGATTGATTGATCAATGTACCTACCCAGTTATTATTTAAAAGGTACCTACCACCTTCGTATCTGAGAGCCTTTGCACCAGATCCTCAGCTGGTGTAAATCAGCATTGCACAATTGACTTGAGTGAACCTATGCTGATTTACACCAGCAGAGAACCTGACCCTTAGTATTTAAGAAGTGCCAGGACTAGAGAGAGAAAACCTGAGAGGCTGCAGCCAGATCTTAGGCTCAGAGACTCATACATTTTATGACAAGAAGGGACCATTATGGTAATACACCTCTACCACGATATAACGCTGTCCTCGGGAGCCAAAAAATCTTACTGTGTTATAGGTGAAACCGTGTTATGTCGAACTTGGTTTGATCTGCTGGAGTGCGCAGCCCCGCCCCCCCAGAGCGCTGCTTTACCGCGTTATATCCGAATTTGTGTTATATCGGGTCGCATTATATCGGGGTAGAGGTGTATAATATGATCTTTTGCAAAAGACAAGTCATAGAATTTCTAACTGTAATTCCACCATCCCCATAACTTGTGGTTGAATTGGAGCAGATGCTAAGGCATCATAAAGTAGATACAAAAGGCCAACAGGTGGGCATGTGGAGTGTGTTAAGGGTAGGGCAGTGGGAAGGGGGAGGCTGAGTGGTACAGACTGAGTGGCACAGAGCTTTGCTGCAGATTGGGATTTGGTTTTCAACATGTCTCCCTCTATTTTTGGCAAGAAATGTCAGTGTGAGTGGATGCCGGAAACCCTGATCATTCCTCTGTGCAAGTCTGGATATGTTCAGTTTATTCTTGCCAGGCTTGCTGAATGAAAATGACTATCACACGACCCTCCCTACCATCCCCGGACAACAATTCGGCACCCAGCCTCTTACAATAACGCAGCAGCATACTCAAACGCTACCTGAGGGGGGGGAGGACATTTTCTTTTGATCAACCCTCCCTATTACCCAAATTGATTCTGTGTAGAATTAATTGTTTATTTTCCACCCCTGGGTAAATTTGGTGCTGCTGAAAAGGGCTGGAAAGTAAAGTCATTTATCCACTGAACAGGTATAGCATGGGAAGCTCTACACTACCCCATTCCTCTAATGTCATAGAGGGACCAGCTCTAGGTATGAGAGTAATTCAGATTCTATGGCCAAATCCATTCCTGGACTCTCTGCCACAAGCTATAGCAGAATTAACTGTTTCAAGAAAGATCAGATAAGTTCCCTCCATTCTGCCCTTGCTGACTCCAGCAGGTCTCCTACCTTTGCTGAGGTTCAGCTTGGGACTTTGTTAGGCCTGACAGTCTCTTCTGTGCTGGCTAGTATCCTCCGAGTTTACCAGTTCCAGGGCTTCTTCAGTCTCATGAATTCACTCTGGGGCACCTCTGACCCTGGAATGCTCTACAGAGCACAAAGCTATGATCACAGTGCCATTATATAAATCCACATCTGGAATGCTGCCTGTAGTTCTCGTTGCTCTATCTCAACAAAGATATATTAGAATTGGAAAAAGGCAGTGAAGGGCAACAAACACGGTTGGTGCTATGGAACAGTTTCCATGTGAGGAGAGATTAAAAAGACTGGGACTGGAAAAGAGATGACTAAGTGGGATATGATGGAGATCTATAAAATCATGAATGGTGTGGAGAAAGTGAATAAGGAAGTGTTATTTACACCTTCACATAAAAACAAATAACAGGGGGTCACCTGATGACCTTAATTGGCAGCAGTTTTAAAACAAACATAAGGAAATACTTCTTCACACAATGCATAGTCAACCTGTGGAACTCATTGCCGGGGATGTTGTGAAGGCCAAAAGCATAATTTGGTTCAAAAAAGAATTAGATAAATTTATGAAGGATAGGTCCATCAGTGGCTATTAGCCAAGATAGTCAGGGACGCAACCTCATGCTCTGGGTGTCCCTAAACCTCTGACTGCCAGAAGCTGGGACTAGATGACTGGGGATTGATCACTCAATAAATTGCCCTGTTCTGTTCATTCCCTCTGAAGCATCTAGTACCAGCCACTGTTGGAAGACGGTATACTGAACTAGATGGACCATTGGTCTGACCCAGTATGGCCATTCTTATGCTTTTATGAAACTATGACTTAGGACACTGCTTGTCAGAAGCTGTATTCTGATTGGTGAGTTGGCCCTTTCTGATGATGTCACACCCATGCAACAACTCTCAATGGTGCACAACAGGGACTTCATCACTGAACACCCCTGTCTATGTCTGACCGTAGCTTTGTCCAGATTGGAATATCTGGACAAAGATATTCCAGATATCTGGACAAAGATATGGTGGGGTGTGTGTGTGTTTGAAGGGCTTAGAGCAACGGTTCCCAAACTGGGGTTCGTGAACCCCTGGGGGTTCGTGAAATGTTACAGGGGGTTCTTGGGAAAAAATTCCCTAATGGCGGACAGAGCTGTCCCTAGGGACCCTGGCACAGGGCCAGCAGCCCGAAGCCCCTGGACTTCCAAGAGCTAAGCAGATCAGAGCAAGCATCTCTATCACACTGAGGAGATTTAAACTTCAAGACTCCTTATAAGAAATGGAAAGGGAGGTGGATATTTTTGCTGTTTTTAAAATTAAACGCGCAGCTAGTATTGTTTTTAAAATATTATGAAGAACAAGTTTAAGCTTTGTTGTAATATGCGTTGTTTGCCTGGACTGCTCAAGACCTGAATGCTTGTGTAGGAGGAACTCTTTGAGTTGGCTTCTTAAATACCTTCATGCTGTCTCACATCTCATACTCCTTGATGAAACATAGGAGCCTTGTCTTATAACAGGCTTATTCAAAGTGATGCAAGCTACGAAAGTGAGATCTTGGAAGAGTGTTGCCATTTTCATAATGTAATAAAAATATTGTAATGATAAATAATAATAATAAATAGTGTGTAATAAGCATGTCATAAAAACAAATTGTATATTTCCAAGATCACTGCTTTTGTAATTTATACTCAGGTAAAGGAGAAAATCCCTGGAAATATTCATTTTTAAGAGGGAGTTCATGAGACTTGACATTTTAGTGAAAGGGGTTCACAGGCTGAGTAAATGAGAGAGACTTGGAAATTGGGGAAAGTGAGATGGGAGTCAGGGGAGATGAAGAATGAGAGGTGTGGAGGAGGGAGTAGGAATTCTTTGGATTGGGAAGAGGAAGATAAGTAGATGTTCAAAAAACTGGTGACCTTAGATATACTTTTGGCTGCTTATCCAAACAGAAGTAAAACTCTCTAACTAGTGCTGGTGGAAAAACTCATACAATTTTCATGAAAATTTCATCCCTTTCTTTCCATCTAATTTCAAATGTCACTGACATTTTGAATTTCAATTTTCAACTTGTAGCTGTAGCTTTTTGAAAAAATGGTGAAAATTTTCATGATAATGTTATTGGTTTTCCATTGAAATTTAGAAATGATTAATTATGAAAATTTCACAAAATCCTATTCTGAACTTTTGTTTGTTCCGTATATCTATTTTACCACTTGAGGTATAGCGAATTCAATAGACAAAATGCTATGTCTCTTTAGCCCTAAAGAACACTATCTGCTCTTCCTTCTACTTTGCATCATACAGCTCCATCTGGGACCGCCAAGATCCGTTAGAACTAGGCAAGTAGAACATTTACCATACCTAGGTGGAAGAGAAGAGTTTGACTAACTGGTAGTTGCCAAATGGCCCAACCAGTTGTAGAAAACTAATTGTTAAATATCATGTCCTCTATAACTGAGATCCACAGCCCTCTGAATTTAATGGGAGTCTTTCCACTGGCTTCAGTGGGGTTTGGATTAGGTCCTGAAATATGTATACAATTAAAAATGCCAACTGATGGGGAAGGAGAGGCAAAAGTACAGATTGGTGGTGCTTATATTTTATTTACTTAATGTTTCCTGCATTTTGCCAACTGAGAAGAGGAACCTGGCTGCTGATCTGCAACCACAAAGGGTAATTAATCTCAGCTCTGGCTGGTTTAAATTCTGGCCAGATGAACAGGGGGAGAGATTATACATGGTTCTTAATAGTGGGCACTCCCCAAACCAGCCAATAGAAATGGTTCTACTGCTACCTAGCTGAGCTTTGCCTGGAATAAGGGGAGCAAGAAGACCCTTGATATTTTGCCAACTTCCTGAGTGCAGAAAAACTGGATTTGCTGAATTGGAAACTTTTCTACACCGTTATTGCAGTGTTTTGTCAAAAGGTCTTAGCACTTTCCCATTACTTCACATTTTTGGTACATGTTAATACCTCTGGCCTTTTTGGAAGAGTCTGATGGGCAAATGTGTTGGTCTTATTAGCAGACTTCTGCCCCTTTTTTTGTGAAGGACATCTTCATTAGAGAACTGCATGTGATGGAAATCAGCATGTTTTATGCAATTATGTGACAAATCCATTGATTAATTTTATAAGAAAGATCTTACACTCAATCCTGGATATCACTTCACTCCCCCTTTCCCACTGCCTACCCTTTGATTCCTCACCCCTAGAGGCAAATGCCTGAACTTTAATAGATGCAATTTACAATTGTCTCCTTGAGCTTCATAAATTTCTCCATCACACCCTGAACAAATATGCTTTTTTATTTGTTCTTCTGAACCTTCTGTTGAACAATCAGTTCTCTCCCAACTGCCATGTTTCTGTTTGAATCAAGGACAGATTCTTGTGAAAATAGGGGGGGAGGGGTTGTTTGGTTGGTTTTTTTATTTTTATTTCCTAGAAATGCTGAGATTTGGCTGCCCCTGAGGACTTTCCTACTGAAGTAGGTTTTAAAGGCAAAGCTGGGTGGCCCATTCCTTTTCAACTTTAACTGCTTCATTGTTTGCACAGAAAATCTACCTCTCCCTGCATCCCTCCCTAGGCGAGGGGGGGAAAAAAGTCCTATGCATCTCTCACTGTATATGGCACACAGGGCCTGAACTAGTAACTTAGGTACAAGTGATCATCATTTGATAAAAAGTGCAAGCAAAATAAAGTCCAGACCAGTAATATATATTCTTGGTACTTTAAAAGGGCCAGTTTCACAGAACTGTGAAAATAATTATCATCCAAATCATCTGGGAGGAAGAAATTAATCAGAAAAAAGTGAATGATAATTGGAATTGTTTAAGAACACTTTACTAGATGACCAAAAAGCAACATTAAAGGAAGAAGGCCATATTGGTTAAAAAACTGACCTGGTTTAGAGAGGAAGGGCTTGTGTACACTACCGCATGGGTCAATCTAAGCTATGCAGCTTCACCTACGTGAATAGCGTAGCTGAAGTCGATGTACTTAGGTCTACTTCACTGTGGTAAGTCGACAGCTGACGCTCTCCCATCGACTCCACTTGCGCTTCTCATTCTGGTGGAGTACTGGAGTCGACAGGAGAGCGCTCAGCAGTCGATTTATCGCGTCTATCGACCCCCACTGGATCAATCGCTGCCCGTCGATCCGGCAGGTAGTGTAGACTAGCCCGAAGTAAAGGCAGCTATAAAAAATTAAAAAATAATATATATAACAAATGGAAGAAAAGGAAAGTTGATAGTAATGAATATAAATCAAAAGATAGGAGTTGTAGAAAACTGATAAAGAAAGCAACGAGATAAAGGAGAAATCTATGCCCAGCAAAGTTCAGGATAGTAAGAAGAATTTTTTTAAAGTTATATTAGGTAAAAAAAAAAAAAATCCTGAAAACAGTCTTGGTGCATTACTAGATGGAAATGGTAGAATTATCAATAATAATGCAGAAAAGGCAGAAATGTACAATAAATATTTCTGTTCTGTATTTTGGAAAAAAAAACAGATGATATGTCATATATGATAACACTCTTTCCATTCCACTTAATATCACAAAAGGATGTAAAACAGCAGCTACTTAAGTTAGACATTAAAAAATCAGCAGGTTTGGATAACTTACATCCAATGTTTTTGAAGAGTTCCCTGGACCATTAATGTTGTTTTTCAACTAGTCTTGGAACACTAGGGTAGATCCAAAAGACCGGCAGAAAGCTAATGTGCCAATTTTAAAAAAAGATAAATGGGATGACCTGGGTAATTATAGGTCTGTCAGTCTGATATTGATCCCGGGCAATATAATGGAGCAGCTGATACAGGACTCATTTAATAAAGCATTAAAGGAGGGTAATATAATTAATGTCAATCAACATGGGTTTATGGAAAATAGACCCTGTCAAACTAATATGATATCTTTTTTTGATGAGATTACAAGTTTGGTTGATAAAGGTAAGAGTTGTTGATGTAATAGACTTCTGTAAGGCACCTGACTTTGTACCACAGGACACTTTGATTACAAAACAGTAATGATATAAAATTAAAATGGCACACAATAAATGGATTTTAACCTGACTAACAGATAGTTATCAAAATGTACCTGTAAATGGGGACTCATCAGCAAACAGGTATGTTTCTAGTGGGGTCTCACAGGGATTGATCTTGGCCCTATGCTATTTAACATATTTATTAAAAACCTGGAAGAAAACAAATAATGAAGCGGAATGGTCATTGATCTGGATCGCTTGGTACATTGGGCACAAGCAAACACTATGTGTTTTAATACAGCTAAATGTAAATGTACACATATAGGAACAAAGAAGGTAGGCTATACTTACATGTTGCGGGACTCTATCCTGGGAAGCAGTGACTCTGAAAAAGATTTGGGGATTGTTGTGGATAATCAGCTGAACATGACCTCCCAGTGTGATGCCATGGCCAAAAGGCTTATGCAATCCTTGGATAAACAGGGGAAACTTGAGTAGGAGTAAAGAAGTTATTTTACCTCTGTATTTGACACTTGTGTGACAGCTGTTGGCATATCATGTCCAATTCTGGTTTCCACAATTCAAGAAGGATGTTAATAAATTGGAGAGGGTTCAGTGAAAAGCCACAAGAACGATACATGATTAGAAAAGATGCTTTATATGATAGACTCAAGGAGCTGGAAGTTGAAGCTAGACAAATTCAGACTGGAAACAAGGCATACATTTTTAATAGTGAGAATAATTAATGATGATATGTCATTGAGTAGTTGCACTTGTTCATGCTTCTGTGTTTCTCCTGCAACAGTAACACAAAAAGAAACAAAAAACAAACAAACAAAAAAACCCCCAACCCACGGTATTCTCACAGTTTTTCATAGCGTGGACCATATCTTAGTGGACAGAATGTCTTATGGATACCTCCCTCCCACTTGCAATCATGTAACATCTACATGTGTACAGCATATCTCTTTATATATTAGGGCTAGACAAGAATTATTCCATGTAAGGTTTTTTTACTGGAGAATGCCAATTCATACAAATCAAAGCTGCAGGAAAGGGGCAGTTGTGACAAATTTCCTATTTAAAAAAATAATTGTTGTTTTTTTAAAAGGTTCAAAATTGTTGAATGTTTCAACATTTTCTAAGCTAAAGGATTCTGGGTTTTGGGTCAAAGAGACTTTTTGGTTTAAAATTTAAGTTAATTTATATTTTTAAAAATGTAAAAAAAAAAAAAAAAAAAGGTAAAATGGAAACAATATGTTTCAGTTGACCTGCCCCACATTTTTTCTCAGATTTTCAGTTAGTGAAAATTTGAAGATTGAACCTTTTCTTCCCAGTTCAGGATGGAAAACATTTTTGAAATCCAACAGTGTTGCCAACTCTTCTAATTTCATCCCAAGTCTCATGATATTTGGTGTTTTTCTTAAAGCCTCAATTCCTGGAATAAGATTATTACTTGAAAATCTCAGCTTTATTTAAAAAAAAAAAATTCTAGCCCTTCTGGGTACAGAACAAAGCTTGATGAAACCCCTAAACACTACAACATTAGGAGGAAAATAAAAAGGATCCTATTTTGGCATATATTTTATAATGTAATTTAGCAGGTGGTAACATGGAGGAGAATTAGAACCATGTGATGATCACCTGGTCTCAGCAGACCATCAGTGGCTCACAGACTACCCTGGGGGCATTATTGATATACAATATTGTAGGGAGTGTGGGCTGAATGGCAGCAGTTGTTTCTCCATCTGTGGGAGAGTTCTGCCACCCCAAGTTTCACTCCATTAAGGGGGTCTTGTATGAGACTGGCAGCAGAAGTAGCTCTCCTGAGACCAAGACGTGCTGTACACGTTTGCAGTGATGTTTGCGTTGGTGAGATATGCAGTCTAGAAACCTTAACTCAGCGTTAACAATGTTTTGAGGTGAGATGCGGGAGGGAATATATAAATTCAAGAGTAAAAAGAACATGTAAGATTTATCCTACCAGATCAGACTAATGGTCTGTTAGTCCAGTGTCTTTAGCAGCGGCCAGTACCTAACGTGTCTGACAAGGGTTAACGTTAGAACTGTCTAGAAGATGACAATTCCATTTTGCGGCAGCTCTGGACCTTTCTTTTCATTCCACATTGAAATGAAGCCAAGACCTTTTGAACGTTTTCATGAAAAGCAGAATTGTGTCATAACGTTTGGTTTGGGATCGAAACCAGAGTTTTTCGATTCGTGAAGAGAGGTAGTGATGTGTCTCTTTTTCTAGCTTTGTGTTAGGGCACCAGTCTGGGTGATGGAAGACCCAGGTTAAGAGCAGGTTTTTTTCATTCCAGATGACCGAATGAAGCAGAGCAGAAATTTAAACCTGGGTCTCCCACATCTCAGGCCAGTGCAACTGGACTATAAAGCTTTGGGCTCACACTCCCTCTTCCTCCAAAACAATCTGCCAGAGGACAACTTCATAGAAATCAATAGCTCTCCACACAAAACCGCATGTAATGACAAAATGATGTTCCAACCAGCTCTAGTTAAAACTCCTCCATTTCCCACCTACTTCCTTTATCAACTCCTGCTCACACCCAACATACGCCTGTGGTCTGATTCCTCCCCCACAATATATCAGCCCTTTGGTTGAGTTCCCTGAATTGGACTGCTAGTAAGTCCCCATTCTCTGTTCCTCTCTCTATCTCCTCCCCTCCCCTGGCCCTTTTCCTCTTCCCAGAAGGGATCCCTACCTTTGTTGATATTCCAGTTGCAGGACCTCAGCAGATGGGGCCCGGGCTGGCTGCAGTAGCACATCAAGTACACCATGGTGTGAACCTAGAGATGCCACAAAGATGAGATTTGAAGACAGCATCTAGCCCAGGAAATCATGAATGTTAACGGGGCTTTTTGGGGTCAGAATGCACCTCGGATGAAGTATCTAAACCTTTAAATAGGTGCAAGTGCAGTATATGGGTTGGGTTGAGATTCCAGTTGTTCTTATTTTTGCCCAAATCACTATCTAGTGCTCATGTATGCATAGGTGAAAAGCTTGTGCATTTAGCCACTGCATCAACTGGCCTGCTTGTAAGAGCCATTTTGGGAAAATTATCAATGGCTATTTGAAAACTTTTCATTGAACTATACAGTCAGCTTTCTCCATCCTGGTCGCTTTATGTACATTAACCCCCGTTCTCACTCTCCTTTCTTGATGTTAAAGGAAGCACAGAACTGCCTTGCAGTCTTGTGAAGCATAAGACATTTCAGCAGATGGCACCCTTTCTATACACATTTGTACCTATCCAGGTGTGTGTGTCTAACTGTGGTAAAGGTCACATTTCAGCATCATTTGGTGACAGGCCATGAATTTTAACCTGATTTTAATTAGACCGCTAACTTCCACTGCCAAGGAGAATAACATTAAACCCCAATGCAAAATAAAAGTGTGATCGACCCAGCCCTTTAGCAACACAATGAAGTAAACTGCAGTCTCATATACTGGTCTATTTTACTATGTCTGTTAGGGATGGGCAAACTGGAAATGGAAAGCATAGACTAAAGCTGCACACAAAAAAATCCTTTTTGTTCTTTTTTTTTTAATTATCCAAAAGTCTTTAAACCACCTACAGGTTCAAGTTCTGGATGAAGGCTGGGTAGAATGGAGGTCAGATCTTGGTTTTACTCCAGGGTATATACACTTAACAGAGATGCTGGAGTAGTTCTTACAGGTACTGCACCAGCACCATATATTCAAGAAGTCATCTGGAAGTGGATGGGGGCAGCCAGCACTAGGCCGAGGAGGGAAAGCAGGCTCAGCTCCTGATGTCAATGAACCTTGGTTGCTTTATGGTTTGCTCCAGGTGAAACTGATAGTTTTGGCTGAGTTTTGCTTTGCATTTTTGGAGTTTGGTTTTAAAACTAGAAATAAGCTGAACCAAAACCAAGGATCCAAGCTTCATGCCTCTTTAATGGGGAAAAACAATCTCCTGGATCCAAATACTCCAAACTGGAGGGTTCAAAATTTGTAGTGACTCAAAAATACCTTCCAAACAAGCTACCATGTAATTTGCAAGAATAACCAGAGGTTATGAGGAAATATTAAGAAAATAAACAAGAGTTTGGAAAGGGATATAAACCTTCATGCTTCAGGGCATAAGCTCAACTCTAACTTGTGGGGCTTAGGAGGAAACTGTCCTTGGGGGCAGGTCACCCCATAACTGCCAAGTGAAGGGTTTCTTACACTTTCCTGTGAATCAGCTGGTACTAGCCAGGGTCAGAGTCAGAGTCAGAACACTGGACTAGATGAAGCTCAGGTCTGATCCACTATGGCAAGTCCCAGGTTCCCATGTATGTGCATTAGGCTCCCAACTTACTGCATGCTCATATTATTAGCACCTTTCTCCTCCCTTTGCATGCCCCCTCTGTGTTGTCATCTCCATGTACTGTTCTTGTTTACACTATATTATAAACTATGCACTCTTAGGGGCATGGACCTATACAGGGAATAAATAATAACATAAAATAAGTCATTGTCATAAATAATAATAAATACTATAATGATACACCATTAATACATTCAATTAGTAATAAACTTTCCCCAAACTTTCAAGTATTTAGAATCAGTTTTTGGATTCAGACCATTATACACTTTTGCGCTGAAAACTCAAATCCCAAACCTAGATCAGGATCAAGGGATTTGGCTGGGGATCATCCATACTTAAAAAAACAGAGTGCGTATGGGGTTTGGAAGCCAACCCATTAAGAATGATTGAAACCCAAGAAATTGTTTGTAGGAATTCCAGCAGAGCAGAACCACCAAGTTTCCAACAGCTCTAATGCCTTTGAGGCAGCCTAACCATTTACTCCTTGTGTCACAGCAGCTTGGTTAGGCTCAGGGTGGAGAACAGCTCTGTGACCCCAACTGCATTGTGGATTCTTACCGCCCCTGTGAAAACCTCACTGGTCCTTGACCTCTTTTGCCTTCTCAAAGCCTTTTAAAAATATCGTATGTATATTTATTTTTCTTGTTCTCTTTCTATACCATGTCTGTATACTTTATATGTGGGAGCCTTCGCCCCTGGGCACTGTTTGTGAATAAATTTACTTGTTTGTCTCATAACCTTTTGGCATCTAGTGTCTCCACCAAATTATCACGCAAATCACTTGCCAAAAACATCTCTGCCCATAGCCCCTCTTTAAGCCACCTTTGTGTTTCCTTTATTCTGGGGCAATGCATAGGCCTGCCTAGCCTCTAGTGTAAGTTAGTCTCAGGTATCCTCTAAATTATGCTCTGCATCCCATGAGTCCCTGTTGGCCCTAGGAAGCAAAGAATGGATGAAATGCATGGCCCTCTGGCCATGTCCCCAGTGCCAGAAGCTGGGCTAGTGTAGGGAGCTCGTGCGAGCACTTCACCAGATGCGGTGGGGGATCCTCAGTGCAGGGGTTTTTCTTAAGTGCCTGTTTCTGCCCCCTTTAAGGCCCCTTTACACTGTGGCTCCTCTCTCTGCACCCTTTCCTCAGGAAACTCTACTTTTTCTTTTCTTCCTACAAATCCAGGTCCTGACTGCTACGGTGTGGATTCTGATAATGAGAGGTGCATCTGGCTATGCTTGCTATCTTCTGGTGCAGGTCGCAGGCTCTGTAGTAGCTTGCCACCAGAGGCCAATAGCAACGCTGCACTATTTGAGCCAGGGCTCTGCTTTGGGCAGCCCTCTGTTTTGACAAGTGTGTGCAACCAAGAGTATTTTGTTTCTTTACAGAGTACCATCTACAGAGCAACTAGCTCCACCTTTCTTTCCATCCTGGAGTAGGCATGCACCCTGAATGATATCCTGTAAGCTAGGGCATTAAATAGCTCCCAGAAGTTCAGTATCCCACAGGGTAGGGTGACCAGATAGCAAGTGTGAAAAATCGGGACGGGGGTTCGGGGTAATAGGAGCCCATATAAAAAAAAGCCCCAAATATCGGGACTGTCCCTATACAATCGGGACATCTGGTCACCCTACCACAGGGGCACACTATCTGCTATAGACCCTGCCACTTCCCACAAACCTGCCCATCAAGCCTTTTGTTTCCCTCCACCCCTTCCCCAGTCTGCTTTTCCTCTGGGAATTCATCATTGCAATTGTCTCTGTGGTCCCTGGGTATGTCATGCCCCCTTTTGGGGGGCTATATGGCCATCATGCCTCTTACGAAGGCCAGCTTTTGAGTTTCTCGGCTGTACATTTCTTTAGGCTAAGAGCATTGTCCAGTGTCTTTAATTTGCCAAACTGTCACCATTCATCCCGCTAGCCTGCTCCATCCCTGTACTCTTGATAGTCACTCCTTCTGTAGTCCCTTTTTCTGCACCATCCAGCTTACATGCATTACCGGATCTATCTCCTTGGATGTCAAGTTATAGTTACCAAGGAAAGATGTACAGAACAGACTTCCCCTCTGTGCTTCACTCCCTGGGAGCAGAATAGTGTTATGGTCTGTGGCTAGTTTGTACTTCCCTATCTGGCAAATTCCCTATTGGTCAACTTTCTATGTGTGCATTTGCATTTTGCCATAAAACCTTTAGGAGTCTGGCTTGCCATTGGCTTGGCAGCACTGGCTGATTTTATCTTAAGCTAATGCTTCCTTGCCTATGTCCAGACTTCAAAAAGCCAGAGCTCTATCAGCTTTTCAGTACCAGCAATTCTGCTATATGAGCTGGAATATTGCTCCCTGACCCTCACCCATTTACTAAAGAGCTTTGCCAAGCAGTAAAGCTTGTCAGAAAATGTACCTGTCCCCCCACCCCCATGGAAAATTTTGACAAAAATAAAAAAAATGTTTGTTTTCATAGACATTTTCATCAGACAAGTTCAACTTTTCATCAGAAAACCAAAAATGTTTTGGTTGTGGGACAAAAACTTAAAAAAAACTTTAAAAATTTCAAGGAAGGCAGATACTTTCTGCAAAAAAATTTCATTTGCCCCAACAGCTAATTTTCCAGCAAAAAAAGTTTCAATGGAGACTTTGTGACTGGCCCTAGCAAGTGGCTCAATTCTTCTCTTGGGATTTCTGTGTTGCTAATCCCAGCACTACCACTGGAAGGCCTTTGTGTTGGTGTCACTATTCTTGGCAGGATTACCTCCGAGACGACTTTGTGCTTTCAGCTCATCTATGAGTGTGACGGGACGCACCCCCATCCCACTTGTGCAAAGGCTAACTAGCATGCCTGCACTCAGGCAGCGTCAATTAGGCATACCAGCAGAACATGGTCCACCTTGGGAAGTGGAGCTTAAAAGGATGAGTCTGGCCACAGAAAGTGGGGGGGAGGGGGAGTTTTCCCAGGCGAAGGGAAGCTGCCAGGGACTGCTAGTGAGCTCCAGTAGCAAGGGAAGCTCAGCCTGAGGCAGCTGCTAACCTTTTCCTTCAACTCCTTCGGTCTGGGGCAGCTTGACACTACAAGCTCAATATAAGCAAAGGCCCTGGAGGGCTGCTTCCAGCCAGCACCCTGCTGTGGGTCTTGGAAAGTGCCACCAGGGGCGCGAGACAAGGGGACTGTAAACTGGGCTCTGAAAAGGCCCAGGAGTGACCTGAACTTCTGCCAGGAACAGTCAGATTGCCCAGGAGTAAGGGGTCCCGTAGGGGCCCTGGGGCAAAAGACTCAAAAGTACTATGGCTGAGCCAGAGCTGAGGATCAGCAAGATACTCCTTGTATCATGTGGCCATCTTAACATTCCAGCCTTCTGCACCATTCCGAGCGTGATATGGTGTGAAACATCACTCCATTATTCCGTGCTTGGATGCTGGTGTTGTCCCCTGTCACCCTCTCAGATATAGTGAGGGAGCACTAATTATTGTCCTTGGCTATCAGCCAAGTCACCAGAAGTTCCTTTATCACCATGTCAGCTGATCTCAAGTCACCTGTGCCTCTCATATCCTTCTTCTATCACCTCTCAGCCTCCTTCCACCTCCTTTCCGTCTTATCCTTGTGAGAGTTGCCTTTATTCTGACTAATAGGGGGGAATGTTACGACTTGGATTCTTCCTTCTCTCCAGCACAAAGACCAGTGCGTGGCTGCTGTTTTCCTCTTCAGGGCTGGAGTATAGTGGTATTGTCACCTCAGACCTTTGGTTAGACTGTTTCATTCTTCAATTGGCAATCACTGGTTTTACTTGGGGCATGGCCTTGGCCAGTAAGTTAGTCTTTAGTCTGATTGCGTCATTGCTAGCCCCTCCAAAAGATGCATCCCATTCTTGACAAAGGCCTTCATTGCTATTGCTGCTGCAGAGTGCTCAGAAGCGTCAGAGGAACTGAAAGGCTTCAGAAGCTTGGAAGTCTGGCTGAGAGTGGACAGAGAAAGAAGATCTCTGGGAGGGAGGGAGGCAGAGAAAGAGAGCTCCATAGCCAATCAGGATCAGGGCCTCATTGTGCTAGGTGCTGTTTGTGCACAGTCAGGAGACAGCCCTTACCCTGATGAGCTTACAATGTAAAGAGTCAGGACAGACTAAGGAAGTATTATTATCCCCATTTGACAGATGGGGAACTGAGGCAGTTGCCCAAGTTCAGACAGGCAATCAGTGCAGAGCCAAGACTTGAATGCAGGTTTCCAGTCCTGTGCCTTAAACAATAGACCATCCTTCCGCTTCAATCCAAGCTCATTTCATAGTGCCATCTGGTCCCCAAGAAATCCTTTGGCATTTGTTACCATTTCAGATACAAAGATCTAGTGCAGGGCTTTGTTTTTATCCAGGCAGCGGCGTTCATTCCATCTAGCCCGAGGGGTGGGGCATTATATTGCTTCATGCTCATTAGACAGCGCCCAGTTGTGAACGTGTGAGGAGGTGGAGGATCAGATAAAGCCTGGAAACATGCCATATGTGGGACATGCTCAGGAAGCCCCTGGGATCACTGGAATTAAGCTTTAACATATTCTGAGCAAATATTGTCCTAGCCTGGTTCTGAGAATTCTCTGTGTGCCTTTTCTTGTGGAATCAGAGGCATGGAGCGGGCACCCAGCCAGGTGCTCTGGCTCAATACGCTGGGGCTTGGCAGCAGGTTCTTGTCAAGGATTTGGACCTATGGCTTTAGCACCCAGTATCTTCTTCTGAATTGGTCTCCAGATGTAATCCAGTCATTTGATAACAACATGGCCTCTTCGCAAGCTGCTGCCACTGCAAGGAACACCTTGAAAGCCACGTTCCTGAAAAACAACACTGCTCATAGGTGTTGCGGGTAAGAGATTACCCCCCTCTCGCCACACACACTCTTTTGGATTTGTTTTGACTCCCCAGAGTGCAAAACTTAAAGGAAAAAAAGTGCCTTTTCCCTGCTGCTGAGTTGTATGTATTTGCTGTGGTCTGCCCACTCTATGGCATCACCACTGTCCCAGGGTGCCTGAGCCTGTTCGCGCGCCATCTCTGCTGGCCTACGGAAGATCTAATGGCTCAGAAGTGGCGTAGCTCCCGGAGCTGAACTCATAGGGACAGACTGAGCATTGCAAAGGAGTGGGAATAAAGGTGTGTCTCTCTCCCCCCCCCCTGCGCGCACACACACACACACACACTCATAATGAATAACACTGCCAGAGAGGGCCTCTTCACAAGCTCCTCACTGGAACCCCTGCTGCAGGGGGAACTTCAAGATGGAGTGGGGGTTATACTGAAGGTGGAAGGGGGATGGATCAAGGGCAGAGGAGGTGTGACCAGGGCAGTCTAGTGCCCAGGTGATTGTTGGTTGCAGCAACAAAGAAGGGAGGGTAGTCATGAGCACAAGTTAGGGGAGCCTAGTCTGTGCCAGTGTCTGATCCAGCCTCTGGCTGCTGCTGAATAGAGAAAGCGCAAAGCCTTCTATCTCGGTCCCTGCACTGGCCATAATGCTATATAACTCATGGATCAGTATGTGTTATATGTCCCCACCTGTCCCTGAGCCACAGAGAATGGGACTCTATTAAAGCTCTCAGTAAAAGAGGCTGTCTCTTTAGCTGAAGCCATAGATGCATGTTTTTTAGCCCTGGAGGTCCCCGGTTCAATTCCTGGTGTCTGCCATAGGAAGATTTTCCTCTCCATGTCTTGGAGGCACTCAGCTACTGCATCGTCTCCTTCCTCCTGCCTCTTCACTGGCTGGTGACATGGGGACGACTCAGGTGGTAGAATATGAAGTGAGACCAGCAGGAGGAGCTGGTGACCGACTGGGGAGTTTCTAGGGTTCTAAGTCTTTCCTCCAGTAGGTGGAGCAGCACTGGCAACTGGTGTGAAAAGAATTGTCCAAGCTGGGCGATCCCTTTCTGCCTCCTTGTACAGGAAGATTTCTTCTCTCGCTGGTTCTCCCTGTCCTTCAGGGGGGCAAAAGAGGCTGGGGTTCTCAGTCTTCTACAACCAGGACATCTTTTACATAAAGGATCTGCTTCCTGCCAGCACCCCTGAGATCTGGCCGGGCCCCATCTCCCACTTGGCAAGGTGGGAAGGGCAGGGCGGTTGTGACCTCCAGGCAGAGAACGTCTGTTTCCCTCTCATATATTTTCATTCTTTGTTCCCCTGCTCCTTCTGTTTATTTCTATGACTGTGTGCAATGAGATCATCACAACAAAATTAAACCTTTGAAAATAGATTTGTTTAATTTCAGTTTTGAAAAACTGGTCCAAAATGTCCTTTTGGTTAGGTGCCATCTGTTTGCTGCTGTTGTCTGAAAAAGGGTGTCTTATTATGTCAAATTGGACCATCTAATTGCACATAAGATTGAATAAGTACTATTTTCAAGCGACTCCCTTGAAATTTAAAAAAAATATATTTAGAAAATTCTTTCTGGGAAACCTGAGGAGGTTGGATTTTTTGCCACCAACAGATGCAAAATCTTGACATTTGATTTGGAAACGGCCATTTGCTAAAAATGCCATTAAAATGGCCTGCAGCAGAACTGCAAGAAATAATGGTAAGGAAAGACCATGAAGGAAGAACATTGCCATGTTCACACAGCCTTACTTATTTCCCCCAAGTGAGGGTGCTTTGGGAGGTATTATTACATCATAAACAGGCTGAAGAATAGAACTGGTTGAACTCTGCAAAAATAGTGATGACCAATATCTCTTCAAATTCCAAACTCCACTTCCAGTCAGAGATGTTCAGAGCCATGAATATTCACTTCTTGGGAAACATTCTTCACGTAAAATGGGTTTTGTTTGCAAAATGTTTGGGGAATAGGGGTTCTTTAGTCTAATGCCTCTATTCTATGGGAATAAAGGTACTTTGTAGAGGAGGGTGACACAGGGCCAGGTATGCTGGTTCCCCTTACACTCGGGGAACCCCCAACTAGCGGTTTAGGTCTGCTCTAGGGCCCAAAGCAGAACAAAGGGGACATGGTGGGGCTCAGAATGGAACCCCATGCGTAAAGACTATACTGTACCCTAGGAGTCTGTGGAAAGTGTCTGAGGCTGAGAACCAGAAGAGGCCATGGGAGCTAGTGGATTTCGGAGTTGATATGGCAGGCTTTGTGGGTTGGTGAGTTAAGGCCAAAGAGCTTTATTTTTGAGGATGGTACGGGGGTGGAATAGCTGTGAGAACAATTTTGCTGCTGACTGGTCTAAGGAATGTGTCCAAACAGCTTTAGATGTATTCTCCTGAGCATGCTAATTATATTCACTGTCTGTTCTAATTGGTCCTACATTGAGTTAACGGGGACTATTCGTTCCCATGGGATGTACGCTACAGTAATTCAGAATGGCCTGTAGATTGTTGATTGCAAGAAAAGCTTTGTTAATCATTGTCCCCGGTCTGTGTCCTTTCTCACAATCTCATGCAGAGTATCCAGAGGAGAAGTGGAGTTTGATATAAGTCACAGTGGCACACCATGGGCTGGATAACTTTCTCCCTTGGCAACAGATGAATGGCAGGGCCTTCCCGGCACAAATAACCAGCACAACATGGTGGGCAAAAACGGTGAGGAAGGTTGGTCTTGTGGTTAAGTTGTCAGCCTGGGCCTGGAGAGATTGAGCTCAATTCCTGGCTCTGCCCTAATCTACCTGTGTGAACTTGGGCAAGTCACATGGAGCCAGTCAGCTACCCTGCACCCAAGAGATGGGGTCAGGTGTTCAAAAGAACTCAGTTCCCATTCAGCCACCAAAAAAATTGGCAACATTTTCCAAAAAGTGCTGCAACTCCCTTTGTGACACTTATGGCCAGGTTTTCAGAGCTCAGCACCCAGTGCTCATTTAGTTTGGTGCCTAGTTGGGAAAGGGGCTCTTGAAAATCTGTCCCTTGATTTTTCTGTGCTTCAGTTCCCCCTCTGTAACAGGGCTAATAAATCCTTCCTTTCTCTCACATTTTGTCTGTCTTGTTTACTTAGATTGTAAGCTTCTTGGGACAGACTGACATTTTCTGTAGGGTAAATACAGCGCTTAGTACAACAGGGCCCTGATAGTGGTGGAAATCTCTATGCCCCACTGCAATACAAATATGAAAGTGCATGGAAGCAGGGAGTGGGGGCAGTGGAAGGTCCATAAGTTGATACATGCAAAACCATTACACCTTCTACATTTTTAGCTCAAGACAAAAACAAGAAGGTCTTTTTCTTTGCAAAGAACATATGTGAAAAAAAATTTCATCCCCCATCAGCGAAACCAGTAGGAGGTGGGAATGTTTTCAAATAGCTCTGTCCACTAATAGTTGTCTTCTGTGTTAACTACACGCTCCCACCAGTTGAGTCAAGTATATAAAATATCCCACTGGCATGCAGCTGAGATCCCACTGAGGGACCGTCTTCTTCTCTTGTGCTGGTTTGTCAAAGAGCAGGCAAACTGCAGCTCAAGTTATTGCACGGTGGTCAGTGTTAGTGTGATAAAATAAGGATTTAATCCAAGTTTTAGGTTAATGTTCTCCTTAAAATGTTGAAGACTAAGGAAAGCAGAGCAGGGGGAGGGCCAGGGAAGAATTTTCAGATGTTTTCAATTACCCTAGGAAAAGAGGGAGGGCATCTGGTCTAGAGGTTAGCGCAGGGGAAGAGGAATGAGTTTGACTATACAGTGCTTACCTGCCTTTGAATGAAGCACACTTCAAAAGTGAGCAGCGTTGCTATTTTAGGAAAAGTTTATGCCAATGACATGATCATTGACAATCACATTATAGGGATACATGATCAAATAATAAACATTTTGATGGCTCTTTACATTTTAAAGATACTGTACAACTACTGGCCAATTAAGCTTCACAATGGGCCTGATTCTCAGGTACTCGAAGGCCCCTTTACATGGCTTGGGTGGTGCAAAAGGGCCTTAAATTGGCTCTGTCTGGCCATGTGTTATTACCCAGGTGTGGAAATTCCGGCATAGACCAGGGGCCTGATTTTCAGAGGTGCTGAGCTATCCATGTTTCTTTCTTCTTTCCCCACATTGTCTCAGCTCACCTCCTCTCATTATCCTTCTCCATCTCTTTCATCTATCCTTCCGTCCCTACCTCTCATTCTCCTCTCCTCCACCTTAATAATACTTAGTCCATCACGTTTCAAAGAACTATGCAAACCTTAACTAAAGAACCCTCCCAGCACCTCGTTGAGGTGTATAGCTTATCCTCATTTTACAACAGAAGATATGGAGACACAGAATCAAGAGACTTGCCTAAGGCCACAGAGGAGATCAGTGGCAGAGCTAGAATTAAAACTCAGGAGTATTTGACTAAGTGTCCCAAAACCAGACCGATGCATGACACATGATAAAGCTTTGGTTATAGGATGTGGCACAAGGAATATTAGGAAGAGTTGTTACATACTTGTGTAACCCACAAGGATTATTGCCCTCTAGTAGCAGGTCCACGTAACAGGCTGATGAGTCCATTATAGGTGCCTATAATGGGATGTATTTCTTTAGCTCAACTGATAGAGGCTCATCCTTTTGGTGCTGAAGGTCCTGCTTTCATATTCCAGTGATAGCCCAAGAAGGGCTGGTTGCACATGCTCCTGAAAGGTCAGTTTTTAAAATGTTACTGTTCAGCCACTGCACTTATGTTTAAAGATACTACAATTCCAAAAGACCAATCATGTCCCCATCAGGTTTCTTTGGCTCCCTTCTCCTTGCTCCATTCTGCCTCCCTCTTTACTTTCTTTCCCATCCACTTTACTCCTTCTCTCGTTAACGATCCCCCAACCACCTCACTCCATTCTCTGTCCTCCACCCCTCCTCACCAGTTGTCCCAATCAGCACAAGAGGTAGCTATGTGCCTTCTAGCCTGCTCTTATCTAGTCACATCATGTTCCCCTAAGGGAATTTTTGGCTTGGGATTTTGTGTGTGTGTATGTTTTTATATGCTTTTATTTTTATCAGAGAGGGGATAGAGAGTACATAATGTCTTCAGGCCATGAGATTACATAGCAGATAAGGGAGAGGCAGATGTAATACAATCACTCCAGGCCATGAAGTTTATGTTGCTAACATCGAAAGCACTTGGAATGTAACAGGTAAAATTGCTTCCAACCCCTATGCAAGCACCTGATTTGTGTCAACAGATCCAAGTTGAGATTTCAATGTTAATGTGCTGGCAGCTAAGGGTAAAATCCGTGGCTTTCCCTCAATTTCTGTTCCTCGCCTGCTTTCTTGTTTCACTTGTCCTCCATTCTTTTCTGACTCTTCTCCATCTGCTCCTCCTTCTCTCTTCACCTTTTATCTCTCCATCTCTGATTTGAAGGTATGGTTCTGTACTTGGATTCTCAACCTCTCAACTCAATTGTAATTTCCTCAGGGCAAGAATTTACTTGACTTCTATAAAGTGCCAGGCATGCCTATGGCACTATAAAAATAGTAATGCTATAGCAAAAATAGCAGGCCCATGTTGAGGCCAAGAACTTTGCTAGATTCAAAAAGGGACTGGACATTTATATGGGTAACAAAAATATCCAGATTTATATAGTGTGATAGACCCAGACCAGTTGGGAACAGCAGAGTAGTAGAAGGGAGATATACTGGCCACTGGATACGCAGTTTTCTGTTCCCTGAGTGACCAGAGCAGGGGCTGCTCCAGGCTAATAGACCACCTGACTCCAATTAACCTGCTAAGAGTCAGGTGAGGCAGTTAAGCACCTGACTCTAATTAAGGCCCCTCTGATGCTGTAAAAGGGCTCACTCCAGTCAGGCCAGGGGGAGCCAGGGAGCGGAAGTGTGTGTGAGGAGCTGGGAGCAAGAGGTGTGCAAAAAGCTGAGAGTGAGTAGGCGTACTGCTGGAGGACTGCGAAGTACAAGCGTCATCAGGAGGAAGGTCCGGTGGTGAGGACAAAGAAGGTGTTGGGAGGAGGCCATGGGGAAGTAGCCCAGGGAGTTGTAGCTGTCGTGCAAATGTACCAGGAGGCACTCTAGACAGCTGCAGTCCACAGGGCCCTGGGCTGGAACCCGGAGTAGAGGGCGGGCCCGGGTTCCCCCCAAACCTCCCAACTCCTGATCAAACACAGGAGGAGTTGACCTGGACAGTAGCTTCTACCAGAGGGGAAGGTCTCTGGACTGTTTCCCGACCCACAGGGTAAATCTGTGAGGCGAGCAAACCCGCCAATAAGCGCAGGACCCACCAAGGTAGAGGAGGAACTTTGTCACAATAGTTAATGCTAACAATATTTTTAGAAAGAGATTAATAAAAGCCTCTCATGCCACAGGGTTTAAGACCATCTCTAACTATTAGAGATTAGGATTATTCCACATCTACCCAGTGTAGAGGCTTCATCAACCTTCCTGTGAAGCATTTGGTGCCGGCCAGTGTCAGAGACAGGTTATTGGACTAGCTGGACCATGGGTCTGATGCAGTGTGGCCATTCCAATGTTTCTATGTTCCTAGAAATAACGTGCTTACATCTGCGACAGAATTCTGTGTGTTTAAATTTTATCCCAGGCCTCCAGCAAGTGGACAGACCAGCAGAGGTTCAATATGTTCTCATGGGTTAAGGATTACTATGTTTCCCAAATATTGTGAGATGACAGATTAAATGGGGCAGTCCAGAGTACTCCAAACACGGTGTGCAGAGTCGCGGACATTCCCTAAACATGATATCAGACCAGCACAATGTCATCTCTCATTGTGTTGTTAAGATTGCTTTGCTTTGTGAAGCAAAATCATGATGGCGCGAGGATGAGTTTGTTTTCTTGTGACAAACATAAAAATGGCCCTTACTACTTCCCGTCATCTAAACTAAGTTGGTAGGTCTAATATTCTTCTAAGCATGCCAGATTTTATAGTGGCTCTGACAGGACCTGATCCAGTGCCCCTTGAAGCCCTTTTGATCAGGCTGATAAGGAGAAATTGTGGTTCTACTCCACCAATATCCATCAATGTAGTGATCAAATCTGACTGGTGTAGTAGAGATAAAGTCGCTGTAACCAAACAATGTCACAGGATCAATGTGTCTCAGTTGAAAAATATTGTCTTATCTCAGAGTCCTGTGGCACCTTTAAGACTAACCGATGTATTGGAGCATAAGCTTTCGTGGGTGAATACCCACTTTGTCAAACGCATGTAATGGAAATTTCCAGAGGCAGGTATAAATATGCAGGCAAGAATCAGTCTGGAGATAACGAGATTAGTTCAATCAGGGAGGGTGAGGTCCTCTGCTAGTAGTTGAGGTGTGAACACCAAGGGAGGAGAAACTGCTTATTTCCTTGTGTGGATATCGTAATTTTGAGAATGCTTGGTGAAGATCTTGTAGGTGTTGGTTGTACCTCAGTTATCCACACAAGGAAATAAGGAAACAAATCAACAGAGCCAGACGTACACAGAAGCCTCCTGCTACAAGACAAGCCCAAGAAAGAAACCAACAGAACTCCACTGGCCATCACCTACAGTCCTCAGCTTAAACCTCTCCAATGCATCATCAGTGATCTACAACCCATCCTGGACAATGATTCCTCGCTTTCACAGACCTTGGGAGGCAGGCCAGTCCTCGCCCACAGACAGCATGCCAACCTTAAGCATATTCTTACCAGCAACCACACGCCGCACCATAACAACTCTAACTCAGGAATCAATCCATGCAACAAACCTCGATGCCAACTCTGCCCACATATCTACACCAGCAACACCATCACAGGACCTAACCAGATCAGCTACAACATCACCGGTTCATTCACCTGCACGTCCACCAATGTTATATATGCCATCATGTGCCAGCAATGCCCCTCTGCTATGTACATTGGCCAAACTGGACAGTCACTACGTAAAAGGATAAATGGACACAAGTCAGATATCAGGAATGGCAGTATACAAAAACCTGTAGGAGAACACTTCAACCTCCCTGGCCACACAATAGCAGATGTAAAGGTAGCCATCTTACAGCAAAAAAAAACTTCAGGACCAGACTCCAAAGAGAAACTGCTGAGCTTCAGTTCATTTGCAAATTTGACACCATCAGATCAGGATTAAACAAAGACTGTGAATGGCTAGCCAACTACAAAAGCAGTTTCTCCTCCCTTGGTGTTCACACCTCAACTGCTAGCAGAGGACCTCACCCTCCCTGATTGAACTAACCTCATTATCTCCAGACTGATTCTTGCCTGCATATTTATACCTGCCTCTGGAAATTTCCATTACATGCATCTGACGAAGTGGGTATTCACCCACGAAAGCTTATGCTCCAATACATCTATTAGTCTTAAAGGTGCCACAGGACTCTCTGTTGCTTTTTACAGATCCAGACTAACACGGCTACCCCTCTGATACTTCTCTTATCTCAGGCTCTAACTTTTATCTAGCATCAGGAAACTGATCTTGGAATGACGATGTTCTAGACCCCTTAGACATTCTCTCTCTCAAATATGCAATGTGTATTTTCCAGTCACCAAACTGGCTGATTTGCATGACATTTAAAATATATTGTATATACGATGCGTCGGAGTATTCTGTCACAAATATGTATTAACACAAACAAAAATTACATTTAGTGACAAGCATAGGTTTCATCACACCACACCCCGCCCACCAGAAACCTTAACAGCACAGAAATATGAAGTTAAGGGGAAAATCTCTAGCATTTTTTGTTTGCCGCCTCCACATCGCCTACAATGCTATTAATAATACACTCCTGCACTCCATAAGGCACTCACATCCAAATTGCGCACTCATACAAAATCTTAATGGTGAATTTATAGATTCAAAACATATTGTGCCACATTGAGTCAGCACATTCTATAATAAATTATGTTAAAAAACTAAATTAAAAGAACAGTAAGGTTGCAAAGACGAGCGCTCCAGAGTTAGGAAATGCCAGACTTAAGTTGCTCCCTTCTTTGTATGCATTATGATAGTCTTTAATTACACGATCACATACTATTTTTTCCACAGGACTCCTACCTTATTTAGCAAATGAGTAGTTATTTGAGATTTTTTTTTATACTCATTCAGTATATGGCCCCAGGCCTTATTTTTTCTATACACTGTCCAAACTCTGCACTATTAATTTCCTTTTGAAAAGGTGCTCTCACCAAACTATCAGAATACATCACAAGCACTGACACAAACATTAATTAATTTATCCTCACAACATATCTGTGAGATTAGCTGTTATAATTATCCCCACTTTACAGCCGGAGAACTGAGGCACAGAGAGATTAAGGCAAAAATTGTCAGACATTTCTACAAATGTTGTGTGCCCGATTTGAGATACGCAGGCTTTGATTTTTACAGAACACTTACCTTTTTGATAGCACTTTCTACGTTCCAAGAACAGCTCCCATTGACTTCAGTTACAGTTGTGGGTGCTCAGCACCACTGAAAATCTAACCCTATGTATTCTGGGCACACAAAAATTGAGGCACACACACTTAGTGGCCATGGACAAGCTTAATTCTGGCATTTCCTATTTTCTGAGTGCTTGACCTTGAAGTCTTAATGTTCTTTTAATGTAGCTTTTTATACAATATATGTTAAAGGCAAACATTTAGTTTAATGTAATGTGCAGTATGCACAGTTAAAAATCACAAATGAGCAGGAAGTTAAGATTCCAACAGCAAGGTTAATTCAACCACACCACAAATCCTGTATTCTTAGAGTATGTGAGAAAATAAAACAATGTGTATTAAGCTATATATTTAACCAGAAAAAATATGTATACAAAATACTACAGCACTAGTCAAGTAACACCATGTTGGCATCTTAGTGTTTGCACTCCCTGACTTCTCATTATTTTAACGGGGGGGGGGGGGGGGCAGAGTGGACCCCTGTTGGACATTCATGTGTCCTAGGGACTGAGGGCCAGGAAAATCCATGAGACCCTTATAGAACTTCCTCTGCATATATCCGTCAGGGGGCACTTGTCCACCTCTCCTTCAGGAAGTATTTAGGGGTCCAGGTCACAAACCCTGTGAAATCCTCAACATACACTGGGGTGTAGATCATCTGCTGAGACTCTCCATGCCCCTGCATGGTCCTGTCCCCATTGTGGCTCTGCTGTCCCATTGGAGTTCTCCCTGGCCTCTAAGATCACCCATTTAAAGGAGTTCCCTGGTGCACAAAGTGCCCTGAAGAAAAGTTAATACAGCTTCACCAGAACAAAAGTTCACCTTTTGACAGAGACTGAGTCTGGAAAATGTCAGCCTAAAAGGTGAATCTAGCAAAGGAGCGTGTGAATTCAAAGAGTTATAGTGGGAGTGACCAACACCAGCTACAATACTTAATCAGTTCAATGAAATCAGGAACCTAGCCTAAGCGCTGGGCATCTTATATCAGTTAACACACACAACGACAATCTTTTACATTTTCACTATACTAATTCAGTCCTTCCAAATCCAATCTCACAATTCTTCAGTTAGCCAATATCCCTCTATCCCCCCCCCCCAAGAAAACTGAAAGACTGCACCTATACCCATCTCCAACATACAACCCTCTTCTTATGTCTACAACCCCGTCTTCTCCAAATGCCTGTGAAAAAAAGGGAGGCTTTGCAGGGTGCCTGAAAGGTCATCTATATGGTCATGTTCTATATGTTTGCAGTCTGTAAAGAGAACATGGAAAGTGCCATGATTATATTCAGCGTTGTGAATGGGGTTCCCGCCAGGTGCTGCTGAACCTCGGGAGTTATTTGCACGGCATCTGCACTGCAAACATAGATATTCATGCTTCCCCAACCTTGCTGGCACTGGGAGCCTTTCCACTTACTTCGATGTCTTTGGATCGGGCCCATGGCAAGTCCAACTTCCCTCACCACACCTGCAGCATGAGCCCTGCCTTTTGCCGCAACACGAGACCTACCTCACCCATGATGCAAGACCTGCCTCCTCCTCTGGCATGATAAGTCCCACTTTCCCCCCTCAACTGCAGCAGGAGCCCTACCTCCACACCTACATATTGTGATTCCCACCTCTCTGATCTCACCTGTGCTCACTTGCAACACCGACAACAGGAACCCTACCTCCCACTTCGCACCAGCAGCACAAGCTCCAACTTCCCCACTGAGAAGATTTTTCCTTTCAGTCTGCTGCTATATTGACTGAGCTCTCAGGGACAGCATCAAGCATACAGAGAGTGTCTAATCCGGAGAATATCCTCTGACATCACTATGATCAATATTCCATGGGGATAATTACACTTTCCCACCTTTGTTAAGACCTTGGAGGCCCACAGATCAGATGAAAGGGACAGAGAGTGCAAACTCTTATTATTTACTGCTGCTATTAACATGGGGGGGAGGGGGTACAGCAGAGTTTCCTATGCCAACAGCAGCCTACTTTAACTACCCCAATTCACTCACGTACGGTGTTTGTGAGTCTTCTGCTACAGTTGTGAAAGTGAATGTTTTGCAGCATAGTCTGCTCCAGTGCCTACTTTCCTTTCTCTTCCCACATCCTCGCCCTGGTGTTGATTTGTTCAGCTGCAGAAAAAAATCAGGTTCAAAGGTCACAGAAAGGACAGTCAAGCTAAGGTCTCGCAACAGGCCTATCTCCCTATCTCTGCACTGTGTAACAGCCTGGAGGAGGCCTTCTCGTTTGCTTAAACAGTGATACTGTCTCAGAGGTCAAGCCCCCAAGCCCATGCCCCAACTGCCTGAGGCACTTAGGTGTTAACTGGAGAGACCAATGGGTTGTCTTGAATATAATCGGTGCTTTATTAATGAAAATACTATTCCATTCAGAGAGGAAAATATTTATTTTAGCAAGGACTAACAAAACATGACACTCTTTGGTACAATGAGTAGTTACTCTGCTCAAGAGAGGGATGGACCTGGAATAGTATGTAGAGGTCTGTACCGGCAGAGCCCCGTAAGGAGGCCCAGAGCTGGAGATGGAGGGGTGCTGCAGGTCAGCGTTGAGGTCTAAGCGGGAAGCTACCACCGTATTTGTTTTTGCATGCCTCTCTTGGCCCCGGGTGACACCAGCACCGTAATATCTTGAGAATCAAATTCACTTCAGTGAGGTGGTCAGAGAAAGAGTTGATCTGTTAAGATTGCCAGCCTGTGATAGGTGCACAAGAAAGATGGAATGAGAACGCGAGAAAGAGGAAAGGGGGTAAGCTAGCGGAAAGAAAGAATGAAAAACTGAGAAAAGAGGGAGATTAAGAAAAAGTGACAAAGAGATAAATCTTGAGAGAAAAATAAATAGCTAACTGCCCTTTCCCCATAAACGATAGTATCTGAGTACCTTTAATGCATCCTGTGAGAAAGAGCTATTGTTCCCATTTGATGGGGCCAGGGTTAAGGGGTAGCAAGCATGGCATTTGCCCAGGGCCCCATATCACAGGGAGCCCTGTGAAACTAAGTTGCTTAGGCTTTGGCTTCAGCCCCGGGCAGGGCCGTAGCAACAAAGAACGTGGCCCCCTCCGAACATATGTCCGGGCGGGGCCCCTTACAATGCAGAAACTGGAATGCGGTATTTATTTTATACAATATACAGGGATCATATTATGTATACATAGGCCTACAGTGTACATGTATTCCGTATTTACGCAAAGCGCTTCTTTCGAGCCTTGTTCTCCGCAAATTGGTTAATCAATGCGTCATAGTCCAGAGATCTGGCAATCTTGTTTTCGATTGAGATAACTGCAAGCGCAGAAAGCCTGTCATCTGTCATGGTTGAGCGCAGGATATTCTTGATCAGTTTCATTCTGCTGAAGCTCCTTTCAGCACCAGCGACAGTAACTGGTGTGGTCAGAAGAATTCTGATGCAAATGCAAAGATTCGGATATATCTCCTGAAGGCTGTTCTTGTATATGTACGTTAAAAAATTGTTTGCCGTGACAAGTCCTCTCTCTTTCTCGATGACATAAATAAAACGATTCAATTCCATTATGAGTTCGTTGGCATCAATGTCTCCCATTTTTCTTTCAAAATTTTTGCTGTGATTCTCCAGTTCATTTTCTCTGTGACACTGCTTCAGGTTGTTAGCGTTGTACAGAAATCCAAACAACTTATACCACTCCACGAGTTGGTCAGATTGCGACGAAACAGAAGATATGGCCTGATCAGTGAGAACAAGAAAGAACTGCGATTTGAATTTTTCTTCGCCATTTGCCATGGTTCGATAGAAATGAGTACTTGTGAACCTCCGTCTTTCCTCGTTAAATGGAAATTCGTAACTTTCATTCTGCTGCGGTGGGCCACGTGCAACAATGTCACACACTTGCCTGTCCGATATTATAGACGGCCAATCTCCTGGATCATCAGTCAGTGGTTCAGATTCAGATACTTCTTTCCCGGCAGCAGCTGGAATATCTGTCACAGTTTGTTTGGTAGAACTGGCTTCACTTTCGACCTCACTTGAAGCACTTCTGGATACTTCTGGATACGATTCGTCGCTGCTAGCGCTGTCCGTTTCATGTGCCTGTACCTGTACGTTGGATTGCAGCGCAAAATACGTTGACAACTTTGGAATTTTCTCAAGTTCCTTCTTGGCATCTTTTGCTGCCTTTCGTTTACTAGCTCCGCTCTTATACGTTCTCTTAGACATCACAAAGCACGCTTCTGCGTTGGAAACGAATCGTTTCAAACGATAAAAAATTAAACAACTAAATTAATAACATTTATCTGCCGACCGCCATTATGAACGCAAATACACATTCTTTGAATGGGTCCAACTAAAATTCGAAACTGACCGACAGACAACTGATGTAGCCAATAGCATTATGATGTATCATAATGACTTCACGGTTTTGTCAGTAAAACCAACATGGATTGTGCAATAGCATTAATAAATGTCACTTACCTAGTTATACCTTACTTTTTTGCCACTTTTAGGGGTCCCCTTCCTTGCGGGGCCCCCTCCGGTCGGAGGGTACGGAGGGCGCTCGCTACGCCTCTGGCCCCGGGTGGCGGTGCTCAGGGTCCCGGGCTTCAGCCCTGCACAGCGGGGCTTCGGCTTTCTGCCCTGGGCCCCAGTGAGTCTAATGCTGGTCCTGCTTGGAGGACCCCCTGAAACCTGCTCATGGCCCCCCAGTGTGCCCCAGGCCTCTGGTTGAGAACTGCTGCTTTAGTCCACTGAGGTTCTGACTGGGCTCCTTGTGGCTGGCTCCTCCCAAAACTAAAAGGCCTAGCTGGACAGCAGGTTTGCTCTTTGTGGGTCCTGGGAACCCACAGTGAAATCAAATCTTTCCCCTTCTCCTCTTCCCAGTGCTGGGACTGTCAAAGCTGGCATATTTTTGAGTCTGAATATCTCCTCATGGTTTAAGGAGCTGGGATGATGTAGGCACAGGTTATACCGTCTTATTCTAACTCTTTGATATCACTGCTCCTCTGTTTAGTCACTCGTATGCTACCAAAGATAGAATGTAAGCTTTCTGGGCAGGGACTCTCTCTCACTGAGTGTGTAGCGTGCCTAGCACAATGGGGCCTTGAACTTAGCAGGGGCCTGTAATAATCATTTGCATTATACTATTGTTATTTGTTCATTATTATGTTCAGTTAGGCATAGGAGAAACTGATAGGTCTTTCCAGAGTAAATAACACTGGAGTGGATACAAGTGCCAGAAAACCGATGGCTTGTTGTTGCTACCGAGGATGCAAAGCTTCCCCCTCCCCAATACTCCCCAGCATCGCAGCTTGACAGGGTAGCAGAAAGGCTTTCATTCGGGCTAATCTGTGTTTGAGAGCTGTTTTCTTTTTATCCTCTTTCTAATTTTAACCAGCAAGGAAAACACAGAACTCTGAGCCCAAAACACACAGTCCAAAGTCTGGCAGACAAAGATAGGCCTGCCATTTCAGGAACTGTATAAACAGCAATGTATAACTGTATAAACATGCCTCTCCCTACCCCAAAGCCTTTGAGCATTCTGCAGGTGCCCAATTCAGCAGGCTGTTGCACACCCGCAAGTCGAATGGCTCCCATGGAAGAGGAGCCTGCTCAGCACATCATTGGTTCGAGCCCTATCTCCGCATTCACTCACTTGGATTCAACTCCGCTTCCTGTTATTCATTTACTCTGTTTGCACCAACAGAAAAGAAATCTCAGGCCAGGTTCTGCTGCAGCCCCTACTCGGGCAAAGTTCCTATTAAAGTCACAGACGAAGGACTGGGGCAGGGCTGGTTGCTAGACAGTCCGACACCAGAAGCACAGTGTGGAGTAGTAATAATGGGTTACTCTTAAAGCTGGGCTAGAACCACATTGGAGCAGTGGCTTCCAACCCTGGCTGCTGCTAATCCCAGCTGGCATGGGACCAGTGGGAAGGCCCTAAAACTTCAGCACCCTAGGTATATGCCGCCTACTTGTAAACCCAGCCTTGACTGCAGGGTTTAGCACTTGGACAGGATACAAGAAGAAAAACAAATAAACAGCCAGCCAATAATCAACTACAAAGTCTAGCTTTTCAAGTCAGCACCAATGTTTTTAGGAAGTTCAGTGGTAAACACCAGCAGTGAATGTGATTTTGCAGATTGCTGTGATAAATTACTTCTCATCATCATCAACAATAATATCTTACATCCATGCTGTATCTCAAAGGATATCGCAGCAGTGTACACACTTGATACAGATACCACATAGGTGACAGTGTCATCCATCTGATGAATTGTTCCTATGACTGCCTCACCTGCATTCTGCCTACCTCTCCCTCCCCAGCAGCAAGACTGTTAACATTCCCAATGTCTCCCTCTTCAGCTGCTTCAAACAGCTGCCATTTTTCAAAATCAACCTGCCACGGAAATGTTTCCTTTTCCCATCTTGGTTCTCTGTCCAAATCACAGTCACCCATACATTTAGCTGGATGAAAGTCAGTCCAGGGCAACGGGAAGTTTTGCACCTGATTTTCAGTGGTTCTAAGAAAAGTTGCCACTGAAGTCAGCCCCCTTTCCTCTGCTATGCTCACAGCACAGAAGAGAAGTGGTGACATCAATTCTAAGGGCACTGATGCAGCTGAACTGATGTAGCACGTCTGGTGAACGTGCACTATGCCGATGGGAGAGCGCTCTCCCGTCAGCATAATTACTCCACCTCGGCGAGAAGCGGAAGGTATGTCAGAGGGAGAGTGTCTCCTGCCGATATAGTACCAGTGTGGACAGCGCAAAACTTGCGGTTCTCAGGGTGGGGGGAAGGCTTTTTCACACCCCTGGACGTCATAAGTTAGATTGACTTAACTGGTAGTGTAGCGCTGCCCTAAGTCACAGGAGGGTGGGGTCACCCCTTAACTGGAGCAATCCTTCCTGGGCTGCAGGGCCAGAAGATACCATCAGCATGGTGCAAAGTGGCTGCACTGGGGAATCTGATCCTTTGTCAAGATGTTAGCTCTTATGGTTTGTCCTGATTTGGGATTTCTTACCATTAGCTGTACTATTTAGTTCACCATTGTCCCAAAGGTAAAAGTGCTGCCCATAATGCTTCCTGCAGCAACTGGATTTTCCTTTAAGGTATCCCATAAAATTACCGATGAGACTTGCTCATGTAAGTTGACCAGATCACCTGCCAAGGTGCTAGGGCCGGGAGTCACACAGTAGCGGACGTATGTCTAAGAGCTAGGATTGTATTGCAATAGTCTGTTCAAACAACCCAAGTGTATTAGTATTAAAAAAGGACTCTATGGTATGCTTCTGCATGGTGTTTGAGCTGATATTTGTTACATATTAGGAAAGTGATGAGGATAGGAATGGCTGATTCACTGACCTAAAAAATGCCAAGCCATCTGTCAGCTGAGTTCAACAGTGGGTGAGCAGGAGGGTTGCAGCTGGTCAGCTCTGCCTTCCTTCACCAAGTCAAGTCGGCATCTTTGGCGAAAGTTTCATATTTGTGATCAGAGAAGTGACTACACACTCTCCACATCTACTCCCTCTGTGCCTCTTGAGTAACATGAAAACTGCTCCAAATACTGCAAAAACAGGTTTTCACTCAAGTCACTACTCCCAGAGCCCATGCAACTCTAGAAGGGGGAGCTGTGTGCCATTCTGCTTTCCCCATCAACAAAGCTACTAGCTAAGTCCTGATCTTGGCACCTTCACTGTGGGGGATGACTGCAGAGCAGAAGGGGTGGTTAAAAGAGAATGAATAAAATAAGAACCACCCAGTGCCTTTGCTCAGAATGTAAATTAAACCCAAACTCAAGCATTTGCAAAGTTCCGTCCAAGTTTGCAGACTCAAAAAGTTTCATATAGTTTGGAAACATTTGGAAATACATTCAGGCTTCTGAGTTACATACATGGCAGGAAGGAATCTTTCAGATACCAGGTGAAACTTGCAGTGCTGCCAGCTAGAAAGACCTTGGTTCAACCTATAAATACTGAGCAACTTTGATACTGGACAGAAATCATAAAAGGGGAGTAGTCTGATATGGACCACAGACTAGTCATGCTTAGGGACCCTTTACTGACCATAACCTCACTCCATAAGGGATTCTCTAAAAGTATGTCAGCCACAAGGAACAACCTTTCCCCACAGAAACCACCAAGTCTGTGAAAACCTGGAAGAAATCCCAGCTGGAGTAAACTGATGAAGCTCCATTGACGACAATGGAGTTACATTGATTTATGCTGGCTGAGGAACTGGTCCCCATTTTTGCCAGTGCTGTTTCCCATGATTGTTTCTCTATCACCCAAGTGGGAGCATAAAGGGGCCTGTGTCTAACAAAGAACAAAGAGACTGGTGGAAACATTGTCAAGCTGTGCCACACGTTGTGAGAGCGAGGCATTGTCTATTGGAGATGGGCTCTGCTGACTTCCTATCTCAGGTCTAATGCTTCTCTTATGGCCTTGGGCAAGCCACTAATCCTCTCTGCCTCAAAAATGGAGATAACACCACCAATGCCACCGGAGAGTTGGGAGGATTAACTAGTTTGTGTTTCTAGAGCACTTTGAAGAGGAAAAGTGTCAACTACCATTACCTTCTACAAACAATGATTATACTGGACAGAATCTCCATGTCCTGCACGAAGTTCACATTTTCCCAAATCACAGCCCAAAACCCAGGGCCGGTGCTACCATTAAGGCGAACTAAGCAGTTGTCTAGGGCGCCAAGATTTGGGGGTGCCAAAAAGCGGTGCCCCCAATTTTTTTTTTTACAGCATTCCTCCCTGAGCGCATGGTCGCCGCTCCACTTCTCCCGCCTCCCAGGCTTGCAGCGCCAATCAGCTGTTTGGTGCCGCAAGCCTGTGAGGAGAATTAGAGCGGGGGCGGCGTGCTTGGGGAGGAGGCGGAGCAGAGGTGAGCTAGGGTGGGGAGCTGCCACACGGCTCCCTGGGGCAGGGGGGTGGGGAGCTGCTGTGGCGGTGCCTCAGGGTGGGGGGGAGCTGCCGCAGGGCTCCCCACCCCAGCTCACCTCTGCTACACCCCCTCCCCGAGCACGCCATCGCTGCTCCACTTCTCCCGCCTCCCAGGCTTGCGGCGCCAATCAGCTGTTTGGTGCCACAAGCCTGGGAGGGGAGGAGAATTAGAGCGGGGGCGGCGTGCTCAGGGAGGAGGCGGAGCAGAGGTGAGCTCGGGTGGGGAGCTGCCACGGGTGGGGGCGCCTCAGGGCGGGGGGGGGAGCTGCTGCGGGGGGTGCGCCTCAGGGCGGAGGTGGGGGCGGGGAGCTGCCGCAGGGCTGGGGGGGGGGAGCGCAAGGTGGAAACTTCCTTGCACCGGCCCTGCCAAAACTACCCGCCATAATTTCAAATATTTGCTACATGGGTCACAGCGACTACATCCATAGTTACAGTAGATAGGTTAATTAGCTTTATAAGGGATAAAAAAGCCTCATGCTGCAATACATAAGCCAGTCACTTATGGGGGTTTGAAGGAAGCTTTCCCTGTAGGCAGCTTTATCCCATAACTAACCACCAACCGGCTTCTAGCACCTTGTTCTAAAGCACCTAGTACTGGCCACTGTCAGAGGCAGAATATTGACTAGCTGGACCATGTGTCCAACCCAGTCTGGCAATTCCTATGTTCCTATAACTACGAGATTTAATGGTGAGGGCAGAGCACCTTGCTGGTGTTGCTTTAATACTAAGGAGTATACCAAGGCTGGCCAACTAACCCTGTAGCTAACAAACGGAAGTGTCCAATGAAGGCTTGGGTTTGATTCCAACCCCTTGCCTCTTGCACTCTGGGTTAGCAGGGCCTACAAGTGTCCTCACAGGAGCAACTTGTATTGCTCTGCAGTGCCTCAGCAAAGTGTGATGGTGATGGGCTCTGAAAGAAGTTCCACCCATTCCGTAGCCAAGGCAGGTCACATTCCGGAAGTGACGACATGATGGGGAAAGGGAACTCTGCTGTGGACGCATACACAAAAAGAAAACATATGGATAACTTGTCCTAAGGTCAGACACTTGTAGCTCAGACAGGTGGGCCAGAGGGAATCTCCTGGGAGAGCTGTTCTTTGTCACCCACAAGCATCCTGGGCTCAGCTTTGGGAATGCACAGAATATGCCCATACAGTGAGTCCAGCCACTTAATAGGGATTTTCACCAGTTGGTTACATTCTCTGGCCACCCACCGGAAGGCACAACAGCAACAAATGCCAGAGCATCCACTAGAAATTTGTTATCTGTCCCCTCCCCTCAGCTGACTGGAGTTTAGACAACTGAATAGGAGGTAGAATGTGCTGAGTGGTAACTTTCTCAAAACCACAGTGCAAGTTGCCACCATTGGCTCCTTCGGCCCTGCCTGACAAAACAAAACAACGAAAACATTTTCAATCATTTCCTTTTGCCCACAGGTAAATTAGCCAACCAAGCCTGGTGTCTGAGCCAACTCTCAGTTGGATAATTTAATTACATTCTTCCTACATCAATTACCCCCTTGGATGTGTCATTCCTCTGTACTTCCTGTTATGTAGTCGGTAGATTTGCTGTGCACAGTTCAACAGCAGTAACATTCCCATTCAGTGCACATCAGTGATAGCTGAGGAGATGATGTATTTTGCATGTACATAGCACATATACAATAGGACATACACGTGCACACACAGCTGTATCTATCCAGATCTAAACTTGGGAGAATCCATTTCTTGGATTTTGGTTTGGACTCATATAGAGAAATTGGCCAGTTGTGAAGTCTAGCTCAGGGAATTTTAGTTTGGATCTATCTATTTATCTATCATGAGTGATAAAAAAAGGTCTTTCTGGCATAACTTCAGGATGGGCACAATATTTGTGAGTGTTGAAGCCAGGGGTGGTTTCTGCAGGACATGCCAAATGAATGCCAATACGATCATATTACCACACCCCACCATCAGGTATAGCGTCTGTGCCACATGCTTCAGAAAAACTGTTTTAGGGATCTTAAAAAATATAATGGACTTATTTTGTGTATCCCTGTAAGCACATGTGCATTAGTCACCAGCAGTCCCACTGTACAGGGCTCAGAAGGGGGGTGGGGTGGGCAGGTCACAGTTTTAAAGTGCATTATCTTGGGTTTTTCTAGGGTGTATCCCTTTGGGGAAGTGAGACTGTCCCCTTTCAAATGGCATAACGCACTTGCTTCTTGCCATGATTTGGGATTCTCCTATATCACACCAGTCCTCTGCCGTGTTTTCAGCCTCTGTGGCTGTTGCAGCCTGATGTAAGTTAGGGTATCCATTAGGCTGCTCTAACATGGTGCATGGGTGCTGGCTTGCACATGGCGGCAGCAGCAGGATCCAGGAAGTGCAATGGAGTGCTTTAAAGCACCTTTGCTTAGCACTGCTGGGGTTAGCCATAGACGAGGGTCTGACCCAAAGTCTTTAGTCTAAGGATAGCTCCCCCCTGACCCTAATACAGTGTGACCACAGTTTCCCCCAAACCATGAACCCCCCCTGCACCATGCCAAGTTCTGTAACCCCACTGCCTGTATGTGTTCCTGATGCTAAAACTGAGGGTTCAAAAGAGAGCCCCCTGGAAAATGACTCTCCTCTGGCTCATTAACTCTTGAAAAGACTTTAACCAGCCCCGGCCTGCCAAAAATAATTCAACTACACTGAGACAAGAAAGAGGCTGTTAAGTTACAGAGAACTTAGCCACATCCCTAATCATTGTCCACCCTCATTAATGGTTAAGCTCGCTTTCCTTAATCGTTTGTTGTTTCCCCGCAGATGGGAGCTGTTTGAATAAGAACCACCACCTACTCCCTCAAAAAGCTGTTTGTGTCTCTCTACAGCTATAGGCAAGCAGCCTGTTAAAGCAGCACCTGAAGTATCCTCTGAGTGGCACATTCTCCCTCTCTAAGATCTATTATATGGCTTGTGGATAGGTGAGTTCAGAAGCATTTTCAGTGCATATGAGCAGAAAGGGCTATGGACACTGCCTAGAAATAAGTATAGTGAGGGAGGAGCTGTGTAGGTCAGGGAAACTTGATCAGTGATGCCCCTGCTATTTTAGTCCTGGGCCTCACGCAGTCCTGCCAATGTACCCACATCCTAAGTCTGCAGCACCCCTTTTATTTCAACCCTAGGCACCTACAGCTCCACTAACAGATATCAATCCAAACTGCTATCTCCCCTGCAATTCCAGTCCTAAGCCCCACATAGATCCGCTAAGATATCACAGTCCAAACCTGCTATTGCAGGCCTGTTCCTGTAGTCTTGGGCCCTGATCGGACCCTAGCACCAGCCTGGAGCTCTACATGTGCATTAGGGTCTAGTGATGTGCCACCAGTTGTGGGGCTGTGGCCCTGATCTGCTATTGCAGACTTAGTCCTCTATTGGACCCAGACTGCTGGTAGTGGCAAATTTGCCAAACTCAGTGTTGGTTTTTCTATTACAGTCAAATGTTCAGTGAGGGCTAAGTTCAGGCCAGGAGCTCACTATCACTTCTGACTAATAATCATGACGTTCTATTTGAACCAGGGATGTGTGAACCTGCTCAGATAGAGTAAGATCTGCATTCAACCTTAACCTGAAACTTGAACCGCTCTGAACTTGACCCTTCTTTCAAGTTTGAAAAGTTCAGTTAACATTTAAAAAAAAAAAAAAAACGTTCACATTCCTCTGCCCAATTTGGGACTTGACTGGAGGTAAGAGCACTGAAATACCCTGAGGAATGCTGTCTTGCAGTATTTCTGACCCTGCTGAAACCAGTATTTCTGACCCTGCTTAACTCTGTTAAGATTTCCAGCTTGATCTCTAGGCCGAAGAAGTTCAGACAAGGTTCAAATAAACATCTAGAGTCAGATCCTCAGCTGATATAAGTCAAAGTCGCTCCAGTGACTTCAATGGAGCTATGTCAATTTGTACCAGCTGAATATCTGGCCTCTAAAGTTTTGATTGCTCAACTACACCAAACTGCTGAAGCTTTTGAAATCCATTCATTACAGTATTTTGCATTAATTGAATGCTAACAGGGTACTCAGCACTAAACAAAAATATCAGATAGGGACCCAAAGAATTTACAGTCTAGTCCAGAGTTACACATCCCAGCTGGTTTTGTCTACCTTGAACTCGTGTTTTAAAAAAACAAAAAGTCATTCTACACTAGGGCCTGAATTTTCAACAGAGCTTCCTACTCATGGTCAGGACCAGGTTTTCAGGAAAGCACAGCTCCTGTTTAGCCACTAAAACTAGCAGCCAGGTTGTCAAAAGGTCTCAGCATGCTGGGTGCTGCGGTCTTTGGAAAAGCTGGCCATAGATGTCCCAATAAGAGCAGCTAGGTGCTGGGCGCATCTAGAAAGCTAACTCTGATTTAGATCCTGGATAGGGTATGAGCTCTCAAAAATCTAGCCCCAGCTGTGGCCCTGAGCTCTTGTGGAAATCTGTTCTTAACCTACTGTGCTAGTAATAGTAACCAGCTTTATGCTTTCTTTTTTTCCTTCTTCTCCTTCTTCTATTTTATCAGACAAGAACTGACTCAAGATTCCCTTGATTCCACCTTGGCTTATGTGAATTAGTGCAGAGAAATGATGGGTCATTCTGATTTTCCTGCTCTGCATTAATCCCCAGTGTAGATGTGGCTAGGTTGATGGAAGAATGAGTCCTTCCACCTAACTACTGACTCTCAGGGAGACGGATTATCTACAGTGATGGAAAAACCCTTTCCGTCATTGTAAGGAGAGTCTACACTGCAGTACAACTACAGTGCCGCGGCCTGAGTGCAGTTTAGTGATTGGGGCATGAGTCAGGACTCCTGTGTTCTTTTCCCTAGTGTGCCCCTGTCTCACCATACATTCTTGGGTAAATCACTTAACTAGCCCCTTCATATGCTGCCACTCTGTCTTGCCTTGAGAAACACCTTACTCTAAGGATAGCCCCACTGATGGAGTAAGGTAGGTCTAACAGTAGCAGAATTGACCCTATAGAAGTGTCAAGTCTCCTCAGAGGACCCTCAAAACAAAACAATAATCTATTATACAGAGAGATACTGTACAGTCTATAGAAAATTAAAAACAGCCTAAGATGTTTCAGCCAACCAGGACCGCTTGAATGGATTCCACCTTCCTAACCCTATAATTGAGCAGATTAGAGTCCCTTGTGCTACAGACCAAAAAAATACAGAAGGAAAATCCCAGTTTGAACATCTGTTAACGAAAGAATATTTCATCAAATGTAAAAACAAGAATACTAGTACCTCCAGCTAATTCTCACAAGCACATTCCCATGATGGCACAGTGCTCATTGGCAAGCTCCATTATAAAGATTATACCCAGAGGGAAGGAGATCATTTTAATTTCAGTCAAGCTATTGTTGGCTGGTATTTGCTTATAGCAGTGTGGACATATACCCAGGGGCTGATATAGCACTTAACAGCATCCCATGCAGAGGGCCTTATTCTCTTCTCACTTACACCAGTTTTGTACTCTAGCGTATATCTATTGACTGCAGTGGAGTTACACCTGATTATTTACTCTGGAGCAAAAGAGAGAAGAGAGAGGCCCTGTACCAGTTCTGATTTAAAAATCTATCTTATTTCTTCTTCAACATTAGTCACAATAGGATGGTGTCTTTTCCTACCCATCTACCCATTGCTCTTGATTTCCTTTCTGGTAGAGGGTTCTTCTCTCACCGAGATCCCCTCAGGACTAGAAGCTTCACTTTCATCTTAGACTCCGCTTCCCCTGCTCCCAGAATGCAATGGGAATAGGATGACCAGATGTCCCGATTTTATAGGGACAGTCCCGATTGTTGGGTCTTTTTCTTATATAGGCTCCTATTACCCCCCACCCCCGTCCTGATTTTTCACATTTGCTGTCTGGTCAACCTAAATGGGAAGGAAGTTAATGAGCACCTCTGGGACATTTACTCATAAATTCTCCAAATCTCAAGACTTCAGCATCAAATTCTATGGAGCAATGACCCTTAACTCACGATATCACTGACTTGGCTATGCTTTAGATAAACTATACAAAATTCTTCTAAACTTACTAATCTGAAGAACCAATGACCTAAAAATGTAACATTTGCAACCAAGTGCATCTTTCTTTATCTAGCTGTGTTTTCTTATTTGCACAAGCTGAAGAATGCAGTGGCACTGGGAGGTCTATGATGGAAGTTCTGTGTCTAATGAAATTCATTTGGACCACACTGCACCTATGGATAGGGCACCGGACCGGGGCACTGAGCTGCTGGGTGACTTTGGGCAGGTCACGTCACCTCTGTGGCCTTGTGTTTCTCCTCCCACTTTTTGTCTGTTTAATCTCTTCAGGACAGGGATCGTTTCTCACTCTGTGTTTGCACAATGCGTAGCATGATGGGATCCCTGTCAGAGCTGGGACCTGCAGGCACTACTGTAATAAATAATAATAATTAATACGCATTTAATAGAAAGTTAAATACTTGGTTTTTAATGCTTAAAAACAAGTTAAATGCCCTATGTAAATTAACAGCCCATCACTGTTACTTTAGCGCACCGGTGCTGGGGCACTGATTGCTTCCCCCTCTGCCTTGGCTGCACAGAATGCCTTATCTACCCCACCCCATGTATCTTGGCATGTTCCTCAGAGCTGCCCAGCTGTGGAGTGAGAGGAATGGGAGGCATCTGCCAGATAATGGGAGTGTTTGTTAGAGGTGATGAAGAAGGTTCCAATCAAATTCCTCCCCTCTTGAACGTCTGGACAGATAACACTGCTTCAGAGGAAGGTTTAAGAGCAGGTCAGTCCTCCTGGAAATCTCTTAAAAACACTCAATTTAGAAACAATTCAGAGCTCGGGGACTGGAAAGCTCAGGGATTATGAACAGGATGACAGAGGCTTCCATCTGTAGACCAGGGGGTTGAATTCAGCCAAGAAATCTTAAGGTTAGAGCCTGTTCCCATTGAAATCAATGGTAGTCTTGCGGTTGATTTCAGCAGCAGCAAGATTGGGCCCTAAATGTATAGTATTTTAATGGCCTGATTCTGTGAGGTGCTGAACTGTATCAACTCATATGGCCTTTGTTGGAAATTGAAGGAGTTGCGCATCTCTTAGGAGACACACGTCACCTTGTAGGACTGGTAGGTATGTATCTCAGAACTGAACATAGAGCCTGAATTACCCAATAGACAATTGCTTCTCTTCCAAAGTGTGGGCACATTAGCATGGTGATACTGGGGGCTTACACAGTTACTGCCCATATTATATCAGATCTGTGGATAAACAGAGGATTTCAGTCAGTCTCCTGTGCTGTGTCAATCTGGTGCCTTTCACCTACACTCATTTCCAAAAAGATTTCAAGAATCCATCAACAATTAAAATACTTGTCTAGAGCTAAAGAACCACTCTTCACCCTTTAGGGGTGATGACAGCCCTTTAACTGGGCATGAGCATAAATTCTATGGGAAGCTCCTCTTCCAGAGTTTCCCATCTTTGTTTTGTGGGGACACTTCCCAGCCATTCAAAAAAATAGGGAAAGCTAAAACCACTGAGGGGCGGAACCTCAGCTGGTGATTGTCAGTGCAGCTACACTGGAATCAATGGATCTCTGCTGATTTATACCAGGGACCCAATCCAAAGCCCCCTTAAGTCAAAAAGAGTCTTTCCGTTGTCTTCAAGGGGTTTTAGATCAGTCCCCGGCTGAGGATCTGGCTCTGAAGTTATTGAGTTGTTCACCCTTTTTCTCCCCTACTCAAAACTTTACCCCCACGTGGCTTATCAATAGGCACATGTGTCCAGAATCCATGCAACAGCACGTTCCCTCTCATCCAGCTCTTGCTGGGGGCATGTAATTCTGTGTGATCCTGCAGTGACACTGGAATACAGCGAGAGGCAGCATCACTCACTGGAAAGGTATACACTTCTACAGCAATGGTTACTATAGTAATGTTATGGTAAAGCGGTGGGTATTGGATCATTACTATAGAATGCTGGAAGACTTTTCATAAGGGCAAAAGCCCAGCCATTCTTCTGGCCTTAGTGTGCATCTTGAGGGAAAACAATAAAGCACAGCAGCTGAACCTTCTTTATATACTGCTTCAAACAATTCCAGCCAAGCTGGGATATTTTTCTCAAGGGGTGAAATTCACCCCTATCTAGTGAGCCAGTGCAAGACCTATGTGTAACCCACACACCGTCTGGGTGTGGTGGTCTGTCCCATCTAGTGGCACCAAGACCACTTAGAGAAACAGATAAAATGAGTCTGCTCTATAGCCTTAGCTAACAGCCAGTAGGCTTTTAGCTCATGCGGTAGAGGCTCATTCATAAGCTCCAGAAGCCCCAGGTTCAATTCCACCCGCCGATGATTACATATGCACCACTTAAGTCCTATAAAAGCCCTGTTTTAAGGACTTAAGGCATATGTAGCCCTCTGTACAGGGGTAAATTTCAACCTTTGGGAAAAGTATCCCAACTTAGCTGGAATTGTTTGAAGCAGCTTGGAAAGAAGCTGTTTTTTTTTTTTTTTTTTATTGACAAAAATTGAAGGATGCATTGTCTGCAGCCATAGAAGTAGATAAGTAGAAGAGATGGAAAAACTAATAAGCCATCCACTAGAGGCCAATGTAGGATTGTTCCATACAATGTGTTTCTTCAGTGCTTTGTCCAGTGCCATCTCAAATGTGTCAGTCAATAGGACAGCCACGGCTTCCCATGGAAAGTCCTTTTGATGCAGGTGGCTATAGAGTGTGGGAGAAGTTTAGCCCACCTCCTCAGATTATTTTCAGCCAGGAAGCCGCCTTTCCTGTTTACAGCTGGGAAAACTGCTGCACAGAGAAGTTAAAGGCAACATTTTCAAACATTTGGGTGGGAGCCTGGGGACTCAATTGGGAGTTGGATGCCATGGGGGGTTTCCAAAGCTGGAGTTTGGCTCTGCCCAAGTTGCCTGAACATCCAGTGGCTTGTGAACATGAGTGGGGTTGTGGTGTAGCCCCAACCACATTTTCCGAACCACCTGGGGGCATTCATGTGCTAATGGTCAGTGATATCTAGCAATATGCATTGCAAACACAAACATCAAGGGGACCATCCAGGAAAGGAGATAACTCATACCCCCCTTGCAACTATAACTGCTTGGGTCACACATCAGCAGAAGTTGAATAGGTTCTGAGGTGGGGGAAAGTATATGTGCTGTACTGAAATAGAGTGGAGTTCAGACTATGTTCAGATGCTGGGTTAACTGGAGTGAGGTTCTGTTTGCGCACTGAAATTAAGGGTGTTTACAGCCCTGTGTTTTGTCATCCAATACAATTTACTGCACACCAGAGACCATGACTATGTAAAATAGAATGAGGGTCACTGGCTGCACATTAAAAAGAAAAAAACTTGTTTTGAAAAGATCGCAGGTTGCGGTTCACCATCTGCTCCTTTCCCGCGGCAGTCACTAATGCCTGGAGACCGCAGCAGACTACACAGTTGCCAGGGTCTGAAGGGCAAAAATTCCTGCATGTCAGTCTCTGAATTCCTCCATCCGATTCCTGTGTTTTCACAAAGACGTGGCCTGCTGCTGGGTGACCTGGAAGAAGCGATGTAATGCTTTGTCAGCACACCCGGCTCGCTGCAGAAGCTAAGGACCAACTTGTCCTATTAATCATTTAAAAAGTGGAGAGGAAAAAATAAAAAATAAAAGCACAGTTCTGGCTAATTGTAGAAAAAATGAGGTCAGAGTTAATTTCTCTCTCTTCTGCTGCTTCACAGTTCACTGACTGACAAGGAAAGTGAGATAACAAGAGAGGGGAGAGACATTTCATGGAAGACCCTCCATCCCTCACAAGGGAGTTTTGGATGGGGTGCAGGACTCTGGCATAGAGGGGGAATCCTGCAGATCCCCTGTGTTGGGCTTCATAGTCCCAGGATGTTCAGAAGAGAATTCTGCATGTCCCCTGTGTGAGGATTCAGAGCTTTGGAATTGGTGGGTCTTGGGATACAATGGATACTCACTGGTGCCTCCACAGAAACAGAGTTACATCAGTATTGTCTAATGTTGCCACCTCTGAGGTACAAAGAAACAGAACATCTGGGATGACCCTGAGCCCATAAAACTGGACAGCTGGCAGTGTGTACTGAGCACCTGTAGAGATTTCCCATGACAGCTACCTCAAAAAAGGGACAGTCATGGGAAAACCTGGACAGGTGGCATCCCTAGTATTGTCCACAATTATTTCTTGTCAGGGAGTCTGGTATGGGAACAACTGTGAGCTCCCCACAGCCAGTAATCCAATAGCATTCTCACTGGTTACCTCTGAAGGCCAGACAAGGTGGGTTCTCAGCCTGTGAGTTGCACCTGGCCTCCCTTTTTTTATGGCTAAGGGGAAGAAAGGGAGCCTTCCCGAACCTCCTTTCTATTGTAACACGGGTCACAATATGGAAAAGGGTGAGAAGTATTCACCGCTTTACAGCATTCCCTACCATGATTTCTGGTATGGGAGGCAACCATTGAAGTATCTATGAGCTCATTGTAGCCAATGCCCCAGAGTCATTAATGCAATGGAATCCTACTGGGCATTTGTTATACTAACTTCTGCTGGGGAAACTCTCCCACAGCCAGCGTGTGAAACAAAATACAGCATAGGCGGCTCTGACATTCAAGCTGGGTTTTCTGACGAGTGGTCTGTTCACAAGGCCCACACTGCACAACCAGAATAGTAATAATAAGGGCTTGCCCCAATCTGACTAGTTACATGCTAACCCTAGCCTGAAATTACAGAGCTGCAGAGCAAGGTAAATGTGCTAAGTCTGACTTGAGGGGCAGTGCAAACAAGCAAAAAACAGGCTAATGTTTGTTTACCTGTTGCCAACTCTCATGATTTTGTCATGAGTCTCGTGATAATTACTGTGTTCCTTAAAGCCCATGGAATCACGTGGATGCGTGATGATTCCCGCCTTCATTCTTAAAGAAAAAGTAAGTGTCTAGCCCTCATGGTTGTGGAGAAAGCTTCAAAATGTGACCTCAGTGCACCCTAAAGGCTCAAAAAGCAGAAGGCAAATAAAAAGAACACCAACTCTAGTCTCTTTACATGATCTCATGATTTTAAAGACAATCTCGTGATTTTTGGTGAGCCTGACTCATGACTTTTGAACATTTGGGGCTGGCAATACTGAGAGCATCTCTTTCAGAAGGACACCCGGTTGTTGATTTAAATCTAGAGATGCTGACTGGGGGGCGGGGGGGCAGGGTATGTGGTGACCACCGGGAGAGTGGGAATATATCTAACCCCTCTCACGCGATTTCCCAGGGGTGATAGCCATGTCATAGCAGCAGCATTGAACACCATTTCTAGACTCAGACCGTACAGCAATGATATCACAATACTCAGCATGGTGAATGTACTAATAAAGGATCTCCTAAGGCAGCCTTTCTCAAAGGCTAGGCCTGGCTGTCAGACCCTGGTCAGTGTCTGGGTGGGGCCTGAGTTTCTTGTTTTAGTTTTTTAGATGCACTCGTGAAAATAAGAAAATGCAAGTGGCTGCCTGAGTGTCAGATTCCTCTATGCACTAAAGAACCAAGCTCCTCTAGCTGGGGCTGTAGCAGATTTACATCCTCTGTGGATCGGGCACAGATTGGGACCTGTAACTCATACTCCCCCAGTGCGTTTCACATAGATTTTGGCCAGAGCGCTATGGTTGGGGAGAAACTTGAAAAGCACATGTATGACTCTAGCCAGAGCTATCAGTGTTACATTCCCACAAGCTGCAGATTCACCAAACATATGCATGCATTCCTGCACCCGCTACCTCTTATGGAACCCACAAAGTGGGGGGTAATATTTTTATAAGTGCAGTTCTGAGTATGTGCACAGAAAATTTGACTTGGTACCTTATTGAAATGTCTTGGGATGGATCAAGAGGACACAGATGAGCAGAATAAAGATTAACAGAGAGCCAGCCAGACAGGCTAGAACCATGATCTGGCAGAGAAAGAGAGTGAGAGCCAAAGGGCACACAAATCCATTTGCCCCAGCATTTCCCTGTGCCAATGATTAGCTAGATAGGGCTTTATATCTAGCAAAGGAAGGAAGGAAGGAAGGGTAGGAACTGGCTCTCAGTTGGTATCTTTGAATATGATGAACATAGAGTCAACTTTAGTTTTATAGGAGCCAAAGTAGACCAATGAAGAAACAACCCACTACTCCAGTTAGCAGTTGTTTATTACCTTGTTTGCACAACAATATCCCTGTAACTGTATCATCTCAGAGTCTATTGAAGCAGGAAAATACAGTCAGTGCTTCCACGCTCACCTCTCAAATGTCTGCAGGTGATTTCAATCACCACGCAGTTCTGATACCTTCTCTCCACATGGCTGTTTGTATCCACTTTCCGGACAACAACAGTAATTCTCTGGCCTGTGTTATTGAGGAGGTCAAAATAGATGAGCATAGCAGTCCCTTAAAAATCTATGACTCTGTGTTCATGCTGCATACAGGGTTACTTTGTTTAGCAGAAGCTCATTATAAGATGGTGCCTAAAGCAAGTACAAAAACATGATGCTGCAAGTTTTTTTTTTCTTTTCTTCTAAGGCTGAAGTGGGAAGTGGAGACCGTGGAGTTCATGGGGAGATTGTGAAGAGAGAGTCAGTCACCAATTCTCCCTTTGACTTTCTGTGGCTTGAAAGAATAGGGACATCTCTTTCCTTAGCACAGCACAGATCCTAATCAACATTTCCAGCAGAGTGGAAGCATGAACAGATGAGCAGGTGAAAGGCAGGTGCCCGGATGCTGGAAAGCTAAGAACAACTCCCCACCAATTCCACCAAGCTCCAAAACATAATCTTCAGCCCAAATCACTAACTAGCTAATATATTGTATCGCAGCTACAAGTCACAGGGAGGAGCACATAAATATTTCTGATGAGAGACTGGATCATCGGGAAATAAACATCACCAAGGGCTCAGCTTCACCCACTCCCCTTTATGCTCCCTCCTCAGCCCTTTTCATTCTGTCTGTTTCAGGCCCATTTTTGTTCTGCTGTTACTATTGAAGTGATAACATTTCATTTCTCTTGTTTTGGCTGGGACATCAATAAAAACCTCTCTCGGCTTAGACAAGACAGAGGGGGAAAGAAAATAGTCTTGTTTTCAGTAAGATGAGGGCTGTGCATCAGTCATTTGGCCATTTGTACAAGGCTTTCTGGCTTTGTAATAGACAGTTTCCCTGGAGGGAGTGATTGGGATGGGGGAGAAAAGGAGAGTGTTGGAAGGTAGCCTGAGGATAACAGGTGTTATAAAGAGGAATTTTTTTCCTGATGCTTTTGTTTGTTTTACTACAGAGGCTCAGTGGAGCTGGCCAGCAGCCTCACGCAGCAGGTGGTGCCTGGAAATGCAAGGGGAGAAAAATTCCTACTAAATGGAAGCATTATTTGACACCACTGCCTTTCGCAATGTTTTCCTTTTGTTTCAGACAAACTCCAAAGCCTCTTGGGCATCGTGGTCAAGGCTGTAGCTGGACTTTTCTGGAGTGGGGGAGGAGGAGACATGGTGGTGTCCCAAGCATGCCAGAGAGTTGGGTGACAGGCCTAGAATTCTGGAAATAATGTTGCGAGGTTTCAAAGGCACAGGTGAAGGGCAGAAGGAGAAAAAAGACTTCTGCCTTGGCTTCTTCATGGCTATTTTACAACCTTTTCTTCTAGAGACAGGCCTGAACTGGAAGTCCCAATCCAAGCCCCCTCAAAAGTTGGAGAAGTTTGGAGCCAGGTCCACATAGACATTTCATGGTGTTTGGCCCATCTCTACTCTCTTTTCTTCCCCAGGTTATCTGAAGGCTGAGGAGAAAGGATGGTCCTGTGGTTATGGCATTAGCAGGAGATGCAGGTTCAATTCCCTGTTGAACCACAGCCTTCCTGTGTGACCTTTGGCAAGTCACTTAGCTTTTCTGTGAATCAGTTCCCCATCTGGGGATAATACCACTTCCCTAACTCACGGGGTGTTGTGAGGATAAATCCATTTAAGATTGTGAGGCACTCAGATATTACAGTAAGAATACCTGCCTCATAATAGGAGGTATCCAGGGAGAAATTCTCTTAGACAGGAACTGCTTTCCAATAGACACTGAGAAGTCAGATCAGATCTCATGCACCAAAGAGACTCCCCCAGGAGATGGGGATACCATAGTAAGTTGTAGACAGGCTGTAGAACTAGAGGATTCCATCTTTGTAGACAGACTGTAGAAGTAACAGTATCTGTGTATGGGGTGATGAAGAACACGATTTGGTGACTGGATGCCAAGATGAAGGATCTCACTAGATATCAAAATCAACTTCTGCTGAGTGCTGTAGAGATGGCTGTGGTCATCATACATGATATTGGGAAGTGTGGAGATTGGTCCTGGAAGCTAAATTTACATTACTAGGAAAAAGACTTCAGTTCAAGCTTTTTATGGTGGCTTTTCTGAACTGCTTCAGTTCCATGCACATAGCTAAATAGGGAAAACTTCAAGGCCTGTGGATAAGAAAATAGAGTAAAGAGGAGGGAATTAAGTTAATTGGAAAGTGGGGAACTTTTGGAGAAGGCAAATTCTTTACTAATAACTTCTGAGGGATGGCAGATCCTACAGGACCCTCTGTTCTCTTTAGAGAAGGCAGATCCTCCACATTAACCAAACAGGAGCTAGGACTCTGGTGCAGAAGATTAACAAGGTTTAGGGGGATTATGTACATGAGGAACTGGGAGAGGCTAATGGGCCCTGAGGAGCACTCAGATCAGGCTAAGACATCTGCTGGGGTTGTCAGTAATACAAAGGTAACTATGTACCCAGGACAGGGCAGTAATCACAGCTGAACTGCAGGAGGGACAAGTTGAGATCCCAGAAGTCCATTCCAACAAAATAACAGTTTGTCTGCTAAAGGAGTTCAATCAAAAAAGGCACGTGGCCAAAAATACAAATGTTAAGGCTGAGATTTTCAAAACTGCCAAGGGGACTTGGACGCCCAATTTTAATTAACATTAATTCTACTTTAAATGTCAATGTACCAGTAAAGTCATCTTAAAAGTAAAAATTAGAAAACTAGAATGCCTGGCAGTGGAAGAAGACCTTGTGGCATTAAAATTGAAACATGGTGGAATAAAAAAAATCAGCAACATCAACAAGAAACTATATTAACTGGGTATAAAGTATATAAGGAGGACAGATTGGGTCATGCAGTTCAGACAGAAGCAGTCTACCTAAAATATTCCTTAAAATCAAATGAGATAAAATTTCTGACTGGAGAGGATCATTCAGTCGAAGCCATATTGAACAACAAGTTGATTGATAAAGGTAACTGTGTAGATGTAATAGATTTTTGTAAGGCGTTTGACATAATATCACCTAACATTCTGATTTTCAAATTATGCACATCAGTAATCATATGTCAAAAGGACTAAGAACTGGCTGAGGGATCTCAGAAAGTAACGGTTAATGGGGTGTTTCTAGTGGGGTTCTGCAGCAATCAGTACTAGGCCGGGTGCTATGCAACCTTTTCATCAATGATCTAGAAGTAAATGTAAAATCAGTGCTGATGCAATTTGTGGATGACACAAAGTTTGGCAGAGTGGTAATAATGATAAGAACAGGACAGCCACACAGAGCGATCTGGGTCCCTTGGTAAACTGGGCCTATTCAAATCAAATGCATTTTAATACAGCGAAAAGGAAAGTTTTATACCTCCAGGAATAAAGAATGCAGGCCATGCCTGCAGAGTGGTGGACTGCATCCTGGAATGCAATGACTCTGGAAAAGGATTTAAGGGTCATAGTGAACAAGCAACTGAATATGAGCTCTCAGTATGATGGTGTGGTGAAAAGGGCTAATGCAATGTTTTAATGTATAAGTAGGGGAGTAATGAATAAGGAGCAGGGTGGTGATTTTTTTCTCTGTATATGGCATTGGTGAGACAAAGACGGGAATATCATCTAGTTCTGGTGTCCACATTTTAAAAAGGATGTTGAAAAATTGGAGAGGGTGCAGAAAAGAGCCACAAAAATTATTTGAGGGCTGACAAAATGCTTTACAGTGAAAGTCGTAAGAAGAGTTCAATCAAAGAGCAAATCAAAAAGATTGAGATGTGACTTTATCACAGTGTAAAAGTACCTTAATGGGAGAAAATACAGGGTACTAAGGATCTCTTTAATCTAGTGGACAAAGGCATAACAAGAACCAGTGGCTGGAAGCTGAAGCTGGACAAATTAGAAATTAGGCATACATTATAACAGTGAGGGTGACTGACCTTGGGAACAAACTAGCAAAGGAAGTGGTGAATTATCAATCTCTTGATGTCTTCAAGAAGTGGGTGAAAATTAATGGCCTCAGATTATGACATACAGGGGGTCAGACTAGATCAGGGGTCGGCAACGTTTGGCACGTGGCTCGCCAGGGTAAGCACCCTGGCGGGCCGGGCCAGTTTATTTACCTGCTGACGTGGCAGGTTCGGCCGATCGCGGCCCCCACTGGCCGCGGTTCGCCGTCCCGGGCCAATGGGGGTGGCAGGAAGCGGCGCGGCCGAGGGATGTGCTGGCCATGGCTTCCCGCCGCCCCCATTGGCCTGGGACGGCGAACCGCGGCCAGTGGGGGCCGCGATCGGCCGAACCTGTCGTGTCAGCAGGTAAATAAACTGGCCCAGCCCGCCAGGGTGCTTACCCTGGCGAGCCGCATGCCAAACGTTGCCGACCCCTGGACTAGATGATCTATTGGTTCCTTCTGGCCTTAAACTCGACGAATCTATGAATGAATCTATGAAATCCTAAACCCTAAGAATACAAACATACTCATAGGGAGTTATACTTCTGGCCTCCAGATCGGGGGAAAGATATTGAATGTGCATTGCAAAGGTAGATCAAAGAGGCAGCTAAATCTAAGCAGTAATAAAAGATGACTGCAGTAACTTACACATAAAATGGTCATATGTCCTGTCACGGCAAGGTTCAGAGAAGTGATTTCTCAGCATCTTAAATGAATACATTTGGAATGGATATTTCCAGAACACACAAGAGGAGAGGCTGCTCTTGGCTTAGTCTTAAGTACCACAGAAGTTAGTTCAAAAAGTGACTGTAGTTAAGCCACTAAGTAATAGTGACTACAACATACTTAAGCTGAACAACCTTGCCATAAAAACTTGCACTGTGGCATTCAAGTTTAGCAAAGGTTTTTGTTTTGGGGAATAAAACATAAAAACAAAAAAGGGAAGCTAGTCATAAGTGAGGAAATTAAAATCCATAGACTCAGCATGAAGGCAACTTAACCATAGCATAACCGAGTCACATAAGACACGCACATCCCCAAACAAAAAAAGGAAGCAGGAAGGCAAGAAAAAAAAGCAACGTAATGATTCTGCTTTTGTGAATTGGCTTTAGTAGTACTTTGCAAAGGACCCCATGGACTTCAATAAGGGTCTAGCGGACTTGGGTTTTAGTCCCAGCTCTGAACTGACCTGCTGCCTGACCTTGGACAAGTCAGTTCATTTCTTTGTTTCCCCTCCCTCCCTTCGTCTGTCTTGTTTCTTTAGATTGTAAACTCTTTGGGGCAAGGTCTGTCTCATGCTCTGTGTTTGTCCTGTGCCTAACATAATGGAGTTCTGATCTTGGTTGGGGCCTGCAGGCATTCCTGTAATACAAACAAATAATAACCATGGAATAAGGTACTATTCGGTGTGAATAAGGGTATCAGAATCTGGCTCAGTAAGTATGTTTACATGAGCTATTTTGAGAAGCTATTTGATCCAAACAAGTATCCTTCAGTACCAGGGCCGGCTCTAGGTTTTTTGGCGCCCCAAGCAAAAAATTTGCCACCCCAAGCTCCGAGAGCACAACTGCCTAACCAAAAAAAATAATAAAAATGGCTGGAATTGTGCCGCCCCAAGCACATGCTTGCTTTGCTGGTGCCTAGAGCTGGTCCTGTTCAGTACATAGAAATTCAGCCCAACAGAAACCAATGAAAAAAGAACATACGCTGGCTAAATTCTCCAGAAAAGCCTTCTCATTATATAATAGCTAATCCCAGTATACCATGAAAGCTACTGAATTTTATTACACAAAGCACACAGATATTATAATGTGACAAATATGGCAATGTCACAGACCCAAACATAATGGCAGTGACAGCGGAACTAATGTACAGGCAATTATTCTTACATTATTCAGTACTTTCAATTGCTTTTCTTTTTAAATGGCAACATGATGTAATAATGTATAAATACTGTAAGGGAGGGTTTATTTATAGTTGTCCTTAGTGATAACAATGAAAATATTAATGCATTTTCCCCACACTATCTTCATTGACTGCAGTAGGACAATCCGTTTTTAAGGTAAGAAATGCATTCAAGCCAATCTGCTCCAATGCACTAAAAAGAAGAGGTGTAAATGTAGGATAAGGAGTGGGGTTTTTAACATGTGAACAAAAAGAAAATAGGGGTCAAGGCAAGAGGCCACATCCAATGGAAGAAGAGGGTTAGCATGCTGAGTGTAAAGATACCAGCTACCTTTCAACCAGGAGGCCTTCTTCTGTTAATGGGAAGTTTTAGCTGAGAAAGAACTATTCAGGTGAGTGAGAGTTCGTAGCACCAGACTGTCTGTTGATCAGAGAAAGCCACTTAGCTTTTCCACAAGCCAGGACTGCATCTGAGATATGAGTGAAACGATTGCAGAGCTGGGCAAAGATGCAAAGGCAGATTCTAGTCTCAGAGTAAATCTGGAGTGATTCCATTGACTTCATTAGAGTTACTCTGGATTTATAACAGCATAATTAAGTACAGCATGTGGCCCTAAAGTGAGAATACTTACAAACCACATGGTTTATAATGTATCCTTGGAGTTTCCTTTGGGAACCACATACTCAGAATGTTTCCTCTTTATGGATGTTGATATTACACTGGAGGAAAGACCCCAACATAGGTTAAAGCTACACAAACACCTGACTTCGGGTAACTGCAGTCTGAGAGAGACCTGGGTACTGCCTGATCCAAGAAACCACTTGTTATTGCCCATAAGGGCTGCTGTGTGTTTGTTTGTAAAGAGAACACAGCCTTTCCTTCTCCCTCACCACTGTAATGATGTGCAATCTTCAAAGCAATTCCTCCCTAGTTCTGACACTTCTGGAACTCAGTGAAAGTGGGAGAAACCAGAGAGAACAATGTGTCCTTTGCCCTGGCTGCTTACAATAAAATCAAATCTCACTATTGTAAGATGCTGAAATCACATGTAAAATATAGATGTCTCTGTGTATGGGAGGAGCTGCCTTTAGCATGAAGGGACAAAGCACTGAAGGCCCAAAAGGAGTTGATTTCAATATAAGTGAGGATCCTAAATGGAAGCTATGAGCCCCGTTTCTTCTGAGCATTCAGCCAAAAGTGGCAAAGACCGTGCTTAGGATAAACAGTGTCGAACAGCTTGATTCTGTGCTGGGCCCATGTCTCACTCTGCAGTCTGTGCTGCTTCTTGGAATTGCAATCCCACAAGCCCTAGCAAAATAATCCTCAATCTACCCCTGAAAGGACTCCCTTTGGGAGACTGAACTGGAATTTATCTGCATCCTCACCATTCCTGGGACCACCTCTTCCAGACTTTTCATTTACAGGCATTCATGTCTTATGGTTCTGTCAGAGAACATATTGTGGATCTGCAGCTGGTGATGATCTGAGAAGGTCCTCTTGTTTGTGATGGGGATGCTAGAATTTCTCATATTAATAGAGGAGATCCCTCATCCATTTATCTTGCACCCTTCCTACTCAGACAACATCGGAACTCCCTCCAACAGCATGTGTTACAGCAGAATCCCCTCATGCTGGAATCATGTTGTTCTCACAATAAATTCAGCAGAAGCAGAGATATATTTTAACTCAAATGTACGCGTTGCAATGCATTGAAAAAATTCATTAACTTTATTCTGCTTCACTACAAACAGCGTTTCACTGTAACCAGAGTATACTATCCAGGAAGTATATGCCACTTAGAATACTGGAGGGGAAACGTATTTGCAAATATTCATGCAAATAAAAGACATTGTGACAGGGCATTGAGCAGGAACTGCGGAGCCAGCCCTCTATCACTCCAGCTCCAATTAAGGGAGGTGAATTGGAGCTGGTTAGACCACCTGGCCCTAATTGGGGAAGCAGAGACAGCTGCTGCCTAGTTAGGCTGGAGCAGTATAAAAGCCTCAGGGGAAGGGAGCAGGGAGAAAGGGAGAAGACAGGGAGTAGAAGTAGGGAGGTAGCTCTCCCCTCCTGCCTGCAGCTGGTAAAGGGCCACTTGTATGGTGAAAAGGTGGTGGGAGCACAACCTGTAAATAAACTGCACTGGTGATTACTGAACCGAGGGTCTCTGAGTGACTTTATCAGCTTAACAGTGGCAGGAGACAACAGGGCCCTGCAGCAACTTGTTACACGTGGGGGCTTGTCTGGGATATCTTGTGCCAGAGCAAGAGTTTGGCAGCCTAGAGATGGAGGAGACCCTGCAGTGGCTGGTAAAGCATCAGGCAGAGGTACAAAAGGGTATGCAATCCTTTCAGCAGTCCCACCAGCTGGAGAGGCAGGCCTTGCTCAACAGGCAAGCCGAGCAGCAGATGAGGCTGCAGGACTTTATACGAGAGCCGGCCAACATACAACAGCAGCTCCTCCAGAAGATGGTGAATCCCATGGTAGGGGATGGCATTTGGGTGCTGGGCTTGGAACTTTGTAATATGGGCCTTGCAGATGACCCCGATGCCTTCCTAGGCACTTTTGAGTGGGCAGCCATGGGAGCAGGATGGGATAGGGCAACCTGGACCTTGCGGCTGGCTCCCTACCTGGCCGGCGAAGCCCAAGTGGCCTATATGGCCCTGAATGAGGAACAGGCCAGGAGCTATGATGTGGTAAAGGCGGCTGTTCTAGAATGGGTGGGGCTGTTGGCCAAAAAGTACTGCCAGAGGTTCCGGGAATCAAAGTGGACAGGGGCTTTGCGGCCCTGGGCGTTTGCCCAGAAGTTAATGGACTGGGCCACCTGATGGCTGAGACCTGATGCCCAGACAGTGCGGGGGAAATCCAGGACACACTTGTCCTGGAACAGTTTTTACAGGGCCTCCCCGAGAACACAAGGCTATGGGTGAGACAGCTCCAACTGAGTATGGTAGAGGCAGCGGTAAAGCTGATGGAGGAGTATGCAGAGGCAGACTTCCCCAGGAAGGAGGAACACCCATATAAGGAAGAGGAAACTGGGAGAAAATCCAGGGAACCCCTGACCGGGAAGGATCCAGAGAAAAAAAACGGGAGACCCACTGGGGAGCTCCCACTGGGACCGGGCCACTCGTCTACTGGCACGGTGGGTGACCAGGACACAAAAAGGGGGACTGCCAGGACATGGAGTGTGGCTTCGCAGAATTTTGCGGGTGGAGGGCAGGGGAAGGGGTGGAAACTGTCCACCATTCCCGTGATGGTGGGGAGGAGACCCCAGCGGGGTCTGATGGACACGGTCTCGGCCTGCTCTCTTGTAAGGAGGGGGCTGGTGAAGCCACAAGCGATGATTCCTGGTGCCAAAGTGAATTTAGGATGCATCTGTGGGGATAAGAGGCAGTGCCCAATGGCCCAGTTGCCCCTTGAGGTCTGGGGGAGGTTCTGTTGGAAAAAAGTTGGGGTAGTGGAGGGCCTGCCATACCCTGTGGTGGTGGGCATCGACTGGAACCCCTGACCAAGAGGGAAAGGAGGTAGGGAGAGGAAATCCATGGTAGGAAAAGGGAGAGACCCCCCTCCCCGAGGAAGGGGAAAGGGGTCTCTCTGAAGCTGAAAACCCTAGACAACGCAGAGCTGAAGGGCCCCGCCGAACTCCCTGGAAGATGAGACCCAGGTCCCGCTTGACTGGTTTGAGGAACCTGAAGTCCTGGGTGTCCAGGGGAGAGCTGGGGCCAACTCCACACCCCTGTTGGAGGCAAAGGGGGCAAAGGAAGGAGGACACACCCGGGGGTGTGAATGGTGCAAGGACCTGTGGGTGGCGGCGGACCTATGGGGGCATCCGCCCATGACGCAATGTGGTTTCTGTGGGTGGGAAATGGCTGAACCCTGCAAGGAAGACCCAGCAGGTCACCAGAAAGATGAGGGAGGACTCCCCCGTTGGGCCACACCCGGTAGGGGGAGAAGGGGACACGGACAGTCGAACTTGGTGTTTCGGTAAGGGAGGGAGGTGTGTGATGGGGCACTGAGCAGGAACTGCTGAGCCGGTCCTCTGTCACTCCAGCTCCAATTAAGGGAGGTGAGTTGGAGCTGTTTGCTTCTCCAATTAGGGCCCGGGGCTCTAGAGAAAGTTGCTGCCTAATTAGGCTGGGGATGTATAAAAGTCTCAGGGGAAGGAAGCCAAGGGGGGCAGGGAGAAAGGGAAAAGGCAGGGAGTGGAAGCAGCAAGGTAACTCTCCCCTCCCTCCTGCCTGCAGCTGGTAAAGGGCCACTTGTATGGTGAAAAGGTGGTGGGAGCACAACCTGTAAATAAACTACACCGGTGGTTACTGAACCCAGGGTCTCCGAGTGACTTTATCAGCAGGAGCCAAGAGGGCCCTGCAGCACCTTTTTACAGACATGAATTTACTTGGACAGTATTTGTGATCCTTTTAATTTTCTCTGGTGAATGATGGAGCAGGCAACATTTTGTTCAAGAAAATACTCATGGAAAGGAAAAGTATTGCAAACTCTTGTAACTATTCATAGGCTGAAATGTGGTCACATAAACCATTCATGGAATAATGGAATATCAAACACATCTGGAATGTCTGCTCCTGGATAATTTGAAAACGGAGGCCCCAGTTCAGCAAGATACTCGGGACTACCTGCGTGCTTAAAATTAGACATGTGCACAAGGATCTGTCTGAAACAGTGCCAGAAAAAGGAGTTACATTTATTTAATTAATTATGTTCTGTGAATAGTTGGCCCAGACATAGGTCCTCTGTTATCAATATGTATAATAGATCTATTAAAAAAATTAAGTATCAATATTGCATGAATAAATGTGGCAACTGGGTAGCTCTTTAGGTGAGCGAATTGGATTGCTATTTGGGCATACAGCTGTATTTCCACACTTCTAGTCGTTTCCAGTGGGTGGCCCTTATAAGCAAAAAGCTAAGATGAAGAGGTGATTGGGATGTGCGTGTGGTCACCTCTTTAAATGCTGAATTGTATTTTCCCCAACATAGATACTCAATGGAATATTTACATGTAATCATGTATTGGAATGTATAAGCAGCTATGATTTGCCAGAAAGCATTGTGTTCTGCTTTGGTTTGGGTTTTTTTGTTGTTCATTTCCTACCAGAACCATTACTGAGGGATACATTTAATGAGATGGAAACATTATTTTGAACTATACCCTCTCCATTTTGCTTGATTTTCAAATGTTCTGAGAAGTCAGTGATTACAAAGTTTAAAATACCACCATGTGAAAGCACAACCAGAAGTGAACACACAAGACAAACAAAAAAATGAAGGGATAAAAAAAAAAAAAAGACAGTGAAAGGCAATGGGTCTGATTTCCATTTCTGTTACACTAGCGTTTACTTTAATGAAGTTATCCTGGCATAAAACTGGCGTATTGGAATGGACACTCAGGCCCAACATATGATTGTGTAATTCATGTTGTTTAACAGAAAAAGGAAGATCCTTTTTCCATTGAAATCAGTTGCAAAACTCCCGTATACTTGAGTGGTCCAAAATCAGACCCTCATTAACTTTAATGGGAGGTGAGTTTTCCCAACAGTGTACCTCTCAGGATTGGGCTATTGATTTAGGCCATGTCTACATTTACATGCTTTCAGCAGCACAGCTGTATCGATACAGCTGTGCTGCTGTCAGAGCTCTTGTGCAGCCGCGTTATGCTGATGAGAAGGGGCTCTCCTGTCTACATAAAAAAACCCAGCTCAAGCAGCGGGGGTAGCTATGGCGGTGGAGAGCATCTCCTGCCGACATACTGCTTTGGACACAAGCACTTATGCCAACAAAACTTATGTTGCTTAAGAGTGTGTTTTTTCACACCCCTTAGCGACAAAAGTTTTGCCAACATAAGCGTTAATATAGACATGGCCTTAGTTATCTATTAACGTTTCCCTGTTCTTAGAGCCATATTCAAATTGCCCCTCAAGTTCAGGTAAATATTTTAAAAGCTGCCTATATAACTCTTGATCATGTCAGATGTATAAAAGCAAAGACAGAAGGTGTTCTTACCTTGCCAAGCAGTGTCCTTTCTTCTTTTAACTCTTTTGGAAGAATAACTATTTTAGAGACATGAGCGTCACCATTGTGCTGAGTAAGAAGGGCTTTGGACAGAACATAAGAACGGCCCGACCGGGTCAGACCAAAGGTCCATCTAGCCCAGTATCTGGTCTTCCAACAGTGGTTAATGCCAGAGGGAATGAACAAAACAGGTAATCATCAAGTGATCCATCCCCTGGCACCCATTCCCAGCTCCTGGCAAACAGAGGCTAGGGAAAATGTGTGAATATTTCAAGATAATTAGCAGCATTTTGGTCCCAGCACCAGAAAAAAAAAATCAGCTTTTGCTTGTTACTGATTGCTTTTTTTGGTTACAGAGGCCGTTGTTTGTTTTAATGACAGGAAAAGAGAGCTGTCAGAATACATTTGCATAGTGCAAATGCGGTCACAAATAAGGGAATGTGTATGTTATTTAGCAATTAATGGGGCAATGGTGGGTATGTAACTATGAGAACAAAATTGTTTCCTGGAATATGGTGAAAATCGTGCCCCCCCCCCCCCGCCGTGCAACTGAAGGCTCAGCTAAGCAGGCAATTGCAAACACAAAAACCTGCTTGCTTCCTATTTGCATCGGGCTCTTGAAATGATCTCATGAAACTTTTCTGTTTGTTTATTTTTATTCCTGCCTGCTTAAGATGCATTCTTTGAAAATATAGCCGATACGTCTGTTTGTATAGACTGTGCTGCTGGTGAGTTAGACCAGGGGTTTGTGTTCATTTGGGAAAAGGAAAAGAATCCTGGCCATCAGAAATGTTTACTATATCAGGAAATGAATTCACTACTCAAGGGTTCCAGTGGATATAAAACAAAAATTAAAACAGGAGCCTCATATAAACGCACTTGGTATTGTTTCCTCCACAAACAGCCCCATACGTGACAAAGCTCAGAGAGAGAGAGGTAGTTTTATTGGGTTGGGGAGGGGGAAGTTAATTGTGTTTGGGGTTCTTCATGTTGGTAAGTTTGAATAAAATTTGGTCGTCTTTCTCCTTCCTCCTGTTCCAAAACTTCACTGAGAAATATCACTAGGCAAAATCATTTCAAGCTGTCACCATTACACAATCTAAATTTTATTTCTTCATTAATGCATTACAGAGGAAGAAAAAAAAACAACAATGAGACCATTGCTCTGGAATGTGTGTTTATTGAGCACAAAATGATATGTTTACTGAAATAGCAGTTGCTGCCGAGTTACCCAGTGGGAGAAAGCTTTCTCTTTCCACGCTATCCTGATATCCTGGTGTCACTCTGATCCGGAGCGTTTCACTCCATAGATGGAAAGATTCTGCCCTCCCTTGCACCTCTTTGGTTATGATCCGTGTTACAATAGCCATGCCCTATTCTGAAGGGGAGGCCAGGGGGAGGTCATCTCTTATTGTGCAATGGGACGGTGAAGAAATAAGCAAGGATGGTGTGACTGTTCAATGGGAGCCTGACCCTGGGCCAACTGAAGCTGATGGGAGTCTTTCCATGGGCTTTGCATCAGGCCCTCAAGAAAGAGAGATCAAAAGGAAAGAAAGGTCAAAATATCCTGATGTGGGGAAACCAGTGAGTCAGATGACAGGGAAATAGGGCTGACTCCTTGCCCCTTTGAAGTTAATAGCAAAACTCTCATTGGCCTGGGATTTGCCCTTTAGGTGGAAAAAGAGAATGAAAAGTATGAAACATAAGCATGCAGAGAAAGACGGTGTGTATCGTGATGGTAAGAGACAGACAAATAAATAGATCAGCTGAAGGAAGAGAGGGAGGGAAAGAAATAGATGGAGGCAGACATGTACCGACAGAGAGAGTAAGAGCAATAAATGCATGTACAGAGAAAGAGAGGCTAAATACAACTCTTTGGTGATGGAACCCTTCATCCCAAGAGCCCCGGAAGAGCCTAAGGGTATGGCTACCCTTAGTATGCTATAGCGGTGATGCTGCAGCACATCACTGTAGACACCACCTACACCAGCGTTCAGCAACCTTTGGCATGCAGCCCACCAGGGTAAGCCCCCTGGTGGACCGGTCCAGTTTGTTTACCTGCCACGTCTGCAGGTTCGGCCGATCGCGGCTCCCACTGGCCGCCGCTTCCCACAGCCCCCAATGGCCTGGAGCAGCAAACTGCGGCCAGTGGGAGCTGCGATCGGCTGAATCTGTGGACACGGCAGGTAAACAAACCGGCCCGGCCCACCAGAGGGCTTACCCTGGTGGGCCGCGTGCCAAAGGTTGCCAATCCCTGACCTACACCGACAGGAGGGATTCAACTGTCGCCTTAGGTAATCCGCCTCCCCAAGAGACGGTAGGTAGGTGGACCGAAGAATTTGTCCGTTGACCTAGCACTGTCTACACCAGGGTTCAGGTCAGTGTAGCTACATCGCTCAGAGGTGTGGATTTTTCACACCCGTGAGTGATGTAGCAATACAGATGTAAATTTCTAGCGTAGACCAGGCCTATGGCTGACTGTCGTCAGGCCACAAGACCCATCCTTTTGCACAAGCCTTCCCTCAGTGACGGGGCAGAGGAATGGCTCGGGAACATTGCTCATGGATAAACCACAATAAAACCTTCCCATAAGTAACAGCTACTGGAACCAGGACTGATGGAGAGTAAATTTCCTTTGAGGTCAAAATAATGACAGTCTTAATGTAGTTCTTGATGGCCTGGGTGTGATGGGCACATTATAAATGCATCATCAGGCAGGTAGACGAGGGGTGAAAGGAAGGAAGGATGAATGCATTAGATAGATAAATAAAGAAGAGGAAGGGCCTGATTCACTGCTGCATTACCCCAGGTTCAGCATAAAGCCAGATTACCTAGTGGTAAATAGGGACCAAAGCAAATGAGGGAGAGAGAGAGAAAGAGATGTGAATAGATAAATAGATACTCTAAAGCATGAGGCTCACTTAGGGCTGGTCTTCACTGAAAAGTTAGGTCAACCCAGCTACATTGCTCAGGGATGTGAAAAATACAGTAGTTAGGTGCCATGAATAAACCGACCTACCTCCCGGTGTAAACCACGCTAGGTCGATGGAAGAATTCTTTTGTCAATTTAACTACCGCCTCTTTGGGAGGTGGATTAACTACAGTGATGGGAGAACCCTGCCCATCACTGTAGTGCAGTGGTTCCCAAACTTGTTCCGTCGCTTGTGCAGGGAAAGCCCCTGGCGGGCCGGGCTGGTTTGTTTGCCTGCCGCGTCTGCAGGTTCGGCCGATCGCGGCTTCCAGTGCCCACGGTTCGCTGCTCCGGGCCAATGGGAGCTGCTGGAAGCGGTGCGGGCTGAGGGACGTACTGGCCGCCGCTTCCAGCAGCTCCCATTGGCCTGGAGCAGCGAACCGCGGGCACTGGGAGCTGTAATCGGCCGAACCTGCAGACGCGGCAGGCAAACAAACCAGCCCGGCCTGCCAGGGGCTTTCCCTGCACAAGCGGCGCAACAAGTTTGGGAACCACTGCTGTAGTGTTTTAAGTGTATACAGAGCCTCACACATCTACACCACAGCTTATGTCGGCATAACTTATGTTGCTCAGGGGGGTGAATATATCACCCTCCCGAGCGATGTAAGTTACACTGACATAAGTGCCGACGTGGATAGTGCTATGTCTTCAGGAGAGCTTCTCCCACCAACATAGCTTCTGCCTCCCGCAGAAGTGGTTTTATTGTTCCGACTAGAGGGCCACTAGGGTTTTTTGTAAATAAGAATCAAGTCTTCTAGTTGATGTGAAGCACTACTATAATGATAGGGCTGTGTGTGTGTGTGCTTGTACATACTGTGGCAGAGCTCCGACCTTGTCCCCGTGGGTCCCGCGTTCTAGGCGGTTTATGCTAGCCTCAGTGGCTCACTGCGACCCTCCACATAGCCCTTCTCTCTCTAGGGCCAGGGTTACAGTCTACTGAGCCCTTTTCATCATAAGCCAGCAAGGAGGTTGGTGAGAGAACTCCCACAGTCTCTGTTGTCCCTAGGGGCTTGTTTCAGAACAGTTTAGCCTCCTGTCCTGACAGGGGCCTGACTTCCCCTCCCAGGAGGTGTTCCTGTAGTGGTGGGTTGGGGGGAACCCGGGCCCGCCCTCTACTCCGGGTTCCAGCCCAGGGACCCTAATGGTAGCAGCTGTTGGCAGCCGACCTTTCACTGCCAGAGTTGCTACATTTCCCTGGACCACTTCCCCACAGCTCTCCTGCTTCTCCCTTCTTCACCCTTACCAATGACTTGAGGGTGTCTTTATTAACCAGCCCTTCAGCCACACTTCCTCTCCCCTGGCTCTTCTCTGCCTGACTGGAGTGAGCCCTTTTATAGTATCAGAGCGGCCTTAATTAGAGTCAGGTGTTCATATTAGCTTAATGGCCTCACCTGACTCTTTGCAGGTTAATTGGAGTCAGGTGTTCTCATTAGCCTGGAGCAGCCCCTGCTCTAGTCAGTCAGGGAACAGAAAACTGTTAATCCAGTGGCCAGTATATCTGCCTTCGGCTACTCTGCTGTACCCAACTGGCCTGGGTCTATCACAATACATATACAAGCATATATACATATATGCACACACTCTCACAGGCCAATAACTACAAAGGAAAAAAACATGTTTTCTTATTATTACACCAAGATCCAGGCAGCAAAAACAGTCTGCTGTATAATTAAGGAGGCTTTTGCTCAGGATGGCTGCCAAGCAGACATCTGCATTGGCTACTACATTGCCTAGTGTGGATTCCACCACAGCTCTCTAGTGAGTCACTCACCAGCCAATCAGAACATAGCTTGTCAGCTCCCCAACCAACCTAAACAAAACTTCAGTGTTTTCTGTTCATTCCTTCATCCTTTAAAGAAAAATAACACACACACACACAATGCTTCCTGCCATTCCTAACTGGTACAGCATATTAGTCTAATGAAGGGATACTGCTGCTCATGCATCACTCACAATGCTGCCAAAAGAAGGAACAAACAGTCCCTACCATTTGGATGGAACTGCTTGATCTGAACTTTTCAGAGGCTTATAATATGAAAATTCTCGAAAGGAAACATTCTTTCCCCCCTGCTACCTCCCCGCTGTTTATGAAGCTATGGCAGATGTGACTAGAACAATGAAAGAGGAAAGGGCCATAAATAGTTCTGGCAATCGCAGCAGATCTACCTCCACGAAAAAGCAGCTGGGCAGGTAGTAACACTGCTGGCTTGCAGTTATACTAGGCCCCAAACATTGACACAGGGCTCCTCATGCTCTGCATAAGATCATGAAAACTGCACTCACTTTAAGCCCTTGATCCACTGAGGGGCCTACAGAAACCTACAGCCGGCCAGTGGAAGTAAAATTGGTCTCCCACAATTGTTGCAACAGGTCCTAATTAATTATCCATTTCTCCGTGATTATCTTAACCTGCTATGCACCTGGGAGATAGATAGATATAATCAAATCCAAATTAACATAAATATCTGCTCATCTGGGTTTGGTAACCTGGTACCAGCTAGGTGGTGAGTTGTGATTGCAGCTCCAGATTGGCTAAAATTCACACACATCCTATTATTTCTGTTACCCCACCCTCCCATCCCAGCCTGCTTGTTTGTTTCATTCCCCTGTTGTAACTTGTCTTTTAGATTATGGGAGGGTCTGGGGTCTGGGAGTGTCATTTTTCAACATGTTTGTACAGCGCCTAGCACAATGAGGCATCAACTGGTTGGCCTCTGTACACAATAAATAATAATAATAATAATTAATTGCAACTCTGAAGCAAACATCAGAATTTAGGCCAGAGTTAGTGACCTAACAAGTCATTGCACTGTGAAGAATTAGCTTCTTGCTAGCACCAGATTTTGCAAATGTTAGCTGAAGCAAGAGCCACGGGCCCAGTTGGAATCCAGATAATGACATGTGAGCTTCTCTCTCATTCAAATTGGGATTTTATCTGTCTAAGGTGCTTGTATAACTCCCATTACTATAGTACCTGAGCATCTCGCAACCTTTAACATATTGATTCTCATGTCTGTGAGGTAGGGAAATGCTATGATCCCCACTTAGGGAACTGAAGAGAGACTAAGAGGAACATTTTCAACAGGACCTAAGTGATTCAGAGACTCAGTCCCATTTTCACAGCTGACTTAGGCACATATAGTCAGATTTCTAAAGGTATTTAGGTGCCTAAAAATGCGGACAAGCTCCTACCGAGATTTTCGAAAGCATCGAGGTGCCTAACACCGTTTGATTTCATCCATCTAATTACGAGCCTGATATGGCCTTCAGCCCATCAACAATGCCAGCCTCAACTACACATTATCCCCTTCTCCCAGAAGTCGCTTCACGTTTACTCCCAAGCCTTCCCATCTGCATAGGGAAAACTCCCAGTTAATATCTGTACAGCCCTTCCCCCACCCCATTTTCTCCAAGTCCCTCGTTAAAACTCACCTCTGCCATATTGCATACAGAAAACTGTCCTCCAATAACAGGTAGGCTGTTGAGTACTCTGATTACAGCTAATGACTGGCTACAAATTGTTCACACTATTATTTGGTGCTAAAACATCTTGTTATTTTTGTTATTCTTCCCTTTTGCCCATCCACTTGTTTGTTTTTTCTACCTATTATGTCTTGTCTTTAGAGTGTAAGCTTTTTGGCTGAGGAATGGTCATTTACAATAACTATGAGCCACCTGTACACTTGAATTGTTATCTACTATACAAACAGTGAGATGCTGACTGAAACTATTAATATTTATATTCAGAATTAATTGCAGGTGCAAAAAGTATGGTCACAGGTGCTTAAGGGTGCGAAACTGCTCACAAGAACTAGAGGCCAATGTGTGCCCCCCTGAAAACTTTTCCTTTATGTCTATATAGAGGCTATTACAGACTCATAGTTGTAATTAGATAGTTAAAAGTGAAAGGTAGTTAACACGGCAAGCCATATTTTTGACCCCTTTGTAAGTACAATAATTTTAGTATGTGGAACTCATTGCCACAAGATATCACGGAGACCAAGAGCTTAGCAGGGTTCAATAAAGGTTTGGATATTTTTATGGATAACAAGAATGTCCAGAGTTGCAACAGTAAGGATTATAAACAAAAATGTGAGTTATGGAAGAGATGTAAATCCTCCTGCTTCAGGACATTAATTCTGACTATAAGGGGCTAGGAGAAAATTTTCTCTGTGGGTAGGTTAGCTCATCACTATCTGCTTCAGGGTTTATTGGATCGGCTTCAGAAGTATCTGGTGCTGATCACTGTCGGAGAGAAAATACTGGACTAAGAGGACCACTGGCAATTCCTATATTTCTTTGACCTTTCTTATGTTTGTTCTCAGGACAGAGGAGAATTCCTTTGGGAAGTCTGAATGAAATCTGATGTCATGTCTGAAGCCTGGAATTTAAGGCAATTACCATTTTGACCAAGTGTTTGCCCACTTATAACACGAACAAGGCTGGTTTGTACATGCTCAGATGTGGTCTGCACATATTCCATTATGAATACTAGTACACCTCTACCCCGATATAACGCGACCCGATATAACACGAATTCGGATATAACACGGTAAAGCAGCGCTCTTCGGGGGGCGGGGCTGCGCACTCCGGTGGATCAAAGCAAGTTTGATAAAACGCGGTTTCACCTATAACGCGGTAAGATTTTTTGGCTCCCGAGGACAGCGTTATATCGAGGTAGAGGTGTATCTGAAGTGTGTTTGAGCATATTGGGTTGAGAAATCCAGAAAGTGAATAATGTTTGACTCCCTTAGCCTTTTCAAGCTCTGTGAACTGATCCTAGGAAAGATGAGAATCCCTGTCAGGCACCTGAGACCATTGGAACAATCACAGGTACCTAGCGGAGATTGTAATCTAGTCCCGGCAGTCAAAAACAACGTGCAAACACAAAAGCCTAGAGAAGCTGTTTCCTCGATTTCTGCTTTATGCGCAGTTGCTCGTCAGTCTCCTGGAAGCATTGTAACATGCTGCTGATGGCACTGGCTGCATCAGTGAAAAATTCAATGTACTACGGAGGGTCATCGGGGTATTGCTGACACTAGGGCCTGCGTTGTCTCACCACCTTTCCAAGGGGTCTCATGTAGCTATTGAAGAGGAGGGGACAGAGGTTAGATCTCCGTGGGACTCTACCTGTGAGGGCCTTTGTGGAGAAAGAGCATTCTTTGGGGCCTTCTGGAGAGGAATGACTGGTGCAGATGGAGTGCTGTGCTGTCTACCACAGCTCTGTCCTGTGAACAGGTCGGTAGCATCCTATGGTTGGCTCTGTTGAAAGCTACATGGAGAATTTTCAGAAGTCCCTTAAGGTTCATCTACACAGCAATAAAAACCCCCACAGCAGCAAGTCTCAGAGGCTGGGTCAACTGACTTGTGCTTGCGTGGCTGGCACTATGGAGCTAAAGACAGCAATGTAGGTATTCAGACTAAGGATGGAGCCTGGGCTCCAAGACCCTTCTCTCCTCGCTAAATTTCAGAGCCTGGTCTCCAGTCCAAGCCCAAAGGTCTACACTGCTATTTTTAGCCCTGCAACATGAGCCCAGCAAGCCTGAATCAGTTGACCCAGGCTCTAAAATTCATTGCTGTAAGGTTTTTGTTTGTTTGTTTTTCTGTGTAGCTGTGCCCTTAGTTACTTAGGAGCCTAAGTCTTATTTTTCAAAGGGACAGGCACTTAAGCATCTGAGTCTTGTTGAAAATCAACAGAATTTAGGTTGAGCTGGGTGAAATTTTTCAATCTACTTTTTTTTTCCAGTAAAAAATACTGCTTCAGGTCAACTGAAGCATTTTGTGAATTCGTGTCAATTTTGGCAAATTGTTTCAGCTGAAAAAACCAACAACAAAATCAAAATGTTTTGTTTCAACATTTTCTAAACAAATGTTTTGAGTTTTATTTCAAAATAACCTTTTATTTTGAAATTTCCTTTATTTAAAAAAACAACAACCTTAAACGAGCTCAAAATGGAAACACAACATTTTGTTACAAATCAAACAAACTGCTTCATCTGACCTGAAACAAATCTTTTATTGACTTTTTGGTTCGCCAAAACTGTTGTAAATGTTTTGCTTCAGGTCAACTGAAAACAATTTTTTTTCTATCTTTCAGAATTGCCAGTGAACTGAAAAATCAGTTATTCACACAGATCTACACCTAAGTGCTTACGTCACTTTTGAAAATGGAATTTAGGCTCCTAAGTCACTTACAGGCTTTTGAAAGCCTTATCTGTAGCCTCTGTTTTGATGAGGAGGTTGTCTCTCTCCATTTTTAAGAAGAACATTAGAACCATTTCTTTTTCATACATGGTTTTTGTCACGAACCATCTCATTTAATACCTTCTCTAACTTTCTATTCCTGTTTTTCTTAAGACACCCCTCAGTTTGTTTTATATTTTAAAAGATACCCCTCCTTCTCCGGATTGTTTTATTTGTGTTTTGAATCTGGTTTATACTGGCGATTTGTGAGTCTCTGCCCTGAAATGTCATGATAAGACTGGGCCTCTGAGTTCAAGGATGTCTCTGACGTCAACCACCTGTTGAGCTCTGTGAAGTCCTACACATCTTTGAGGCCACAGAGAGTTCTATTCCTTCACACACGATAAAGCATCTGCTCTGGTATAACTATAGTGGTGTAGAAGCCATTACTGTTCAGAAGAATGCTTTTGACAAATGGAAGTACTCCCACTTTCCTTCTGCATGGACCAGATATCTCCAGGCCAAGGAATTACTCAGCATATCATCAGGTGCGCAAAGATGTCCTTTGCACTCATTACTGGCAGAAAGATAGCTATTGAAAGGACACTGAAGCCAAAAGGCCTCTGGCCAAGTCTGTTATCAGTTCCTGATTCCCATGTTTCTCCCGTGGAGCAAAACAATCATATTTTTCAGTTGACAGAGGGCAAAGCTCAACAGGATTTTTTTTTTCTAGGAATTATTGAACTATATTTTGTTACTCTTCTCCCTGTCAGGAACAGACGAGGTACCCTGTACATGTAGTAAAAGTTTGCTACTGAGCAGTCAGCTAGCTGTGAATATTATGAAAGTTCCATGCAAGCCTCTTGCACTATGACTCTGGAAGTGGTTGGAAATCTGTTAGCATGGCTCTCATGCCTAAGAAGCAGCATAAGTCCCCCTCTGTGCAATCTCTAATACAGCATCTGTTTTATTTTATTGGATATGTGCACTGTATTTAATCTGGGGGGGAAACATGTTTGTAACCACTGTTTAGTGTATGTTAAATATCTCCCTCTCTGCTGGATTCACAGAGGCTATGTATCTGCTACAGCAGCTGTGCTCTTAGCTCCAAAGGCCCTGGGTTCAATCCCTGTTGACAGGCATCATACCCTCAGCACCAGGTGATAAGCTGGGATCATTGCTATGGATTGTAGGATGGTTTCGGACTGTATTTGGCAAAGAGGCCTTCTAGTGACGGTTGGATTCTTGCTGAATTAGTGTAATGCTAGAGAAGAGGCAGCTCACTACAGTAATAAGGGCCTGATACATAGGAGTACTGGTAGGAAACAGAAACTTTTCTGGCAACAGTATCACCCTCTGGGTCAGGGTTCTAAAAGTTAACGCTCTGTTCCATGACAAGGCTCAGTGTCTCCTGATTCCAGGGGCTACTGCAAATGACTACTGCTTCCAATGCTCCAGTGTTCCTCTAGGGTGAGCCTCTATTAGCACACAGAAGTGATACAGGCAGCACCCTCTCCCTCCTGATAAACTCCTGTTCCCCTGGGGGGGGAAATGGGGGGTGACATTTCCCTTGTCAGTTTTGACACTGCACCCTAACAATAGCACTAGCCAGAAAATGGAATCTCCATCCCATGGAAATTCCAAGATTTTTGCGGGGCGTGGAAATTGTCCTGATTTTGGATGAAAAGTAAAAACCTAGAAATGTTTCACCAGACAGAAATTTCAAAAAAATTGCATATTGGGAGAACCTCCCTGCAGGGAGAACTTTGAGTTGAAAAGGGCCTCCCAGGTGCAGCCAGGGTGCCATTGGTTTGATTTTCCCAATGAGAAGTTTAGATTTTGGGGCAAAACTGACATTTTCCTGCAGAAAATGTTGATTTTGGGAAAAGAAAATCATTCCAATGGAAAATTCCCAACCAGCTCTACCTAGCAACTGCATATCCTCCCACCTGAGCAAATACACTCACAGGGACCTGCCCTTTCATATTAGACCAATAAGTTAGGCTGTTGAGCCAGCTATATCACAAAGGCCTTTGTCTTGACATCATGCCAGCAAGCAAGATGTGCTGAGGCAGATGCCTCATAGAGGCCTGGGCCTTCACACAAGCCCTGCAAGCTAGAGGCTCTGAGCCAGTTATGTCACAAAGGCATGACATCAGACATCGGTGGGAGAGAGATTGAGCCAGTAACATCAGAGGCCTGTATCTTGATATAATCCTGCCAAGCTAGGAATGCTAAACTACTGGTGTGACAGGGGCCTGATACTTGACACAAGACCAGAAAGCTGAAGTTGCAGAGCAAGCGACATCACAGTAACCTGTTCCTGGACATCACACGAGTAAGCTAGAGGTGTCAAGCCAATAACTGCATACACACTTGCACTTTGATAGCAGCCAGGCATTCTACATATGCTAAACCATTCTCTTCAGAAATGCATGTACTTTGACATCAGCCCAGCACCCTAGAAATCCAGGGGGCGGAGGGGGCATTTGGCAGCCCAATTCTCTCTCATCTGTTGCAAACAGAGAGCGAATCCCCCATCGTCTTTCCGAGGCTACTTCTTCACAGTCTGTTCTCCAAGGCTTTGTCTGAGCTAGCCTGAAATGATGGGGCTTTGATGGCCTTTTTGGAAAGCCTATTCCACTAGCAGTAAGTAGCAGGGCTCAATTTTTGGAAATCTCTTCTGACATTTCGCCTAACTTTTCCCCTGATTTAACATTTCATTCTATTATTCATTGTTATCCTCCCCTTGGGCCACCCTGGAACAATTTCCTTCCCCTCCTTGGTGTTTACACCCCTCGGTTGATTTAAAAATGCATGACAAAAAATAAATAAATAAAATAACAAGGCACTGACAACATTCAAATATATTACTTGGCTCTTTTCTCTCTATCATTGTCGTAAGAGGGCTGGCTGGGTACCAGACTCCTTGCTTATTACCAATCTTAACTACTCTACTGAAAAATAAAACCTTATAAAAGTCACTAACTAGATAAGTTCTCCCATTTGACACAGTACAAGCAGCAAGGGGATTTGTGTGATTTCCTATGAAGCCTACTGTTCTGAAGGGGAGCTGTTGTTTTTCTTGTAAGGGAAAGGGATTTCAAGGTCATGGAATGAATAAATGATCATATGTGGCTGCAACTTGCCTTGTTACAGAGAGAAGGAAGCATAAAAATCACTCTGCAAGCTAGGAGAAGTGCTCTTGAGAGTATGGTCCCCTGCCCATCCCCCTCTGTGGTAGGAAGGGGAATGCAGACCTACCCTTCCTGGTTCTGTAATTCTGATGCAGGAAGATACAGAAGCACATCCCCATGGTTCACATTCACAATGAAAAATGTCCTTGCTTAGTTTCCCTGCTGCAAACAAGCATGAGCACTTTTTTCTTGACATGAAAACACAAAATTCTCTCTTTCCCTTGTCTTATGCAATGTAGTTGTGGCTGTGTTGGTTCCAGGCAATTAGAGAGACAAGGTGGGTGAGGTAATATCTTGTATTGGACCAACTTCTGTTGGTGAGAGATCTTGTCACTCACCAACCGAAGTTGAGCCAATACAAGATATTACCTCACCCACCTTGTCTCTTTTCCCCTGAACTACTGATGCTAAAGGTGCCTTTGAGGACTCTGAATGTTATGGGATACATGCACATTGACCCCTCCAGAAAAAAACAAGTGGGAAATTAACTGTTGGATTTCCTGTTCTTCTTGTGGATTTTTTCAACCAGCCATGTGAAATGCCTGTTCATGGAGGCTCCAGCTGGTGCATCAGGGCCTGCATTTTACCCTACTGGGGAGATCTGCATTTAAATCTAATTTAGATCACACATGAGTTTTGTGGTCTCAGTCTACTGCCTAGATTGTTTTTTTTACCTCCCCAAAACATCATACAACACGTGACTGGTACTCTCCAGGCCCAGGACTAGGACTAGGACGGTGGTGTAACAGATTGTCTGATTCCCCTGTCTTGGGAACTATCATACTCTTTCCATGGTATCATTATATGAACTGGAGAGAGTGGAAGTCAAAAGTCTTGAGTGTCCAAATGGAGGATCCGGTGTGTGGGCATTGAGGATTACCAGCTTGCCCCAGTGCAGTGAGAGACAGCATAGCTCAGTGGGTATGGCCACACTCTGGGATTCAGAAGACTTAGGTTCTTCTCTTGGCTCTGCCACTGACTCTGGCCAAGTCATCTCAGTTCTTTGTGCCTTCCACTCTCTGCCTCTCTTGTCTATGTAGATTGTTTGTGCTTCAGGGTAGAGACTTTCTCTTACTATGTGTGTGTACAGAGGCTAGCACAACGGGGCCTGTAAGGACTGCAAATAAACTGAAGAATAAGTAGCAGTGGCCGGAGAAAGGTAATTCTGTTTCATGGAGGATTTAGCTATTTAAAAATTTGGTTTTGCTCTGATTTGGAATGAAAACAAACATTTCAAAATTCTCTGTGAAAGGGGAGGGAGCCTTGACCCTAGGGCAATCCACCAGGTGGGCAGTCCCAAAGCCTCAGACACTGGAAACCCTGGGGTCCCTGGGCTGGCTGGCTGTCTCAAAGAGGTGGATCCTGGAAGTCCTGGTTGCCTGGCCTCGGGGCAGTCCATGTGGACCCTGGAAGCCCAAGGGACCCCGCAGGTCACCAGGTGGGCTGCTGACATAGGCAGTGGGTGTAATAGGCAGGGCAGGCTAAGCCTCCCCGGCACAGCTGTGGCCACAGTCCACCAGTTGTGAGGTTTGCAAGGGGAAATTTTTGCTTATCATGTGCCATGCAGGTTCCAGGGCAGCTGAGGAAGCGGTATGTGCTACTCAGCTTCCTGGGTTCATCAGCTCAGGTTCTTTGGGAGAGACATAAGATTTTTCCAGCAGGGCGGATTGGGGTCTCAGGAGGGGAGGCACTGTGCAGCTGGGGGGGCTGCATGGGGGTGAGGGGGCCTCGAGCAGAAAGGGTGCGGCCAGGGAAGCTCCACCCGCAACCCAGGGCTGCTAAGGAGCTGTGTGGGTGAGCTGGGAGGAAAGCAATCAGGTTTCTCTCAGAAACCTTTTGAATCCTGCCTGGTTTCCTGAGGAACGTTGTTGATCGAACCTTCCTGGGGAAACATTTCAATTTCAACAAATCAGTAAATTCTGATTGTTTTTTTTCTTCCCTCAAGGGTATCCTGCGGGTTTTTAACAAAGAGGGAAGCTGGTAGCCCTCATTTTCCCTAGCTAGGGTTCAATATACTTGGGGTGTAGGGGTAGTTCTTTCCAGTTTAGAGGGACGCTGGTGTCAGGGGATGCTCTATTCCCAGCTTTCTTTCATTCTTTCCCCCTTCTCCTCCTGCCCCCATTTATATTTCTAGCTAAAAGCTTTGATCAATGCACCTACCTATTTTTCTTTCGTTATCTCCCGTCTGAAAATGTGAGAGTGTCGAAGCCAGGGTCAGACCCTTGCAGAGAAAGAAACCTAGGGTGAGTGGCAAGTTTCTAGGTTGCTGCAGCTGCTGCAGGAGGCTAGAACACTTGCTTTTAGGTAATAGGCCCATGGAATCCTGACACCTGCCTGTATTTAGCAAGAGGCTGAGACTGTGGTGAATACAAGTTGCTCTGTTGTCGCTGCTGCAGCTCAGGATCTGTGGATGCCACAAGCCGGACCCTACTGGGATGGATTTTATTACAGCTGACACAGAGTCGTGAGCCTTACAATGCCAGAGGTCTTTCCATTTTTTTTTAAATGTATAGAAATAAAGGGTATGGTTCCTTTAAAAAGGTGAATGTTGGCAATTACCCAGCTATAAAAGCCCTCTAATAGACCCACTGCTTTTATTTAGGCTGCGATGTTGAGAGAGGACAAACCTGTAGAAAGCTCTCCTGAAGATTCTCAATTAGCTCATTCCAGGCTATGCTTAATAGTGGCTACCTGGAATTTTTTGCACATTGTTTAGGTTAGTTTTTTTATTTTAGCTTAAGATCTTAGGTTAGTCTCTCTACCCTTATTTTTGTTTTGTTGACATGACATAGTTAAAATAAGTAAACTACAGACTCTCTGGAGTCTTGCACTTTCCGCTGGTGGGGAAGGATAGTGCCTGTTTTCTACAGAATGATTAGGGCAGAATTTGGAGAGCTGTAGAGGAGCTTAGTGATAGAAAAGCAAGGGGAGTGGCAGATTTGAATTGAAGTGCACAGGCAAAGCTTGGGGGGGGGGGGGGGAGCTTGCACCACACCTCCCTTTATTGTGGCTGGCTTGAGAACCAGTGAATTGAAAATGCACACACCCAAAGAAAAGCCTTTCCTGATTAGATAGGACACAGTTGTGTTCCTGGAGACATCCCAAAGTGAAAGATCAGGCATAGACTGCAAAAAGAATTATACTGGGGCAGGTGCAGAATTAGGCTCCTTATCAAATGGACTATTATGTCATACAGTCTACAAAGGAAAGGACTTCCCAAAGCCTAGAATACAAAGGATTCTCTGCAGCAGACAGGAAACATGACCAACTCATTCTCACATCCACAAAGTATGTTCACTTATCAAACAGCCAGCAGGATATTAAAATCTTGCAAAAAACAGTTCCCTAGAGTAAGGAAAAGTAGGAGGCCTGACAGTAACTGCTTTTCAGCTGCTGCTGCTGCTCTTTCTCTTCATTATTCTGAAGGCCATTATTTTTGAACATTATTTCATTTAAATAAAAGATTCTATTGAGCAGCATGGCCTTCCTTCAAACTTAAACAAGGACAAGACAAATCCAAGCAACATTGTTTAGCAAACAGGCTTGTCATTTGACCCATGCAAATACTTAAAACAATCCTCTGTAACTAATCACTTGGAATTTTGAAAACTACCCATCCCACCTTTCAGCTGTTTGCAGGAAAATTCACAAAAAGAGATTATGGAAACAGCAAACTCAAAAAAAAAAAAAAAATGCTGAAGAATGTTCATAGAGCAAATGTCAAATCTGCATTGTACCAGCTTTTGAGCTGATTCAGGGTCACGTTAATCCATCCTTGTGGCAGAAATATGCCCTGTGACTTAGAGAACGAGTCTCTTAGCTTGAATTTCAATTGATCATCAGTCTTTTGGTTAAGGCATTGGGTTGGGATTCCGAAGACAAGGGTTTAAATTACCCATTTTGCCCAGACTTCCTGTTTTACCATTTTTTTCTCTGTGCCTCAGTTTCCCATTTGCCCATTTGAGATCATACTTGCCTCCTCGGAGTGTTGTGAGGGACTTGGATACCATGATGATAAGGTCTATAGAGGTACCTAGACGGTGCCCTTAAATGTCACTTTTCAGACGGGAACAGTAACTGCTAGTAAACAAACTACAGACCCGGGCTTATTCCCCAGAAGGACATGGGCGGCAATGGCAGAATGGGGCTGGCCGTTCATTTGAAGCATGGCAGGACGGGTGGGGCTGATATGCTGCATGTTTAGCTTGGGTTCTTTTGTTACGTTTGTATCTTTTTATGTAAAAAGCACTGATAAGCTGCAGATAATAAGCATCAGAATAAGGACAATGGACTTCAAAAAGCCAATTTTAACAAACTCAGAGAACTGATAGGTAAACTCCCATGGGAAGAAAATCTGAGGGGGAAAAATGGAGTTTAGGGGAGCTGGCAGTTTCTCACGGAAACAATAATATTAAAGGCACAACAGCAAACAATCCCGATGCAAAGGAAAGATAGTCATATTGGCATCTTACTATTTTTCCTATCAGGAGCTCTTTAGTGACTTGACAATCAAAAAAGAATCCTAAAAAAAGTGGAAACATGGATAATTGCTAAGAAGGAGTACAAAAGTATAGCACTAGCATGTTGGAACAAAGAGAGGCTACGGCACAAAATGTGTTACACCTAGAAAGGAACATAAAAGGCAATAAAAAGAGGTTCTTTAAATACATGAGGAGCAAGAGAAAGATGAAGGAAAGCACAGGCCCTCTACTTAGTGGGGAAGGAGAGCTACTAACTGGTGACAAGTAAACATGCTTCTTTATACAAATGAATATCTCTCTTTAAAAAAAATTGTATATGAAGCATCAAGCTGGAGCAAGCAATAGACAAATCTAAGAAAGGAAACAGTAAAAAGAAAAGAGCGTGATGGTGGAGGAAACAAAGCAACTGGTCATCTCTAGACCCCCAAAGCTTTTTCATCACAAGGATAGACAAAGCAGGAAGAAGAGTTCCCATCTGGATACCTATTCAGTATACAATTTCCAGAACAAGATTCATCAGCATCTGAGCACGTTAAGTAAATGGACTCATCTCACTCTTTGGATATAGATATTAAGCCATGCATTTCTGAAGGAGTCTTTTATTTATTATTTTGTATTGCAGTAGCACCTAGGAATCTGGTCAACAGCATGAAATTCAGGGTGGTTTTGCCTCTTTAAACTTCAAATACTTTTAAATGACTTTACATTTATGCCTACAAAGACCTTCACATAGACATTAGCATTACCAATGGAAGAAACATGTCATATCCTTGCATACATAAAGTGATCCGATTTCTGGAAAATTAGTCTTCTTGGGCCAAGCTGACATTGTCTGAGTCCTTTAGACAACTCTACTATAGCTGTTTGTTTCCAGCATTTCGTTGTTCAGCTGATGAGCTCTCCTCTGCTATTCTGGGAACGTATGTTGTGTTTCCCTCAATGGCATTCATTGTCAACATAAATCCACTGGGAGCCCTAAGCCACTTCTTCCATTGTCTATTGTCTTGTAAGTATATTTATAAACCAAAAAACAGCACAATTAAAGCTAATAAAATACTGAAGTGGAAATTGCAGGCAGCTCAATAGCTCATTTTCTACTTCAATACCTTGCAACGGTGGCAAGGGATGGCTGGGGACTGGTTTTGGAGGCCATGATCTCCATTTTCTCTATAGTGTCCAGTACCATAGTATTTAATTGCATTAGACTTATTGTTGTCTACTTATGCTATAGACCTATCCAATGTATGTATAGCCCTCAGTGTCATGTAATAGGGATTCTTCTCATATTTAAAGGATTGCATGGGTCAAGGTTGGGCAATATTAAGGTTACTGATCTCCAACAGGCTAATATTATATATATATATATATATATATATATATATATATATATATATATATATATATATATAAATGGGTGGTAAAGAAGTTCTGGTGCATGTCATTAATGTAAAATGCAAGTTTCTCTGTTGCCAAGATTCCCAGGTTTTATTAGGCCATTCTAGTAAGAACAGAAAAGCTGTCCTGCTCCATTTTATAGCAATGAACTTGCTTAACCATTAAGCAAAGTTCTTGGGAGTCAGTTCACACTAAGGAGACTCAGCAGCAAATATCTCAGCAAGGGTCCCCAAACCCCAGCAGCAACATTTTGGCCCCAAAACGGTGGCATCTGGAGGCAGGACCATGACTGACTTTCAACCTCTGATGTGGTCGTATAACTCCTGCTTCCCACAGCTTGCTTCAGCAAGGGTTGGAGGATGGTTGCCTTTTGGAAGTTTATCCATCATTTCCACATTCCATCATTTCCACATTCCTTCGTAAAGGATCCTTTTCCTCTTCATTACAGTGTCTCATCTGAAAAATCAAGGTGGTCAGGAGCGGCAGTGGTTCTAGATGAATAGGCATTTCTCCAGAGGAAAGCTCAAACAGCACGTGAAGAATGAGACCCAGAAGATATAGAATAGCTTCCCTCGGTGCTGGCCACTTTGCAGTAAGACAGTTTTGCCTGCAGACCTCAGAGAACAAAGGAAGGGGACAAATCAAGCAGACACTTGTAGATTTCTCAAATATAGAGGCTGAGGCTGCTTCCCAGATTCTGATGCTGAATTTGGAGAGAAGAATTCTGATGAGTTGTTAATTGACCTGCCCCAGAGTCCATGAATAACAGTGATGGTGGGCAGCAGCGAAGAGGACATGGAAAGGAGTAGTGACCCACTAGCAAGAGGATGAGAGTGAAAGTGAACCCACCTCAGTCAGGGGAGCAGCTCTGTGGCCCAGGAGATGGAGCAGCCCCATCACACTTCAACTGCTGAGGCCACTATTGCAAATGCTATTGCTTTCTCTCACCTCCGTCACCACTGACGCTGCCATACCTGCTCACAGCAGGCTGCAAAAGGGCTGAAGCTGCACAGACATCTCGGTAGCTAGCTAACTGATTGCAAGGGCACTGTTCAGACTCCATAACACCAACCATGCAGACCATGGAGGATGCTATTTGGGCACTAGGCGGCAGTGTCTAATTCTCCTGTTGGTGTATCTGCATCAGCTGTTCTCTTTGTGCAATTCTGCTTATACTTCTTCGTCTAAATGCTGCCTGCTTTTTTGATCCTGCTGCTGGTAGCATTTGTAGCCAGGTGATGCTGCTGCTCCTGCCTGCCGATCCTGGCCTAAATTCCATGACCTTCTTGTTTAGTGCCAAGCCGATACAATGGGCTGGCATTCAAGTTACTGGCACTCCTCTGAAGGGATGTGGGAAAAAGACATTTCACCTCACAATCACAGCAGACATGTGGGCCAATTATTAGGCCACTGACACATCGGGTCAGCATGCTGCTCTTCCACTGGACTTGCACTGAGGTGACAGAGCAAAACACAGCTCCTAACCAGGCACAGGTCAGCTCTGGGTACGGAAGCACAGGCAAGGAAAAGGTGAAGGCTGCCAGCATGATAGCAGCATCCAGTAGGATGTCGTCCAGGGCACGTGCAGTTTCCAAACATCAAACCGGTTGCAGAAGCAGAAGGAGATGATAGATGGGCAGTTTGAGCTGAACCTCTTCTCCCCCGTCCCCCTCCCCCACAATGTTTGTTGCTCATGACAATAAGGCCAAAGGGGTGGGTACAGTTCATCATGGCAGATTTGGTTATGCCCTGTGATTTGCTCAACATTTTGGGGAGGGAATTTCATTCTCTAAAGACAGCAAACATTCCTCTTCCACTAGGGGAGTCAAGGCAATTTGCAAGCACTGGGAAAAAAATGTTTTTGGTAGCAGTTGAAGGAACTCTTTCTCCTTCACATCTGTAGCCTCCTGCCAAATTCTGCTCTCAGTTACACCTGGTGCAACTCTGTCAGAGTCTGAGGGGAGAATTTGCTCCACACCTTGTACAGCGCTTTAGGATCCTTGTAATATATACCTTAAAGATAGGAGTAACTCTTTCCCGAGTGGTGAGGCCTGGTGGTATCTCATGACCAGACACAGGCCATTGGGCAACCACATCCACCCCTGAGTCATGCAGTATCAAATTAGATCTAAAAAATGGAAAGTTGGGGTCAAGCATCATTGCCATGCTGATGACTCGGCTAGCATCAGGTCCTCTTCTCGCTCCTACTTCTCTACCCCACTTTTGTCAGAATCAAGAAGTAACTGGACAAACGCTATTGGCAGAATTTTGCTCCTTGATGTTAGCCAGTAAAATTCTACCAGCTCCAAAGAAGGAGGGAGGCAGAGCGAGGTGAAGTCATCGTAGCGGTGTGACAGAAAAAAGTAGAACAAAATTAATTGTTTTCAGCGAATGAGAAAATAGAAGGGAAACACTTAAGAGGCAGAAAGGAAGTTCCAGGAGCAGCTGTGGCCTCTACTGTCTGTCTCTGACATCCCTCCTCTCACTCCCCACAGGGGATGTTTAGGTTGAGAGAGAGAGTCTCTCTTTATTTTTAACACGACTGGCGCTCTACTGCCCTCGGTGAAACCTTGGACGTTTCCTGTCACATCCTTGAGCCCTCCAAGACCAGTTTATCCTGGCACATGATCTGATATTCCGCCAAGCACCCTCATTTGATGCAGTGGTAGAATAATTGTGGAACGTGCTTGTCATTTCTATTGTTTTGGAAAGAAGGAACTGACTTCAGCTCCTTGAGGGCTCCCCTCCCACCCCGCCCCATGTTTCCTACTCTGCCCTCATTCTATTTGTTGGCTGCTTTTGTGTCTGTTTCACTAGGAGGGGGGAAATCATCAATTCCAGAAGGATGGTTTAAAGCTGCTCAAGACTCTGTAAAGGTTATTTTACTTTATTCTCTAACGGGAAAGAGGTTCCGCAACTTTAGCTGGAAGAACAGAATGTTTGGTTAGAACAACAGAACATTGACTGGGGCTGGGATGGGTGACTCATGCTAAACTAGATGAGGTAGCACCACTAAAAGTTAAGTGATAAACAAGTCAGGGTCCTAACCTCAAGTGTATTCAGAAAACAAGATTTCCCCAGCTAAGTAAAGCCAATCCCAGCTCCATCACCCAATGTTTTTTCAATAGAAGTAGTTCCAATAAAAGATATTACCTCACCCACCTTCTCTCTCTCTCTCTCTCTCTCTCTCTGTCTTTTTAACACACACACACATACACACACACACACACTCTGCTTTCAGACTTTCTCTCAAAATGTTGCTGTGTTTTACTGCTTCATGGCACCAATGGCACATCAGTGCGTAGGCAAGCACTGGACATGCCTTTCTGGCACAGCTCAGTTCTAACCTGCTGTGTCCCTTGCAAAGGGTATGCTCTGGGGGTCAAGGCACCAAGTTGGAGACAGGAGAGCCGTGTTCTTTTCCTTGCTCTGCACAAACATCCTGGAAGACCTTGGGCAAGTATCTTGGTGTGTCTGTGCCACAGCGCCTCCTCTGCAAAATGGGGGAAAATAATACTTCTTTTCTGTCTTCTCTATTTAGACTAAGCTTTTTGGAGATAGGGGCAGTACAATGTGCTTGTGCAATGCCTGGCACGACAGGGCCCTATTCTATAGCCAGTAGCTCCTGTCATATTCCACACTGATGCTTCTCCTGCACGGAGTGACTTCTCCTGCACGGAGTGACACCCTAACCACCCTCACTGCAATACATTTGGACTCCCTCCATCTTTGTGGAAGAGCCATAACAACAACGGATGTGACAATTCCAGAAGCCTGTTGCTACCATTGAGCCTATTACAACGGAGCCCGTTGTTTCCACAGCGATGGCTATTTCTTCAATTCTGTGTGCCTAGGTTTCTAACCTCCTTCTGACCTTACATCAGCACACACATTTTGGTCAATGGTGGTGGTAGTGGGGGCACTGCAGTAGGAAGTGGACATCAGCCAAAGGCCAAGTTTGCTTCGCATGAAGTGGAGAAGCAGGTCTCAACCAAAGGTCTCCAAATGAAGCATAGTATGCTTCATCTTAATCCAAATAACCTGGCATATAGGCAGTGGCATCTTGTAGAGGCTACATTTCTATACTAAAATTTAAAGGCTGCATATTGGTCACCCCTGGCCTATAACTGAAGATCATAATACAGCCTGGCTATGTGGACACCAGTCTAAACACTACACATTGTGTGGTGGGCATTACAAGGGTCACAGAGAGATGTGTATGATAGCATTGAGATGCACAAAGGCTAGCAGAAGTAGAGTGCTTTATAATGGCATTCATTAGTGTTAATAATGGCATTCATTCCAAACGAGATGGGTTGGCACCAATAAAACTTAAAAGTGACAGACAAGCAATAGCATTAGTGTTCTTTTCAGGTGCTCTTTCCCAACAGGCTTCTCTCAAAGCACCTTCTAGCACAACCTCAGCTGGATACTAAAGATGTAGAACATCTGAATTTTGGATGTGGTCATGGTGCAGTTACCAAATGACTATTTCCTCATTTGTCAAAATCCCTCCCACTCCCCCAAAAAGGTAAGTTTTATAAAATCAGACAGATTAAAATCTGTCATGTCCCAAAGAGCTGGGAAGCAAGTTTATCATTTCAAATTTCATAAAATATACAGCACCGATAATGGGGTCCTAGCTTATGACTGAGATGTGCCCCTTCTGGTGGAAAGCCTTTCTGTAGAAGTCAGACAAGAGTCAGATGGCAAATGCATATGGGTGGGGTGGCTTTGCACCATTTGGGGGTGGAGAGGGAAGGACCGTAAAAGGTTATATTCTAGTTTTAGGGAGTTGTAACTTGCCTTTAACATTTCCCTCTGTGCCAAATCTCTTCATTTGAGGTTTCCTTGGGCATAAAAGCATTTTTAACACCATTGTTTGAAAAAAAAATCAAATAGATTTTTCTTTTGACGTTAGTCACTTTTCAGCCTTTTTCTGAAATCAAAAAAATATAAAAGCTTCGTGGCAGCAGATGCCCTGATTGTGTTTATATAGCTGGGGGAAAGGATTTTTGATTGAAAATAACAACTTAATGATCATTAATTCATAAGGTGGATTGTTAGCATGATTGTTAGCATGATCATAATGAAACACCAGCAGTGTGTTTTTAAAGACAAATACAAGACAAAAAGGAAGGCACAGTCCTTGCCCTAAGATGCTTACCATGTAATGTGTCCTGCACTATGAACTGCACAGTATATGAGTGTTAGCACCCAGGGTAAACAGAAGGGCTTGTAAAGGTTCACTGTCTGGGATCTGTCACCATTAGAGCATTACCTTTGGGTGTTACATGGAAAGTGCACTCACAGAAGTCCAGTTCTTCCAGCAGGAGCATTTGGTGTCAATCTAGCAATGACAGGCTCTCAGCTCTCCCGCTGAGGCCATCTGATTTTTTCTCCCTTTTTCAGAGTTCCAAGTAAAACCAACAAGCCAAGGCCAGCAAAAGAGATTAAACGAAAGGGCAAAAGAAAAAAAGAAACCTGTAGGCAGTTCTAGCCGGTATATTAGCCTCTCTTTCTTCAGAGGTGCCCTGGATGGGGCACAGCCTGATCCAAATTTGTTGGGCTGCCAGCTCAAGTTATAGGATTTAGTCTGTTTCCCCTATGTAGTACAGGGGATCTGTGTCCCCTTTCTGTGAGGGCAAAGACTCTGCTAGTCACAAGGCCTCTTCCTGGGGGCTGGGAAGCTCAACAACCCGCTCCCATCCCAGGGCTGCCGATGGCCAAGTGGCGCTTTCTCCTTTCGAACGCCTCCTCCATTCCTGGCATGACTTGCAGGTGTGGCAGGGTGGGGCTACTCCAGCCCAAAGCAGCTCCTGAACCCCTTCCATGCTGATGTGGTGTTTATACACCCAAACACAGATACTTCTCTTTGGTAAAAAGAAAACTCCCTCTTTAAAATGTGCTGCTATATATTGATCTGAGAAAGACGCCATCACATCTCGTTCTCCCCACTCCATCCCACAGCAGCTCAGGGACAAGGTGCAATGGTAGCAAAATCCCATATTTAATGTCTATTTTTTTTTCTCTTCTTGCCTCCATTTTTCCTGGCATCTGAAGAAATGGAACAAAAGGCACCACACCCTGTAGTGCTGGCGGGATATGACCTCAGAAGCCTGGTGCCAAGGTTAAGGTCAGATTCTAGTCTCCTCTGGATTGGAGTCACAGTTCTATGACTTGCAAAGTAACTACCCAAAGCTCTGGTCCAAAAGACAAACGATTTTTTCTAAGGCTTGTCTCTCCCATCTCGTGAATGAGCTGCCAGCACTGCAGACAGGAAGCGGCTGTTCTGTAAAGGTCAGGTTGGTCGGCAGAATACATTACATTATGTAAACACCATGCCCCTGAGCCAACAGAATAGTTCCAGGGGCACTGCTGCTGAGGTATCAGAGAAATTCCACTAGCAGGGAGCTCTACTGCAGAGCTAGTGGGGGGAACTCCACCACTGCAGACCAGCTTAGACTCCACAGCTGTGCTCCATCATCAGCTCAGACTAGGTCTCCAGTTCCAATGAGTGTGGGCTGGGGTGTGGCAGGTGAGAGGGTCAATGACACCTAGTCAAAATACTGGAAGTTTAGTGTTTTTAAGCAGGCAACCTGAAAGTTATCTAACCAAAATATTGATTCTTCTTGGTTACTGAGCATTGGCAACTAAATCTTCAGCTCACCCACCCAGCCCAGTGCACTGATATCTTTGTGGTGACATGTTCCTTTTGAACAAAAATAACAGGAGTACTTGTGGCACCTTAGAGACTAACAAATTTATTAGAGCATAAGCTTTCGTGGGCTACAACCCACGAAAGCTTATGCTCTAATAAATTTGTTAGTCTCTAAGGTGCCACAAGTACTCCTGTTATTTTTGCGGATACAGACTAACACGGCTGCTACTCTGAAACCTTTTGAACAAAGTTCCTCGAGTTCTTACAAATTTCTAGTATGCATCGAATTCACTCTTAAAAAAAATGTCTCGCTTAATAAAAAGGTTGAAGTGTGACATGATCGCAGTCTGTAAGTGCCTACATGGGGAACAAATATTTAATAATTGGCTCTTCTATTTAGCTGACAAAGGTATTATAAGAGCCAATGGTTGGAAATTGAGGCAAAACAAATTCACTCTGGAAATAAGATGTCCATTTTTAATAGTGATGGTAGTTAACAATCGGAATAACTTACCAAGGGTTGTGATGGGTTCTCCATCATGGGCAACTGTTTAATCAAGATGGGAAGTTTTTGTAAAAGATAAGCTCTAGTTCAAAAGGAATTATTTTGGGGAAGTTCTATGGTCTGTGTTATGCAGGAGGTCAGACGAAAGACCACAATGGTCCCTTCTGGCCTTGGGATCTATGAACACTCTGGCCTTGGATATACAGGGAAAAGAACCAAATTACCCAGAGGTGCCTCTGGAAAGACACACAAAGACTCATGGAAATCCCAGGCTACCTTGTTAAATAAAGTTGCTAGATGTAGGTTTTGCCTTGGGATGTGGTACCACTAGCAGCATTTGTCACCACATCACCCAGTGGCTGTTATTGTAACATCTCATTGTGAAGTTCTTGCTCTACGGAGGCAGTTGTCCTGTATTGATATCATTCACATCCTGGTTTGGAGGACATACCATCTTTCTCAACAGCTTTCCTATGTGGATTCCCTCCAGCCCTTATCTTGTGTCTTTTACTTTTCTGTATGTGTGCAAGCCCCCTTGGGAGACCCTAGTAACAATGCCACAGGCCACAGTGTCCCTAGCTTGCTGATGACACTCCTTCTCCTTCCTAGCTGATGCGACCAAGACCACCACACAGATGGCACAATGCCGGCAAGAGCATGAAAAATATCTCTCTCAGGCTCAAACCAGGGGAGATAGAAATCATGGAGTTTGGGAGAGGGAAACAATTTGAGGACCTAGCTAAGACACTGACCTTGCCCTCTATCGGGTACCTCTGACCTGCAGTTCCCAGAGCAGTGAATAGCCTTCAGGCATTAGATTGCTCTCCACTCCTCCGTAACCAGATAGCAACAGGATTGGCTTTTTTAGTCATCTGGGATTTCCTTGCAACTGTCCTAGGTGAAAAATAAATAACGATAAAATCTGTGCTAGGATTACACCACACAGGAGATGACGCTCTCTGTCTGGGCATCTAATAATTCATGGAACAGCTAGAAACAAACCTTAGGGTGCAGTTACAATTACCTTCCATCTCTCCCTATCCCCAAAAGGGACTTCAGGAATACTCTTGCTTCTGGACTACGAGTATGGTTTTGGACTCTTACCAATGCTGCAGATTGTCTCATTGGTGACCAGAGTAGAAACAAAGCTATAAATAACAGAAGTGAAATCTTGCCCTGCCCCCCACTGATGCTTTACAGAGTTCCTCAGGATATTTGTAATGCATGAGGCATGAGCAGTACCACGAGGCATGAGGCATGCAGCAGTACCATATTAATTTGCAGTACCATGAGCAGTACCATGAGGCATTCAGCAGTACCATGAGCAGTACCATGAGGCATGCAGCAGTCAGCGGCAGCTCCAGGCACCAGCGCACCAAGCGTGTGCCTGGGGCGGCAAGCCGCGGGGGTTGCCCTGCCGGTCCCTGCGAGGGCGGCAGTCAGGCAGCCTTCGGCGGCACGCCTGCGGGAGGTCCTCCAGTCCCGCAGATTCTGTGGCAATTTGGCAGCGGGTACGCCGAAGCCGCGGGACTGGCGGACCTCCCGCAGGCATGCCGCTGAGTCCGCGCAACCGGGGACCTCCCGCAGGCGCGCCGCCGAAGACAGCCTGCCTGCCGTGCTTGGGGCAGCAAAAAAGCTAGAGCCGCCCCTGGCAGCAGTAGCATATTAACTTGCAGTACCATGAGGCATGCAGCAGTACCATGAGCAGTACAGCAGTACCATATTAACTTGCAGACTCCAGACATAGCTTTCCTAACTATGCTGTCCTGCCTTCCCTCACACATACACATACTCTTACAAATGTGCACACATGATCCAGAGTGGTTTAACCTTTACTCTATCAAAATGGAATGTTTGATGTGCAAGAAACTATACAAAGCAAAAATTTTAAATAGTGCTTTGCCCTGGCAGGCTAATTCATTCACACCCTGGCCACTAGTCTTCAAGATCCAGCCTTCGCGGGGGGAGGGGAAGGGAAGATAAGGTAAAAGTTATCATTGATGACATCCTATTAAAATCAACTTTAGACCACTGACCTGCTTGCTGGGATAGCTATGCAGAATACACCACTCTTGTTCCTAAACTATATTGAAGGTAGCTGACGGTGAGGCGATGTGAGCTTTGGTCAAGAAAACGAGACAAGCAATTTCTCACAAAAACCCCAATCCTCAGCATTGTCAGCTTGGCTATCCCTAGTGTGAGGGGTGTCACTGATACATTATCTTCATGTATTCTTGACTATGACTTCATAATGAAGGATCTTGCAATCCACTGTTAATGACTTCGCTACTTTGCTGCAGTGTGGCTGCTTTGCTCCTCCCCCCGGCAGTTTTTGGCCCTATAGTGTAGAACTATCTGGCTTTCCTTTCCTCTCCCTAGGTAGTGAGCTACCATTGGTTGCCAATGCCCTTTCTAGGGGACAGAGTTCAAATTTCAAAGCCTTCATCCTTTTGAAGATTTAAGGGAGGAGAATTTTAAAAAACAAAAACAAATATCCTGACTGATTGAATTAAAAAGTTGCCTCTTCCATCTCATTCAGTATTAACATTATAATCCCATTGAACACCAGTTGTCCTTCTATTTTTGAAAGATCTTACTATACATGTGATTACCAATTACTTACAAGAGAACTACTGGAACCACCAATCTTCTTCTAAACAGAAGAAACTTAACTAAGACCACAACATTCAAGCAGTGCCAGCCTGTGTGCAGTATATTGAATGCTGACAGGATTTCCCTTTTTCTGCACCCCAAAAAGCAATGTCTCCATCAATAAATGTAGCTTTTGAAAACTTTATTTCATTATGCCAATTTTCCAAATGTCACACATGGCACTGCCTTTAGAACTTTGGAATTAGGATGGCTAAATAATGTGTCTCTCATACTTTTTACTTGAGGGTCTCAAAGCACTTAAAGATGAGTAAACATTAATTCCCCATTTTTACCAAAGGAGAAACAAAAGGGCAGAGAGAGGCTAAATAGCTTGCGTGAGGTCACATGGTGAGTTATTGGCAGAACCAGGTCTTCTGCTATAACCACTAGACATTACTGGCTATATCCGTAAACTGGTTCAAATTTCAGTTCTTGTAGCTAAAACATTTTCCTTCCCACTTCCCTCCAGTCCATCCTTGCTCCATACAGGTGACCAGACATGGAATTGACTTAACTCACACAACCTCTCTATATAGTCTTGAAATTGTCATCAACTTCTTATGACTTTTCTAAGAATTGGCTTTAGGAGAATATGCTCAGAAGTGTTGGAGGGAGAAAGTGAGCTGGTATTGAATTCTCAGCTGTTACGTTGCATTGTCTCCTAGGTCTCCTGCAGTGCACTAAGAGCGAGTGTTTGCAGCATTATAAAAGATTAGCCTCCTACCCACCTTGAAAATCAACCAAGAGACTGGAGATAAAGTTAACTGGCTCTGTGGAGGAGGGGAAAGCAGTGGACGTGTTATTCCTTGACTTTAGCAAAGCTTTTGATACACATTATTCTTGCCGTCAAGTTAAAGAAGTATGGGCTGGATGAATGGACTATAAGGTGGACCGAAAGCTGGCTAGATCGTCGAGCTCAACGGGTAGTGATCAATGGCTCCATGTCTAGTTGGCAGCCGGTATCAAGCGAGTGCCCCAAGGGTCGGTCCAGGTGCCAGTTTTGTTCAATATCTTCATTAATGATCTGGAGGATGGCGTGGACCCTCAGCAAGTTTGCAGATGACACTAAACTGGGAGGAGTGGTTGATACGCTGGAGGGTAGGGATAGGATACAGAGGGACCTAGGCAAATTAGAGGATTGGGCCAAAAGAAACCTGATGAGGTTCAACAAGGACAAGTGCAGAGTCCTGCACTTAGGACGGAAGAATCCCATTCACTGTTACAGACTAGGGACCGAATGGCTAGGCGGCAGTTCTGCAGAAAAGGACCTAGGGGTTACAGTGGACGAGAAGCTGGATATGAGTCAACAGTGTGCCCTTGTTACCAAGAAGGCTAACGGCATTTTGGGCTGTATAAGTAGGGGCATTGCCAGCAGATCGAGGGACATGATCATTCCCCTCTATTCGACATTGGTGAGGCCTCATCTGGAGTACTGTGTCCAGTTTTGGGCCCCACACTACAAGAAGGATGTGGAAAAATTAGAAAGAGTCCAGCGGAGGGCAACAAAAATGATTAGGGGACTGGAGCACATGACTTATGAGGAGAGTCTGAGGGAACTAGGATTGTTTAGTCTGCAGAAGAGAAGAGTCAGGGGGGATTTGATAGCTGCTTTCAACTACCTGAAAGGGGGTTCCAAAGAGGATGGATCTAGACTTTTCTCAGTGGTACCAGATGACAGAACAAGGAGTAATGGTCTCAAGTTGCAGTGTGGGAGGTTTAGGTTGGATATTAGGAAAATCTTTTTCACTAGGAGGGTGGTGAAGCACTGGAATGGGTTACCTAGGGAGGTGATGGAATCTCCTTCCTTAGAGGTTTTTAAGGTCAGGCTTGATAAAGCCCTGGCTGGGATGATTTAGTTGGGAATTGGTCCTGCTTTGAGCAGGGGGTTGGACTAGATGACCTCCTGAAGTCCCTTCCAACCCTGTTATTCTATGATATTCTATGAACACAAATTCAAGGGAGCCAACCTAGAAGCTCTGGGATTCCCCAGTATACTCCAGTATAAATTTACAGGTTGCCTAGAAGGTACCTTTATTGGTTTTACACAGCCTCTCCTCCAGGTAGCCTGGGCTTACAGGACTATGAAGGGAAATGCAGTGGGACTAAGCTGGATAAACTGAGACACCACAGACTACTCAAAGGAGCCTCTGGGCACCTTATTTCATTTTTCATTACCTCATATGACAGAAGTTTAATTTTTCTTTAAATCATTTTTTCCCACTTTATGTATCCCTAGAAGTCTAAGTAAGTCCCACAGCATGAGGTATTAGAGGTGAGGTTAGTTTATAGTCAGCCGTTCCAGGAATCCATTTGGCTTGACAGCCCTTAAAGGTTTATATGAATTTCATCTCTTAAAGGTCTAATACAGCTGGATGCATTGCAGGAGTATTTCTGAGGAGATTCTTGTATAACAAATGTTCCCTTTCTAGGACTTAACTCTAGCATTTCCTTCTCCAGCACAAGTTCCAGCTCTCTGGAGTTACAAGTAAATTGGCCAGATTCTACTTTCAGTTATAGACAGTTGTCCGTGCAGAGTAACACCACTGAAGTGTGGGCCACATTCAGCTTTTTCCCCTAGAATGAACTGCTCTGCTTCATCGTGCAAATTCCTCTTCCCACTCAGAGGCTGCATAGCTCTTCTGGAGTTTGTAACCATGGTGGCTACCCCATCACTGACACCTAAGCTAGTATCATGCTGGAGCTACAAACACTTCCATATTATCTTGCTTCTTCCTGGGTGGGGAAGGGTTTGGATGAGATTCATTCAATGCAATCAAACCCTACAAAGAACTGGAAGAAAGTTCAAATGTATATGAAATAATAACTTTGTTCAAAATGCTGGCAGCGGCAGTCTTATTTTTCCTGTCTTACAAGAAGTTACACAATCAAATGATTAATTATCCATGGCACAGAATGAAAGGTGAAAGATTAATATCTTGGAGACTGCTGCCGACCTTGCTTTACACAGACTTGGGAACACTCCTAGCTTCCCAGAACAGCACTCAGTGCCAAGACTGTTCCCTCCTTGAAGGAGTGGGGAGTTTAGTTTATCTTTTACAGTCCTATCCTTTTAACAGGAAATGGTACCGTCAAAAGGCCCCCAACCTTCTCCTGGTATGAGAAGGGAGTTCGTCCCTGAATGTACCGCTTGGAATTCCAGGGTTTCACCTCACACTGCTGTAGCAGTGGAGTGCAAACCTGGGGCTTGTCCACACTGGGAAATGCCATTGTGTCATAGCATGTGTTAACTGACATGATACTGGGTACCCAGTGTAAACAAAAACCATCATGTTTAAAATTGTCACCAGGTCATGGTTAGCCTTAGGGAGAACCTTAAACTTAATCACAACCACATGACACAATTTTAAACATGATTGTCCTTTTCTACGCTGAGTTAGACCACGCTAATCAACACATAGTGTAACATGATATCATTTCCCCGCAAAAGAACCCTTTCCTGAGATGTGGCAGAAATTCATTGTATGTGTTGTAATCTTGGGCAAACCTCTAATCATTGGCCATCACCCTAACCTAGTGGTAGTACATTGCTGGTGGATAAGAAGATATACAAGCTGATTGCTGATCATGAAACTATCAAACACCATTGGCCTTAACTCAAGTGTTGGTGCAGAAATCACAGAAAAGGGACACAGTTGAGGAAAAGGGCCAGAATGCTTAAATAACATAACTTGAAGAAACCTTTGAAATGGCGATCTGGAACTTGCCTACATTGTTTCCCTTTGAACGTCCCAAACCGCCAAGTCTTAATGCTTGTGAGGTGGAGTTCAATGCTTATTACTTCACACGTTCAATAACATTAATGTCATGTTTCACCACCAATTTAGTAGACTGCTGGGATCCAGGTTCCCAGTCATTCCTGGAGCTCATGAGGGTTTTTTTGGTTTTGTTTTGGTGTTAGCATTAGGGCCACCAAAATGTGTGTCAGAAGTGCTAGAAGCAGAAACCCACTTTTCCTCACACATCTCCTGGTTTTTATGCAAAATGGACTGAAATAGTTGAGGTTTTAGTTTTAGGCATCTTTAGTTAATACTTCATCCCTTCATGGGGAGGTAAGGACAAAGTTGTGATGAAGAGTAGTTTTACTGTAAAATCTTAGTTATGTTGTACTAGAGGAGGCTTACTTTGTACCTTTTGTATGGGCTTAGCAGTAATAATAATAATAATTTTAAAAATAAACGTAGCTATTGTATTTAACCTTGGACTGTGCAGTCAGCGGCATTGAGCGGCATTCCAGCTATCTATGGCTTCTTTTCACCCAAGCTTCCCTTCAGGAAACAGAATAAATTAATGATACAAACAGGAAGCAGCTGTCTTTCCCTAAATAATAATTAAAGTGGGGTCCCCTTGATGTGAGCAGAGGGAAAAGACCTGGAAACCGGTCAATAGCACTTTGATTAGTCTTTACGGAGCATGCTCAGAATGGTTACACTCAAGCATTGGAGCTAGGAAGAATTATTTGTAAAAGAAATTTTTCACATTCATATTGATGTGTGATGGGAGTTGATGATGCAGAGAAAGGTGCGAGAGAGAGACTGACTCTTCATCTTTGGTATCATTCATGCGGAAAGAAGCACCAATCACTGTCCCATGGCACTCTAATTCCAGGACTTCTGAGGAAATCATCAGTAGCTGGTCTTGTTCTCCAGTTCCTTTCATTTGACATCACCAGTGTAAAATCCCAGCAGCAGTCCTGATTGTTTTATAATTATTCCTCTTTCTCCATAACTGAGATTTTTAACATATGATCTTGAGAAGAACAAAGTGCTGAGAATGGGAGGGGGCTAAGAGGTATGAACCACTCCATCATCTTCCAATTAGTTGAGGAGCATCACTTGTGGATTATGAATAGCCCATATTACTGAGATATGTTGGGGCCCCAGTCATTGATCAGGGCCCCATTGTGCTAGGCACTGTACACACACAGAACAAAAAGATTGTTTCCTGCCTCAAAGAGCTTACAATCTAATTGTAGGGTGAGAGAACAGATGGATATCGGCACAGATGGGGAAGAACAAGAAAACAATGAGATAAGCATGATAAAGAGCAGTCACCAAATGATCTCAGAGTTTTATCATTAGTTATAATCAGGTGAGATAAAGCAAAAAAAAGTTCAGCTTCATTAACAGAAGTGGTGACATCTTAATTTGATGATGAAGTAAACTTTTCAGGGCTTTTGAGTTTGCTCTCTCGAGGGTAGACAGATGACATCTATTTCTATCACAGCTGAGTTGATATATGTCATCAGATGCATCTTTAGTGAATGTCCTGCCTTGTTGCTGCATTCAGGGCCCATGTCAATACTTAAACAATATTTACCTATGGCAGTGGGAATTCAAGGTATGTCTACATGGCAGCTAGGAGAGAGCTTCTCAGCCTAGGCAGACAGCCCACCTGACTTCCTAGGCTTGAGAGCCTGAGCTGCAGCCCAAGCTGCAACGTCAACGCTGCTATTTTTCAACAGGCTAACTCAAGTCTCACTAGTGCAAGTCTGCCTACTTAGGCTGGGAAGCGCTCTCCCCACTGCAGTGTAGACATATCTTGAACTCCCCACTGCCATAGGTAAATATGCTATTCTTAGTGTGCTAGCTCGAGCCCTGGTAGCACAGGTCTGTCTACCTGGGCTCAGAGCCTCACTCCCAGGTTCAGTGTAGACCTACCCTCAGGGTCTCCTTTTGTGGTGACATTGGCTCTTGAGTTGCCACTTGGAGGCCTTAAATTGGCTGACAACCCAGCGTTGAAAATCTAAGACGTTTGACCTCTTGATTAGCCAAGTGGGCCCCACACTACAAGAAGGATGTGGAAAAATTGGAAAGAGTCCAGCGGAGGGCAACAAAAATGATTAGGGGTCTGGAGCGCATGACTTATGAGGAGAGGCTGAGGGAACTGGGATTGTTTAGTCTCCAGAAGAGAAGAGTGAGGGGGGATTTGATAGCAGCCTTCAACTACCTGAAGGGGGGTTCCAAAGAGGATGGAACTCGGCTGTTCTCAATGGTGGCAGATGACAGAACAAGGAGCAATGGTCTCAAGTTGCAGTGGGGGAGGTCTAGGTTGGATATTAGGAAACACTATTTCACTAGGAGGGTGGTGAAGCACTGGAATGCGTTACCTAGGGAGGTGGTGGAGTCTCCTTCCTTGGAGGTTTTTAAGGCCCGGCTTGACAAAGCCCTGGCTGGGATGATTTAGTTGGGAATTGGTCCTGCTTTGAGCAGGGGGTTGGACTAGATGACCTCCTGAGGTCCCTTCCAACCCTGATATTCTATGATTCTATGATTCTATGATAAGTGGCACAACATCCAAATGAAATGGAGGCTGGAGAAATGTACGTTGGGAGAGATTTAAAGGTTTTGAATTTTAGTTCAGAGGTCAAACAAGGTTTTTAATGTCCCCCTTCCTCAAATATATCATTTACATATGAAGAAATCTTTGCTCAGATCTCATTGTTCTGGCAATCAAGAGATTCAGGGTTTGGAGAATAATAAAGGGAAAAAGAGGAATATTGGTGGTAACCCTTAAGACTCCATCTGGGATTTGAAGGACTCTCATCACATACCAGGACCTCCGAAGTGTGACAGTGAACCACTCTTGAGTCTGTAAACCAAATCTAGGTACCAGTTTTGTGTTAAAAATTTTTTAGAACTGGCTGTTTTAAAATAGAAAGACAAGGTGGCATCTAATCAGAATGGGCATGGTGATGTGTTTCTCTTCTCTGTCCCAAGAATGTTCCTACAGTCCATTCTAACTGGGCATAGATATGCAGGTTAGTATCCTCTTTGTGAATTGACTCCTGAATGTATTTAATTTTAACTGGGCACATATACCTCATGTGGTTCAGGTCCATTACTTCTGGTAACTGATGCATCGCTTCTTCACTTGCATGGGCTCTAAAACTAATTCATACATTAGGAGTTTAAAAAGACAGAACTATTGTGTTAACAGCAGCCCAGTGGTCTGTATCTCTCCAAGAGTCCCTCCAAGGAAGACAAAACAAAATCTAATAGTAGCCTTTCTCCCTCTGCTTTCCAATGAATATAAAGACCAAGAGAGTCCTCCCCTGCCTGACACTAGTCCAAACTTTGCTAATTAAAGTTTTTTTCACATGCTCCCAATGAGCCTGCAGCCAAGCAGACTGCAACAACAGAAACAAGGTATGTGTGAAACTCCCTCCAGATAATCTATGGCTGGATTTTGCCTTGTCTACTTGAGAAAAAGCTACTGATTTAACTAAATGGGTTTAGAAATGGATTTAAGTAATCCAGTACAATTCGCTTTGTGTGGACATGCCTACAAAAGACACTCATAAACTGAAATAAGAGTGTTCAAACCAAAGAACCCATTTAGCTAAATAAGTTTCTAAACCTCAGGTAAAATGCCTTAGAACAATATCCCTGATGCAAATGAATCCTTAGAAAACAGCAATGTCTTACTTATTCTCATCCCCATTCAGGAAAGCACTTAAGCAAAACACCTTGCCTTCCTGAACTGAAGCCTATATCAGTAACATTCATAGTGCAATCCTAATCTAATGTCAAAAAGGGAAAATGTGGGCAAAATGTGAATGGCACCAATGTTCCATCATCCCCATGACCTGAGGTTAATGCTAGTGTTCCAGGTTGTTCTAGTTTTAGGTTATCTAAACTATCAGCACCGGACTCAGCTAAGTGTGTGAAAGTTCAGTCAGGACTGTCAAAGATACTTAGCAGCCTTCAGTAGGTCTTCAAACATTCATACTTGGTGGGTCACTCCTTAATATACTGATGGTCTCCTTTTCCAGATGTTCAAACCTGATTCCACACAGTCTAGGTAGCTATGATGCTTGGCTTATACGGAGTCAAAAAACTATTAAGCGTCTCAGATGAAAAATAAATTTACTTTCATATGAGGAGTGTTTGCTGCTTGGTTACATCTCCCCATTTTGGTGATCCATCTATTTCCTCTACTTGGTATATAATTCTCTCTCTTTGTGTATCTAATCTTCTCTTATTGCCAACAGTCCCCACTGCTCCAGTATCCATTTGTCACTTATTCAGTTTGTGTCTATCCTGTTGTGAGCCAGCTGTGCCAAGTAGCGCCTGAAGCCGGGTGATTATAATTCAGAAAGTCAAAAAGGCCTCCAAAAATCTTTCAAATTCTGGACAAGATACAACTATGAGGGTGTCAGTGCATAAATATGAGCAGATGCTTATGCAGTGTTACAGAAACACTTTCCTGGACCACCCAGAAGAGCACAATTTGAGACACACAAGTTACAAATTTAGGCCCTGGTTTTGCATACACTTACGGACCTATACTTAACTCTAACCCTGAGTGTGAAATCAATGGGATAGCTCATGGTAGTGGAGTTGAAGCATGTTTTAAGATTTTGCTGGATCAGGGACTTAATTCTTTAGCCAACATTGCTTCCAGGAGATGCAGTAATACTAGACAATTCCTCGATCCATTTATCAAAACACTCAGAGGTAGAGGAAACAATAATAAATATAGAGCAAACAAAATTAGCCTGTATTCTGAGTATTTGAACAAACAAAGTAAAAAACTAAACCCCTCAAAGCAAACCTCTTGACTCCTGCCAATCCACATTCTCATGTTTAGTTTGAATTAAATTAATGTATGAAGGTTCAGGAAATATAACTTCACGTCTCTGATTTTTCTTGGGCAGGCACTGAAATACCAAAAAGGGCAGCTTAGTCTTTATCACAATGTACAATTGAAGGAAAGTGAGAGGGTATTATTCATGTGGGTGTGACATGTGAGTGCTGATTCACCCTCCCACCCCCAAGCACTTCCTAAGCCCTCCAACATTTAGAGCTGCTTTTGGAAGGGTCCTTATTTGGCTAACAGGGTTGCATGTTTTTGGCCTGCACTTTATCCTCCCTGCTACAAGTTATTGTTGTAGTAATAGCTCAGTAAGATTTTTTCCCCCAAAGATTAGACTCCTTATTGCTAAGAATAGCATCTGCTGTTACGCTAACAGTAACAAAAATGACAAAGACTGTCAACAAGCTGATTGTCACATACGGCAAGAATCCAACTCCACCCATCGCCCCAGCCATACATTTCCAAAACTTTCTGGGTGCAACATGGATCTTCTTTTTTAACCACCTTCTGAAGAATCCATGATCAGTGTGAGAAACGGAATAGCAAAGTAAGATGGTCAGTTCTGATCCAGCAAATTCTGTGTTGCCGTGAACCTTCTAATAATCATGCATAACTGAAAACAGAGCACTTGAATCCATGCCAATTGATTGGGCTTGTTTCAACACTGAGTAGTTTGTACGTAGCTCCCAGAAATATATTAGGGAGCTGCTTGAAATTCAGAACTGATTGGAAATAGTTATCTTCATGGATGCCCTCTACCCTGTTGTGAACTGGAAACAGTGTAAATTAACTCCATATGTACATTTTTCATCTCAGTTTTGTCTACGTACTCTTCAGATATCCCTACTCTTCTGGAACCTGATGGCTCAAAGCAATGTTTCCCTAAGTGTGGGGTATGAGCCCCCAAGAGGGGGAAGCTCGTAGGACTGCTAGGAAGGGTGTGTGAATGGAGCACTGACAGAACTCTCAATTGTTCTGCAGAGTCTTAGCATTCTTTTTTCTGAAAAGTAAGTCTCTAGCTCTGATTGCTGCAAAGAAAACCGTCAAAACATGTCCCAAGTATAAATGATGAAGTAATGTCTGCTTGAGTTTGCAAAGAGTCTGAAACAATACATCCAAGGTGTGAACTGCTCCATTAGTTTCAGTGGGAGCTAATTTAGATGCTAAAGGTGATACTTTAAATGTATCATTATTAACTACTTCACTGCTCTTCATAGCACTGTAAATATAATTCTGAGTTAAAACTCATCCAATCGGAACAAAACGTCATGTGACCTGTTTGTCCAATCAAAAGTAACTAAAACAGTTCCAACTGTGAACTAGCAAATACTTGCAATGAACTATCTGGGAACAGTGTATAGGCCAGGAATTGTTTATATAAATTATATGGCAAATATTGTATACTATATTCAAAACCTTAAACTGCTCGGACAATTTCAATCAGTAAAAGAGGCTTAATTTTTTGAATGAATTATTGCCTGAGATGCCCTGATCACACTAACTGGAGGCGTGGTTGGGATGTTTTGAGAGGAAAATGTATACGTAATCCGAAGAATGGGGTACAGCTATCCCATCCCTGGTTCCACTGGTCAACATGAATGTAGTGTTTTTGTGAAGGAATTAATCTGCACTGCGGCTGCCCTCTTTTATGAGTTCCAATAAGCTTCATGATTAGTCTCATAGACTCTAAGGTCAGAAGGAACCATCATGATCATCTAATCTGACCTCCTGCACATTGTAGGCCACAGAACCTCACCCACCCACTCCTGAAATAGACCCATAACCTCTGGCTGAGTTATTAAAGTCCTCAAATCATGATTTTAAGACTTCAAGTTACAGAGAATCTGCCATTTCTACTAGTTTAAATCTGCACTTGACCTGTGCCCGATGCTGCAGAGGAAGACGAAAAAACCCCAGTGTCTCTGCCAATCTGACCTGAGGGAAAATTCCTTCCTGATCCCAAATATGGCGATCAGTTGGTCCCTGAACATATGGGCAAGCCCCACCAGCCAGACACCTGGGAAAGAATTGTCTATAGTAACTCAGAGCCCTCCCCATCTAGTGTCCCATCACCAGTCATTGAAGATATTTGCTGTTAGCAGTCGCATCATACCATCCCTTCCTTAAACTTATCAAGTTCAATCTTGAAGCCAGTTAGATCTTTTGCCCCCACTACTCCCTGTGGAAGGCTGTTCCAGAACTTCACTCCTCTGATGGTTAAAAACCTTCTAATTTCAAGCCTAAACTTGTTGAGGGCCAGTTTATATCTATTTGTTCTTGTGTCCACATTGGTGCTTAACTTAAATAACTCCTCTCCCTCCCTGGTATTTATCCCTCTGATTTATTTAGAGAGAGCAATCATCAGGGCCGCCCAGAGGATTCAGGGGGCCTGGGGCAAAGCAATTTTGGGGGCCCCTTCCATAAAAAAAAGTTGCAATACTATATAATACTATATTCTCGTGGGGGCCCCTCCAGGGCCAGGGGCCTGGGGCAAATTGCCCCACTTGCTCCCCCCCCCCCCCCCCGGGTGGCCCTGGCAATCATATATCCCCTCAGCCTTCTTTTGGTTAGGCTAACCAAGCCAAATTCTTTGTCTCCTCTTATGAGGTAAGTTTTTCATTCCTCTGATCATCCTAGTAGCTCTTCTCTGCACCTGTTCCAGTTTGAATTCATCTTTCTTAAACTTGAGAGACCAGAATTGCACACAGTATTCCAGATGAGTCTCACCAGTGCCTTGTATAACAGTACTAACACTTCCCTGTCTCTACTGGAAATATGTTTCCTGATGCATCCTAGGACTGGATTAGCCTTTTTCACGAACGCATCACATTGGCAGCTCATAGTTAGCCTGTGATCAACCAATACACCCAGGTCTTTCTCCTCCTCTGTCACTTCTAACTGATATGTCCACAGCTTATAGCAAAAATTCTTGTTGTTAGTCCCTAAGTGCATGACCTTTCACTTTGCACTATTAAATTTCATCCCATTTCTATTACTCCAGTTTTCAAGGTCATCCACATTTTCTTGTATGATATTCCGGTCCTCCTCCGGATTGGCAGTACCTCCCAACTTTGTGTTACCTACACATTTTTATTAACACACACCTACTTTTTGTGCCAAGGTCAGTACTAAAAATGTTAAATAAGATTGGCCCTAAGACCAATCCCTGAGGAACTTCACTACTAACCTCCTTCCAGCCTGATAGTTCACCTTTCAATATAACCCGTAGTAGTATCCCCTTTAACCAGTTCCTTATCCACCTTTCAATTTTCATATTAATCCCCACCTTCTCCAATTTGGCTAATAATTTCTAATGTGGAACTGTATCAAATTGTTATTATAGTACTAGAGACACCTGTCTTCCTATTAACAGAAAAAAGTCACTGACAGAATTTTGTCCAAACAAAAAAAAGTATAGGAACATAGGAATTGCCATACTAGTTCAGATCAATGGTTTATTTAGTCAAATATTGTGTTGCCAACAGAGGCCAATATCTGATGCTTCAAAGGCGGGTGTAAAATCCCCAAGGTGGGCAACTATGCACTAACATGCCTATGGAGGAAGTTTCTTCTGGAGAGTAGGCAGTTAGTGATTGGCTTTGCTCCTGAAGCATGAAGGTTTCCATCCTTCATACATGTTTCTCCTACATAATGTAATGATGGATATTCTTGTTAATCATTATGGCATTCTATACCTCAAAGCAGCACCCTGGAATCCCCATATTCACCACTGACACATCATTATGATATGTTTTGTACAAAGTATGCCTTGTGAAGTATCATTTTGAAAGTCCGGATATGATGAAGTTTAATGTCCTGTTGGATTGTATGTGCTAGCATTGTATGTGGAGTTATGAAGTTTTGCTATGTGTGTGTGTTACTGAGATATGTCGGGAACTCCCACAACCAGCCTTTCAGGTACAACAATGGAGTAGCCAGATGCACTGATGGTCTATTGGATGGAATCCAGTCTCCCAATGACCATCTCAGAGAGAGAGCACATAGACAACGGAAAATGCTTGATCAATGGGAGAAGACCCCCACGTCATTACCATAGATCTTTCCAGCAAGCTGGAAGAAACTATAAAAGAGGGGAAGTGACATCATGATTTGGCCTCACTTCCCCTACAACTCAACACCTGGAAACACATCAGGAGGAGAAAGACTTTGAACTGGGGAGGGTGATCCCGGGCTGGAGGAGAGTTCCAGCCTGTGTATTGAAGATCTGTGACCTGTTTGTACCATCTATCAGGGTGAGATACTGCTTGATTCAAATCCTGTTTAGTTTATAGAACTCAGATTGTGAATTTACTTTTATTTCTTAGGTAATCAACTTTGATCTCTACACTTACTATTTATAATCATTTAAAATCTATCTTTCTGTAGTTAACAAATCTGTTTTATATTTTACCTAATACAGTGTGTTTTGGTTGAATTGCTTGGGAAATCTCAGCTCCATTCACAAAGGCTAGCGTGTCCTCTCTACATCAAGGGAGGGGGCGGGCTGGATGATGAACTTACACTGGTCAGGCTTCTGACTAGGGCAAGATGATACAGTTCTGGGGTGCAAGGCTGGGGAGCTGGGGGAAATTGTCTGGAGCCTCTCTATTGTTGGTTTATGAGTGACTGGGAGAAGCATTCATGTAACTCAGTTGGGTGTGACCCTGCCTGTAGATGTCTGTGTAAGTGCAGTACCTGCCAGAGGTTTGTAGCTTGCCAACAGCATCATAATGTGAGAGGGAGCCCACATTGGTGAGACAGAAGGCTCAGCGGTCACACAGTCCATGTTGCACCCGGGGAACCCCATTGCAATCATATACATGTCTAATCCTTTTCTGGATTTCCTTGCTTCACTAATATCTTGTGGCAGTGAGCAGTTTCCTCATCACTGAGTGAATCTGTCTCAATTGAGGACATCAGGTACTTTGTTTATTATTACCTTTACTTTCTGTGCTTCATTTTCATTTGAAACCAGGGACCCAGTTCTGCTTCATGTAGCCCTGCCTCCTGTAGAACACTTTTCAGGTATAGCTCCATCCTCCCTGCACACCCCAGCTTGCACCAGTTTAGTGAAGGAGAAATCCTAAGGTTGATGGTTGTTCCCCTTTGTGTTAGCATGAAATTCTACTGGTTTAGGTAGCAGACCACCAAAGGTAATCTGTTATATAGTGGCCAAGGTACATTTGTGAAATGGACAGTGCTAAAGTTCATTCTGTGCATGAGATATGACACTCAGAAACAGGGTGTAGTCCTCATTTTCAAGAATCTGCTTCTATCTTTAACTTTCATCCAGCTCCTTAATTTGTTTTCAGGAAATCACCTTTCCCCTCCAAATGAATGCATTTCCAAGGTGGCGTGATAGTTCCAGACTTTGGATATTTTTTCCCCCAGAAGTTCCAGCAAATCCTAAATCTGTCAGCATGCCAGGAAATGCAGGAAGTGAAACATCTAAACTTCCCATCATATTTTCATGGTGGGGTCAGAACTGTCCTTGCCCTGGGGCATGAGCACCAATTTACCATCATTCTTTTGCTTCTAGCACAGGAAACGTTCCAATACAAGATCCAGAACCAAAACCACTCCGTATCCTTTAATGGTAATTCCATGATTAGTATGTGCCTTTATGGGCTGGCTACCTTTGGTCTAACTAATACTCAACTCCAAGTATGAGGAGCTGGCATTCTGCTATTGTGCCTTCATTTTCCACTGCTGCTGCCTCTTCCTCCCAAGATGGTTGATAAAATAGGCTCACTCGCACATGCCATGAATGCCACATTCCAGGATTATGGCACAGTGGCACAAAGCCTGTATTGTGCAACTTTGCAGCCCTGAGACGCGATCTAATTGTCTTCCACCGAACAACAATTTGTTGGCAGGGAGGCTTGTATAATTACATAACTATAGATGGCCTGACTCGTAAACAGATCTCTGGAACGTGTCTGTCTTCCCTTATTTTGGGTAAACAGCAAGTTGGGTCTGGCCGTCACCTTGATGCTGTTTATAAGAGCAAGAAACACATTCAGGGGCGCAAACAAAGTCTTGGCAACAAACCATAATTTATGGCATCACCTTTTCTTTTGTGATAGAAAGGCAGAAATCAGGACTGGAATTCCTGGAAATGTGTTCTTATAAATAACTTTAAGGTATGCAGTGCTGGATTCCTTAGTTATGCCTCAGACATAATTAGAAGGCTTTCCTCTGGGATGGCAGAGGAACTCAGTTTCTCTGATCATTGAGCAGTGAATCACCCACTACACTTTTCCAACAATAGAGCTCTACCTTGACTGGAAAGGGCCTAGAGTGCTGCAGTGAGAGGAGGAATTTGGCTACCATGTTCATACTAGTCTGCTTTCCTCCTCCCCCCGCCCCTCCATCCCACTGCTCAAGTGTTAGACCTCAACACTAACCTGAAGTAATCAGCCTCTTTGGGGGAAAAAACAACGGCAATTGGCCTTTATTTTCATTTATTCCTGGGATTCCCAGCACTACTCCAGGCTCTAAAGGGACTGCCTGTTTCTGGGTGAGAAGATTTTAATCTTCATATTCATTCAATCTGACCCTTCAAAAATGAGTTCTGGAAGACAGGCCTTTTGTTTCACGTAGGGACAATGGTAATGAAAATTGGGACTCTCATCCAATACCTCACCTGAGCAAGAGGAGTGCCAGGAAGAAGAAACTTATGTTCATATTCAGTCTTGTGGAAGGAGCTGAATGACTATCCATTCTTAATTTAACACTTAATTTAACACAAGGCTTCCCCATGTTCAAGCATTAGTGGGTATTCTAACCCAGGGAGGACATGTCTCCCACAGATAAGAGAGGAAATTAGTTTCTATGTTGGTTTTAACCTTTTGAGCCTCCACACACTGTGACATCGATGGTCCAAATCTCTGGCCTGGAGGAATCTCTCCACTGAGATGAAGGGAGAAGTCAGTCTTCATGTTAACTAACTTCTGGGCTTCTTGTACTGCTGCCCCGAACCCTAAAACCAGATGGAGAATAAGGGACGTCAGAAGGAAAAAATAGTGATTTAAGGTAGAATTTCTTACTACCTGTCGTTCTTCTGGGTGAAGACTGAATTGACTAAGATAAAAGCACTCTTAAAGTCTGTTCCAAAGCCTCTTGAATCAATGACCACTGACTTTTGTGGGCTTTGGATCAGGCCCTTAGGAAGGTAGCAATGAAGCTGACTTTCCCAGAGCCAGCAACAGAAGTTTATTGCTTACCAGTTTAGGTCATCAGCTACAAAGTAATCTTATTGTACTTTATCTCTGGTGCTTCTAATTGCAGTCTACCAATGACAAGCATCCCTTCTCTATCTCATTGCACCCGAAAAACTCTGGGCACTGCATCCCAATCTTAGAAATAGAGTAGAAAAATGTTGGGAGGCTACTGTAGTATTATAACGTGGCAGTGGCTAGTTCTGTGTATCCTTCTTCCTCCAGCCTAACCTCCCGCACTGTTAGATTCAATTTCATACATAAATACCCTGCATATTGACGTCATTGTAGGCCTTGAGAAATTACATCCCTGCCTCTTCGCTAAGCACAGATAGCATAGGGGAAAGGGAGGCAGAAAAGAAGCAACAGCATCTTGGAAGATGAAGTATTAGTATATTATTGTATTAATCACCTCACTCCCTTAGCAGCTATGCACCAGCTGTGAAAAAAACAAAGATTACCTTTGCCAGTGTATCCCTTCGGATTTGGCTAATCAAGTATCTAAAATTCCTGCTCATGGCCACATTTGTTACTGAGGGAGATGTGGGAGGAACTCTGCCCTAGCAATACAAACTTCTATCCCTTGCTACTCCTAGGACTCTGCGTGCATATGTGCACGCGCACACACACACTCTTTAACATGGAAGTTGTGCAGAATCATTGATAGTAAAGCTAATTGATTTCCAATTACTGATTGGTAACCCAAAGAGCACTTCAGGTTCATGTGTTCATGTCCATTTGAAGAATAGGGTCATGCTTCTAACCATAGGTGCTGGAACTAGGGATGCTGGGGGTGTTGCCGCACCCCCTGGCTTGAAGTGGTTTCCATCATATACAGGGTTTACAGTTTGGTTCAATAGCTCTCAGCACCCCCACTATAAAAATTGTTCCAATGCCCCTGCTTCTAACTGTCCCTCATTATGAAGACTGCTCCCCTCAGTCATTACCAGAGGCTGGTTGGCTGGGTCATATGATGAATCAAACACAGACCATTCTGCCCATACCTTCTCCCCAGTTCTGATTCCCCCACACTCATTTATCCACCTGTGTTTTGTTGTTGTTTTTCCTTAGCAAAATATTGTGTGTCACAGATTGAGGTGCTTTCAGTTTTCCAGGCACTGTGCACCAGTTTGCCCTAGCTTCATACCCAAATTTGCCTCAATCCATCTATACTCTTCTATGGGTTTCTTTCTAATGCAACCCAATTCTAACTTGGAGGGATCATGTGAACAATGGTGTTTGGTTAAGTTCTATCCTGACATGTTCTAGCCTGTTTTAACAATGAACTCTTTACTTGGAACTGGAGTTACTTTGTTCTTGTGTTAGTAATTCCCCATCTCTCATTCAATCCTGGATTCCCACTACCACATTCTGTAATGGACCTTCTCCCCTACTGGGGAAAATGGTAGCTTTTCTCATTCCTTGCCAGGTGATGACAGGGATTTGGACAGCTCTGTTTATGGAGACTGGGATCTCCCAGTTCCAGTGAGTGGCTCCTTTGCCATTCACAAGGTCTCTTATATGTATATCCCATGGTACACTACTTCATCCATGGACAGAAACAGGTGTAATTTTGGAGAATGTCTATATAACCCTGAACTTTTAATCTAGCTACTGGTATTTGCTGTGCCATATACATTGTTCACAATGAATGTTTATATAGGCAGACAAGCACAAGGGAGGTTGGACACTCTGACCCAAGAAGCTCTTAATGCCTACTGGCAAGGGGGGCACAGAGGGGCCATAGGGATTTCCTGGGTCTGACAAGTACATTCTAGTTCACCAAAGAGTCTCATGAAAGGTCTCAAATAAAAGCCGGTGTCTCACTAGTCACTAATATTGTCATGAAACGTGTATGCATGTTATGTAAGGAGTTACGTATATACACTGAAAATTATGTTCTTACGGTCTGTGTTTAGGGATTGGTCACCAGCAAAGGTGAAAAAAGGGGTTTCTGCCAGACAAGAACTGTTATCTATCTGGCTGTTCACATGTCAGTTACGTATTGTATGGTTCACAGTGGGTCTCCTCTCACCAGTCTGAACTTATTGCTAATGAAAGATTGTGAAAACTTCAAAGAGAGAAGAGAAAAGTAACAGGAAAAAACAGCCAGGCCTGGTTGAAAATGCAGGAGAGAACTTTGGGTGAGATAAACTTCTGTAGACAGGAAAGTAACTTGTTAGTAAAATTTAGTTTCCAGAAAGCATGTTATGATTTTTTGTATGTAACCATATGTTTCCAATATCCTTACTCACTATCACTTGAATCTCTGTTCTTTGATAATAAACTTATTCCCACTCTCACTAGAAATATGTCTAACTGCTGTGGTTTTAAGCAAAGTGGTGATCCTGCGTGGAACCTTACAAGCTGGTGTGTGCTGTTCCTCAACCTGGTAATTACGTGAGTGCTCAGTGGGCAAGGGGCTGGACACGTCACAGAATACTCCAGAGACTCAGGGACTGGTGTGTGTCTATTGCTAACTTGCACGGAGAGAGCGAGGCCTGCAGAGGCCTGGAAGGCAGTGCTTGTGGTGCCAGGGGCTGGTGGTTTCAGGGGACTAAGCCACAGCAGGCACGGACAAGATTGCCTTATGCTACAGGCAGGTGATGGTGAAGTGCCTCACAACCTGGGGTACCCCTGGAGAGTGTCACAGGCACATGCTGCCTTATGCTATCTACTTGCAGCAATTAGTAAAGTCACAGTTATAAAAACTGACCCCTACCTAGTGCTCCTAATACACCTCAAGTCTTTCAAAAAGGTGAGAGAGTATTGTTATTCTGGAGCTGGTCCAAAAACGGCAGATATTTCGTGTGGAAAATTTTAAAGAATTTGTTGTTTAACGGGATTCTATCAGGAATGAATTTTGGTTTATTTAAAAATTGTGTGGAAAAAAATATTTTTTGTTTGTTTATGACCCACTTTTTTGGCCCCTGTAAAAGGAGGAGGAAGGAAAAGACCGCAAATGTTTCACTTGCTAGTTTCCTAGGGTTGTGTTTTTTTTTAGCGAAACTTTAAAAGGAACCTTCCTAATTTTTCATGAATTTCCTTTTCATAAAAGGCTATTTTTGATTAACAATTTTCGTTTGACAAATTTTGACCAGTTCTGCATTATCCACCTTTCACAGGTGCTTTGCGAAATGTTGCTCATAGTTTTGGAGGGCATTCCCATCTTGGAAAAGCAACCTTTCCATTTGCAAGAAAACTATATTAGGGAGCGACTATTAACAATAATGTCAATTCCCAACATGGAGATCTTTATGGAGAGTGGTCTTACAGAATTTGGGCTGGGAGTTTCAAATGAACCTAAGGAAGTCAAATGCCCAGATAGCTCCCTTAGTCTGTTTATAAAATTCCAGCCTTACTCTATTGGGAGGAGGGGGTTAAACAACATAATACAAAGGAATATTCATGCTGGTTGACTATGGAGGGGATTTATTGCATCAGCATGAAATCTCTTCCCCAAAAGAATGATCATATCAGGACTTCTTGTCTGAGACAATCATTGCCAAGTCAGGACTTCTTTGACACAAGACTCTTTTTTCATCCATACATGAGCAAATGGCCTACAAGAACACTTGCTTGTGCAAAGAGATTGATCCACAACAGGTGGAAAAATTCCTGGCCCCATCTCAGAAGGTCGGGTATGTTGACATGCGAGACCTCTGCTCCTAGGAATATCTATGACTGATGAGAAAACTGAAGGAGGCTGTGTAAGATGTGAAGAACTGCAGGGCAAGGATGTCATGGACTATGTGAAGAAAATGATGGGCAAGGACATGATGCTAGAGAGGTACTGAGGAGAGGTACCGGTCCATTACTTCTGCCTGGGGAAAGTGGCTATATGTTGTATGCCCGCAATTCTTATGTACAATTTTGTGTCATTGTCCTTAAATGACTAGACATTTTATTAACATGAGTTGAAACGTGTTAAAAATTTTGCATGAAATTGTCACTGACACTTTGTTAATGTTGACAACATCTATTTATTATCATTTAAAAACCCCAGCCAGGTGCTGGTACTCTGTTATTAGCGTGATGGATGCAACTCAATCTCTCTCCTGGTACATGTCAAATACCCTGCCAGGACATTTTTCATGATTCTTTCCTCCTGAACTTGGTCAACATTGAAATACATTCAACATTTTCCCACCAGCTCTTCCTGCCATGCAACATTCTTCATTATACACATCTGACCCGTATCTCTTATATCATTCTATTCATCCTAGACTGTGGAATGTATGCTCTGGAAAGATGCAGTGAGAGCTGCATCTGGGGAAGCTTCATAGATGTTAAGGCTAGAAGGGGACCATTATGGTCATCTGGTCTGACCTCCTGAATTCCTGCATCAAGCCTACGTCGTGTGGTTGAGAAAGAGCATAGCAAGTTGGACATTTCAGCTTGCCATTTGCTGTTGGCCAAAACAAGAAGAAACTGAAGGGAGGGGCAGTGGGGTAGAGGAAGCTCTTGGGGTGGCAAATACTGACATGAATTTAAAGAGCAAGTACATTTCTAAGTATATGCACAGCGGGTAGCACAACAGAGAACCAGGCCAAGATTCCTAAATGGCCAATGAGTTTCCGGCAGGTTGAAGTCATGTCTGCTGCAGAGTACTCCCCACTGACACCCAGAGCCAGAGAATCCTTGGCAGAGCAAAAAGAGCTGCCGCCAGCCTGAATCCTCAAAACACCAAGGAAGCCTTTATCCTAGGACACAGGATCCTGTTGTTTCTCTCTTGGAACTACTTGGGAGTCATTTTTTGAATTGCACATGCAATAAATATGTGTGGAGTCTCCTCTGTTAAATTGTGGAGCACTTGTGAATAGTGGTGTATACAGCAAAACCCCAACGATACGAACACCAGAGTTACAGACTTACCGGGCAACCGGACACCCCGTGGAACTGGAAGGCCTCAATCAGGCAACAGCGCAGACCAAAAAAAACCCCAACAAACAAATACTGTACTGCCTCGGGGCTTTAGCCACAGGAGGCTGGGGATGCAGCTGTGGGTGGGTGTGCACCAGGGCTGTGGGCGGGAGGTAGGGGAGGGGGGCTCGGGGCTTCTGACCTTCAGGAGCACCGGGGCTCAGGGCTTCAGCCCCACATGGGGCGCTGGGGCTCGGGGCTTTAGCTGATTTCAGCCCCAGCGCTCCCCCTGTAGGTAAAGCCCCTAGCCCTAGAGTGCCTCCTTCCCCGCTGAAGTGGGGACAGGAGCCGGGGGGAGCCCCGAACCCCAGCATCCCCTGCGGGGCTGAAGCCAGGAATGGAGCTGCGGGACTGAAGCCCTGAGCCCTAGCGCTCCTCTCAGGTCTAAACTGCTGAGCCCCAGTGCTCCTGCAGACCCCGAGGGTCAGAAACCCCAACTCTCCCCAACACCCGGAGCCTTGACCCCTTCCCTGCGGCTGCAGACCCAACCTCCCATGTGGCTGAAGTCCGTAACCTCTTCTTCACAGTTCCAGAACATTTTAGAGTTACGGACAACCTCCGTTCCTGAGGTGTTCGTAACTCTGAGGTGCTGCTGTATTTCCTGCATCACTAATATTGGCAATTCTCTAATGTGTTCCATCGGAAGACTTTTCACAAGCATCTCCACATTAAATTCCTGTAAAGTGGAAATTATTCTAATGATCCCAATTTCACAGCAGAAAAAAAATGCAGGCAGAGAGGGCCAGATGCATTCCTGTTGCTGGTGTGGGGACAGAGCGGAGGTAGGTCATACCTCCTCTATTCAGGCTAGAGTAGCCCTTACGTCATATTGCCCCTATGGGCCATGACAAGGGCACAGAACTGCCAGGACACAAATCCACCCTGAATAGTCCTCCCATTCCCAATCTTCTCCCGCCCTCCCTTTAGCCAGCCTCCACTTCACCACTAACCCTACCAGGAATGTGCCCTGTCCCAGGGGTTTCCCAAGCTGGCACTACTGCACATCTATCATATAATAATCACTGCACCCCAGCAGGTTTCTTCAACACCTCCACTGGCTCTGAGGGCTCCCATTTTCCCTCCTTCTCTGCAGGATCTCTGACTTCAGTGACAGCCACCTTCTTGGCCAACACACCAGAGAATGAACCAGGGGCCTCCAGAGGTAAACGCTTTAAGCTAAAGAGCCAAAGATCTGAATCTGGCAGCTGAGAGAACTCTCATGGACTGGGAATCAGACACACACACGCAAGCATGGGGCAGCAGGGGTTTGTAAGCTAGTGGAATGGACTCAGCAGAAAATTACAGCTGGAGTCCACAAGGTCTTGTTTCAAGGGCTGCTTCAAACAAAGAAAAATAAGTGAACCAGCAGAATGTGAAGTTGGGAGAGGGGGTGCCCCAGCTTGGAGGCTCAACCCAGACCTGGGGGAAGAGCCTTGCCGCCCAAAGGCATTACCTTCCTTCTGCTACCACCAGAAGCCACTCTTACAACCCTTTTCCTGATCATCCTCTGCAAAAGGCAGAGAGAAACTGAGCCAGGTTTAACCCTTTCTTCACTGGGGACCAGGGTAAAGTGAGGAAGTCATTCTATAGAGTGCTCCTGGAACTAAGTTGATGCACTAGCTTCTTTTATGTAAGCATAATAAGTGTTGGCCGGTTGTATCGTACCTAATGGCAGGCTGTACCATGCTGACGCCACTGCGGGCTGACCCCTGTGCCTGCACTGAGCACTCCTGGAGTCACTGGCGTCTCTAGACTAGTGCAGAGGTCTCTCTGCACCAATGTCATGGCAGAATTGGGAGTGATATTTTGTACCTCTTCATTAAAAATGAAACTGACACCAGAGGGACATTATAACTGATTGCTTTATTGATACAAATGAAAAGTACAATAGGTGCAGAATCCGGGCAGTTTGAGTCTTGCATATTAGGCTGAGTGCACACAAGTGAAATGATTCAAGATACATTAATACCCTTCCCGGCCCACCCACCCCCCCACCATATAAAACATGAGCGGACAGTAATACATACAATGACAAAACCAGTTTTTTAAACAACAAATACAATTCTTCCCTTCATTTAGTGCAGAGGCAGCTAGGTCCATCACCAAAAGACTGAGCCTTTGAGATCAGGCAGGATGAAGTGGATGAAGCTATTGTGCGATACTAAGACAATGGAACCAGTTGGGGGCTCTGCTCCATCCCTAAAGTGCTATTGCTATGCACAGAAGGTTGGAAGAACAGCTCTGGTGTTTTCCAGCAAACAAGCCATAAAATAATGTATACAAATAAAAAGTGATTTTCCCCAAATGCAGAGACACTAACTTATACGCTTTAAACACTGCAGCCAAAGAATTAGTTGTGCCACTTCCATAAATGAGTTGCACCCCCAAAATCCCAGTGTATCATGCTGAAAATGAACCCCAACAAAGGTGTTTAATGTGAAAACAGCTGGCCCTGCTTCCCCCTGCAAACCTACAGAGAAGCAATACCTAAAATCATCATCCAGAATGGCAATGGGATGGGAGGGGAGAAATGATTTTTGTGGTTACTTCTGTGGCACCAGAGGAATTCCACTAAACCCATATTGTGCTGGCAGTTTCAGATGCTCTGCTGAAACAAAAAGCTGTGAAATTGTCCTTCGCCTGCCCTCTGCTCTCTGAAGCACTGTCTGAACTAGCACAGTTCCACATGGAAAGTCTGTGTGAGACACGTCATCAGTGGGACAGACTTGGACCGATTGGGTTAAGCTTCTAGTCAGAGGTTTTCAAACGATTAATGGGAATTGGGTGTTCAAGTCTCTTAGTCATCTAACTAGGTTGGTTCTTTCCATACAAGCAAATGTGGCCCCTTACCTGATCTATAGCTGTTGTAGTTAGTTAATAGACAAGCACAAGGACAAATTCTGATCGGTTCTACTGGTATAAACCCATTGACTTTGTTTACACCAATGTAACCTGGAGCAGACCTCAGTGCTCTGCAAGGTATAGGGATATGGTGAATCAGATAGTGGGACTAACAAGAGAACTTCTACCTGCTAAGATACTAACTAGGATTTTAAATCCCTCTTGTTCTCACTTGCAGGATCTTGACTCCAACCCCATCCACACTACTGATGAGAAAATATTTCTGTAGCTTAGCCCAATTGGTCCAATGCCCTAAACAGAAGCCCCCGGCAACATAAGGTGTCAGAAAAGGGTAAGTCATTCACTCCTTAAAGGTACCAGGCATTGCCCAGTTCCACATGGAGCTTAACCCGTTCAGTCTTTCTGGCCAAGTGAAGTGAACCAGCCAAAAGGAGAAACACCTACCGATACTTTGTTTAACTCGAAGATTTTGATCAAATTAGGGCTGCAGGACCCCCTTTTAGTTCCTGTGTTACATCACAGCTCCACCTGCTACATGCAGTTAGCGATGGGCCAGACTTCAAAGGTTGAGTTTGAATGTTTACTCAAAACCTGAACCAAACCTCTCGCATCTTCAATACAGAGCTGGAAACATCACCAGAGGGATTTTTTTGGGTAGTTCCAGCAGTTCTGCTCATGCTCCCAGTGTGAACCTGGCACCGCAGATAGGAAAAGGTTTGGCTGAAGTTTTAGGTTCTTTCTGTAGCATCTCTAGATGCCTTAGCCCTCTTTCTGAAGCAAGGAAAGCGTTAAAACTTTCCCTTATTCCCTAGAGCTACCATGGAGTAAACAGCCCACACAGTGCAGGAGAGGAGGTCTGTGCGCTGAGCCATTTCTATAGTGCTGCTGAGTTTCAGCACTGAAGCATTAAAAAAGTCCCTCTAACATGGAGGGACTGAGCCTGTGGCAGCTCACACAAGGAACAGCAACCAAGTAAGGAGTCGCTGTAGCCTTTAGAAATATCTTTTGGTACAGTTAAACCAAATGTCTGAAAAATATCCACTTTCCCTTACTCTTGGGTGAATGTTAATGAAAACCTGGTTGAATATTCATAAAGGACAAGAGGAATAATACCTCTCAGAAAATCCACTCTTACAGCATATTTTTTTTAAAGAAAAATCAAATAAAAGCCTTTTCTAGTGCTTCAACTGCTGGCTCCAGTTTTGAAGTTCATGAGCCTTTCCACTTGGAGACTGAGGGCTGGATTCACCAAGGCTCCTAAGCAAGTGGCTTAGTGTTAAGCATGCAAGTACAGTACTGCCACTGAAGTCAAAGGGACTGTGCACACGCTCACTTAGGCATGTGTGTGAGTATCTTGCTGGACTGGGACCCAAGGACCTGATGCACCATTGGCTCTTATCGTCATCTGCATACACTTTATGCATGGGTGGAAACTGCAACCAAATGAGAGTGGTAGCATTTTACCTCCACTTTGTACTGGTGCAAATGACTACACGAGGTGCAAAGCAGCAACTGTGACCTCGACCCACAAAACTGCAGAGAGGCCCACAATATTCAAGACCCCAAACCACATGGAAGTTCAAATCTTAGTCTGAACTTTTGTGCCTTAGGCCTATCTTTTCTTGTGAGCCAGAACTCCAGCTATTACTGGGTCCTTAGAAAGGGCCAAAACTTGTGACGCACTGAATCCTAGCAAAACCCATCAGCGGGATCTAGAAAATCACATAAGCATATGTTTAACAATATGCGTGAGTTCAATTGACTTCAATCGGATTCCTCATATGCTTAAAGTTAGATGCACACTTAAGTGCTTTGCTACATCAGGGCCAGAGTGTATGTAGTATCTTGCAGGATTGAGCCAAAAGAGAGGATATTTAAAGAATTTTCCTCTGTGCCTTTATGAATATTGTCCCTTGGCACAACCTTCTCCCCACCCCTTCCCCAATAACAAAAATAAATAAAAGTAAAAAGAAAAAAGGCATGCTTCATATTCCAGATGGATATTTACTTGCTTAATAGGTATTTTCCACTTTAAAAAAAATATTTATTTTTGGTACAAAGCATCCAGGAAAGCTTTTTTTTTTTCTCCATTTCCCCCTCTTTTTAAAAATAAAAACTATGTTTTTAAAGAGACACAAAAAGAAAAATCAGTTCTTTGCACTTTCTCTGTGCCTTCCCCACCCACTCCCAGACCACCTTTTAAATTTGGACCAATTTTAGTTTTCTTTCATATATATTTAATAATAAAATAAATAAAGGATTTACTTTTTGTTGTATATTGCAGTGCCATTTTTTTAAAAAAACAAAGGTTTCGTGGCTCAACGTTGCAAGGTAATATTAATAAACAAAAGGATTATACATTAATATCCTCCCCCTTCTCAGTCCCTCCCACTCGCTCCGCAAACCACAAAATAGAATACAATTCAAGTAGTCTCTTAAAAAAAAAAAAAAGTTTTAAATGTCTGGCTATATAAGGCAAAGCAAATACAGGACTGGTTAACAGAGTGTCCCCATCTTATTAGCAAGTGAGAGTATATCTGAGGGAAATGTAGTTGATTTCCCCCTTTTTATGGTTCCTAGACAGAATTTATATATATTAAACCAACCTATTTTACAGCCCTCTACCCACCTCACACACCTGTTTGCTCACCCAGTGTTGAGCCTTGGCAAGCTAATTGGCTTTTCTCTCCCATCTAGGTATCAGCTTTGATTCTGCACTAGGCGCAAAAAAACCACCTTTGCACCTCTGGAATTATGTGGCTGTCTCAGGGGCTTGCCCCATCTCCTGTGTTAATCAGAGCAGCCTAGTGCTCTAAGTTACACTCAGACTTTCCATGGTCCCGTAAAGTGAAAATAACCAGAGTGCAGCGAGCTCTGACTGCAGCCTCTCTATGCCATCCTCCCTATACCAGGCTTGTTAGGAAGGATGGTACAGAATCATTTTGCCAGCTCTACCCCTTAGGCTGGGGATATTCCCTGAGGGACCATTCTGCCCACCTGTCCTGGAATGGTATACGGGGATCACAGTGGAGTAGAGTCTGCGCCTACCCCTTTGAAAAGGGAGGAGGCAAGGGAAGGAGCGGGATGAGGAGATGATTAGTCATGGAGCTATTGCTTCTGAGGAAACTCATGCAGGCCTTGATTCAGCAAGATACTGTGCCCAACTTCAAACATGGCAATAGTCCCATTGGACACCTCTGGGGCCTCAGTGAGCCTTAAGGTCAAAGAGAAGGTGGTAGAGGGAGACCAAAAAGGACTCCATGAATGACACACAAACCTTGATGTGAATGCTAGGGCCCTAATCCTGCAAAAGCTTACGCCTAACTTTCCACGCTATTAGTAGTCCCGTTGAAGTTGATGGAACTACACTCAGGGTGAGAAGTTAAGCACAGGCCTAAGTTCTTGCAGAATAGGGGCCTAGAGTTGTAACTCGGATACCTTAACAACATCAGAATAGTTTATCTTTTTTCAAAAAATTCCCTTTTGATCTAAACAAATGCGTATAGACGTATTTCTGCATGTGCGTGCATCTGTGTATGTGAGTGACAACCAACTAGCTCATATGGTCATGACCAAGCTATATTTCAGAAGAGAAAAGAAACACATTTATCACACTTTTCCTAAAACGAAAAGCTACAATTTCAAGTTCAGTATTGAATATCTTGTCCTTCCCTCCCCACCCCACCCCCTGCTATTTCTGGGTTTTTTCCCCCCTTCCAACTTACTTTAGCACCATAACACATTTTAAACATTACAATCCCTCTTCAGATACTACACAAAAATTGTCCCATAAAAATAGTGCTTTTTGCCAAAAAAAGTTATATATATTATATATATAAATCAACTAAATCCGTGGCAAATGTGCAATGCAGACGCCTCCTCTATTTAAAGTGAACATCAGTTCACTTCCTCTTTTTTATTTTTCCCCCTTTCCTTTACCTCTTTCTCACACTTCATCCGTGATTTTAAAAAGGTGCAAGTCGATTTGGAATCTTGTAATTAAGCACATACACACACATAAATTCAGATGGGTCTTCTTGGAATTTCTTCTCAGTTACTTTTTTTTTTTTTTTTTTAAGTAAAGGTGCAAAAAAAAATTGCTCTTTACAAAAATAAGAAAAAATACCAAAGAAAAAAGTGGGGTGGGAATGAGAAAAAATGTAACCCCTCCAAATAAATTTTGCCCCATTTTTTTCACTTTATTGTCAAGAAAGACATGGAATGGACTCTTCTGTTTTTCAATTTCATATTCTTTTTTTTCTTGCTCTTGCTCTTTCTTTTGCCTTCTGCTGCTGGCACGTGGGATGTCATGCCCTGCCCAATATTAAAATAGTTCAAGTGCCAAACGGTCCCTTTTAAGTATGGGCTTGAAAATACTGGGTAGATAGGGGAACAAAACAAAACAGAAGTTTAAAAAAAAAACCACTTTAATGCTTAAAGGACAATGCCACAGAAATTATGCTGTTGCTGACAATGCTGTAATCCCCTTCTCACTATGTCAGTTGTTTGGTTCTCTTTAAATTGGCGTTACAGTGCCCCCTTTTTATTGCTTCTGGGTGGAAAGGCAATATCCCTCTTGCTTCACAGCCAAGAGGGCTAAGGGCTAGGGAAGTTAGGCCTCAAAAGTCCCCCCAGGAGATTTAAAAAAAAAAATAGAATCCATTTCACAGTTCATTTCCGGTTGCCTGATGTTTCTGAGGAAACTTGCACTACCAGGGGCTTCTGGCTGGGCAGGGAGATGAGGGGACGATGCACCTTGGTTTCATCAGATGCTTGCAGCCCTTCGGCTTGCCACCGGTACCTGCGAGCGCGGAAGATGCTGGGAACTCCCCGTTGTAGGCGCTGTGAGCTCTTTTTCTGCCACACATCATATTTGGAGTACTTGGCATGTGAAGGTTTTTGAAAGCTATCCTGAAAGAGGAGAAAGGGGGTGGGGTGGTAAAGGAAAAAGAAAATGAGGGTCACTCTGAATAGACCATTGGCTGAAAACCCCATGACACTGTGGGCTGTTGTTGCAACAGTGAAACCCAGCTAGGCAGACCTGCACAACCTGAGGTTCTGAAAGCAAAAGAGGTCACGCAAGCCAGCAATAGAACTCTGGAGTCGTATGACCAGTCTCCCTCTTTCTCCACTAGCTTACAATGCTTTCCTATTGCTCTAGTAGCCATTACCGCTTTTTGTGACTGAACTACTTTCACTTTGCAGTGGCCAGCACACATTTTCTAGATGATCTGGTGTTCCTTTGTGTTCTTATTAAACTCATTTGATTCCTCTCTTGCCTTTCAGTTTTAATCTTTATTTACCCTACTCTCTTTATTTACTTCATCTAGTCATCTGATCTCTCACTTTATTATATGTTTGTTTTGGACAGGTTATTTTACATTATTTCCCCATTCAAGATATTCGCTCTATGTTCCATGAAGGTCTCTAGGTACTGTTGTTACTGCAGAAGCAGCAGATCTTAGAGATAAGAACTTTCCTCTCCCGTGGGATTTGTTTTTTTAAAGAGCAGCTGATTTCTAGATACAATCTTCACTTACCTTGCTTAGTGCTGGTAGGACCACAAGAGAAGAGGACGAGAGGTCCCGCTCAGACTTAACAGACTTTGCGCAGTACGTTTCCAAAAGAGCAAGGTCGCAGCTCCGAAAACAGCACTCCTCAACTATGCCACGGTTGAATCTTCTGTTATTTCGTCCCACGGGTCTACCTGAAATGGCAGACCTAGCAGTTAGGTATTAATGGTTTTGAATTAGATTGTCCTCTCTTCTTCCTATGTCTGCACACAGAACCTAGCACATTTTAGGTACTACTGCAATATAAACAACACACAGTTTTTGTACCAGTGTAAATATTTCAGTTAGGGGTGCCATTTTTTACCGATGTAGTTATACGTACAGCTCTTGGTGTGGACACAGTTATACTGGTATGAAAGTGCCTTATAGTAGTAGATCTCGTTCCCTTTCCCGTATTGGAACAGCAATATAGGTATAAAGCCCCTTTAGACCCATATAACTGCATCTGTGAGGTATAGTTAAAGTGGTGCAATTTTTTTAGTGTAGACAAGGCCTAAATAATACACAGATGAGTATTAAAGCCTCTGGTGTTGGTCCTGCCAATTGTACGCTAGTAGAACGAGGTAGTAGCATTCCTTATGAGTAGGGGTTCTACCAAATTTGCGGCTGTGAAAATCACGTCATGGACCATGAAATCTGATCTCCCCCATGAAATCTGGTCTCTGGCTGCCCAGCTCTGAAGGCAGAATGGAGAGCAGCGGCTGCTGGCTGGGCACCCAGCTCTGAAAGCAGCGCCATGGCCAGCAGTAGCACCACCAGGCAGCAGCCGCCACTCTCCTGCCAACCAGCTTTAGGTAGCGCCACTGCCAGCAGCAGCGGAGAAGTAAGGGTGGCAATACCACAACCCCCTCATAGGCTTACGACCCACTTTTGGGTTGAGGCCCCCAGTTTGAGAAATGCTGCGGAGAAATCAAACATTTTTTGCAGGTTGGTCCACATCATAAATAGCAAATTTCGTAACTGTGTAATACATCCACAGAATTAGCTATTTATGCCGTACCAACCCATGAAAAATGTGTGATTTCTCTGCGATTTAAGTAGACCCCTACTTATGAGGTGCCAGACTTCTATTGGAATGCTGACAGTCCAGCGGTGAAGTGGACCAATGGAGGGAAATTGTACCAGATAGACCAGTTGCAGCCATCTAAGAATAGTTATTTAACTTCTTAACTGAGTCTTTTAATACAGTTTTCTTCTTCCGTATTTCTCTACAAAAGGATGCTGTAGCCAGCAGTTACATTTTCAAATGCTCTGCAACAAGGGGATTTCATTTCACTGTGTAATTAAAACCAAAAACACTAGAGGAAAGGCCTAGATAGTTTGATATCTTAAACAAACAAAAAAACAGACATTCAAATATGCCCACACTTCAGTGTGAAATGGGTCAGCTTGGGAAATATCAAACTTCTCAACCACAAAATGTCCTGGAACTAAATTGTGACTTTTGTTTTGCACATTTCCCCCCACCAAAAGTGTTTGTAGTTTTTTTGCACTTGGCTGTTGTGGAGTTAGCTGGAGGGGTCTCTTTCTGAGCTTCTGAAACTAGCCCGGGGTTCTCAACCTGGGGATTGCAATCCTTGGGGATGGGGAGTGGGTCGTATCACTTTGCCCTTCCCATATTGCTGTGTGTGCATGCACACGCGAATGGTGGGAGTGTGTTCTAGCTAGATGGTGGGTGTAGCGGGGTGGTTACCCCGCTCCTGCCCTGAAGGGCTTAAAACAGCCCTGGGAAAGGGCTGTGGCAGGGGAAAGGCTGGGCTGATTGGGAAAGCAGCCACAGCTGTAGCCAGTGCAATCAGGGCCCAGCTGGCCCTTATAAGAAGGCGGTGGGCCAGACGGAAAAAGAGACACTCTCTCTAGCTTCTTGAGGGAGAAGGACCTGGCTGCCTGGGAGCTGAGCAGGGTACCTGAGGTGGACTAGTGCTGGGGAAGGGCAGAGGGAGATGGGGACCCCAGGCTGCAGGCTTAGTTAAGGGCCCACAAAAGGGGTACTGGAGCTGCAGAGGGGCAGCCCAGATATAGGCAGAGGGAGCTGGTCCAACCCCCCTTACCGATGATGAGTGGTTTACAGACTGAAGTCTGCCCCAGGGAGCGGGGGCTAGATGATGACTTGTAGTAGCCACTGAGGCAAGGTGCGGATAGGGGGTTGGGGAATCCTCTGGGTGGGGAGACCTAGATTATGGGTTGCTGCTAGGGGGCAGAACCTGATGTAAAGGGCACTGGGGTCCGGGAGGGACAACGGGGCCAGTGGCAGGTGAGACACCGGCCTGCAGAGGGCGCTCTGGACTGGAAGAGCTAATTCCTAGGATTACCAGCAGGAGGCGCCACGTCGGTGAGTCTTCGCCCCGCCACAGTGGGGAAGGGGACAACATCCTGGTATAAGAGATGTTAAGAGCCGGTGATCTAGAAACAGTATTCCAATTCCACTCCACTTCCCCAGTCAGAACATAAACACTGCAGGCTACTTGCACTTCTCATTTTCATGGGCACAGAGAAGTGTGCAGAAAGATCCAAGTTCAGCAAAGCACTTAAGCACGTGCAGGATTTCAGTGGGACTCTTCATGAGCTTAAAGTTAAGTGCTTTGCCAGATTGGGGTCTTAGTTACATAGAGCATTCTTCAGACTCATTAAAGAATAACCTACCAACTCTGCATAGACACATCACACATGTTGATGACGTACAGTAAATATGTAGTATGAAAGGAAGCCCCTGGAGATATACCACTAGTTTAATTGCTTTTAAAACAAAAAACACAACCTCTGTCCTATTTCATCTGACATCCCCATTTTCCGCCTTCGCCGCACAGCCACATTTTAAGGTCACTAGAACAAGTAAGGCACCAGAGTGAATCTGAGCTGCTCTAGGGGACTTTGCTGACTCATAACATCTAGTCCAGCTTCTGGAATCATTTAAAAAGAACTATTTTTTTTTCTTTTCTGAAAACATTTCAGGCACGACCTTTAATCAGCGAGCCATGAAGGTTAGAAGGATGGTTTTCTCCCTAGAAAAGTTCAGTGAAGGGAAAAAGACAAGCATTGTTGGGAGTTTATTTCTCTCATTAAAATGTTGGAGGCATGTGAACTCCCTGCATTTGGATTGTTGTATTTAAAGGCAGAGCCCTCTCCCCCAGCCCCATGCTTAGAACTGTGGCTCCCCCATTTAATTCTAATTTCCAACCCCAGCCCTACCCTGATTAGTTGAGCCAGTCCCCTGGCATCAGAAGTCAGCAGTAGTGGCCAGTTCCCTGTGACTGGCTGCCAGTCACTGGACATAAAAGGGTGCATTTTAGTGCCTTGCTATCTCTAGGGAAAGCCCCATGACTGCTATGGGTGTGTCCTTATGAGCTACCTGTCCCATTGGTGAGTCTGTGCATGTATTCCAGTTTGTAATACCCACTAATCAGCTGGTAAACAGTAAAGACAGCTGGAAGGGAGAGAGGCAGATGCCTCACTTACAGATACAGTGGATGTACTCTTCTCTGTGTGTGCTTAACTCCCATCAAGGTCTATGGCAGGGGTAGGCAAACCACGGCTCATGAGCCACATGCGGCTCTTTTACAGTTAAAATGAGGCTTGTGGAGGCCCTCGCTTCCCCCTCACCACCCATTCTCCGCCTACCAGACTCGTCAGGGGCCAGGGAGAAGCTCAGGGCTTCTGCTCTGTGGTGGGGCTAGGGGGAGGGGGTCTCTCAGGCAGGGCTTCAGCCCCACGGGGCATACCTGCTGGGGCTGGGGGCTTCAGCAGGAGTGGAACTGGAGCCCGAAGCCCCGACAAGTGCTTCCTGTGGGGCTGAAGCCCCGAGACCCCCTTCCCCACAGGGCAGAAGACCCTAGCCCCACCACCCCACCGCAGGGCTGAAGCCCCGAGCCCCAGCAAGCACGCCCGGCCCTCGATTATCGTACGTGGCTCAGAGGATCAGTAAGTTTGGCCACCCCTGGTCTATGGTAAATGCAGGCCTATGCAGAAAGGGAGGGAATACTCCCTACCTGAGTTCATACTAAGAAGGGATCCACATGTACCTGGATAACTGATCATACTCAGCTGCTGGAGAGCTAACATGACAAATGTCCCCTTTTCTATTACAGACACTGGACCAGTTCCTATAAGCAATTGAAATCTAGGAGAATCTAAGTATTGCACTGTCCCTGCTGTCTGAAAAGCTAGGAACAGCTCAAATATTTAGCATATTTATGATTCCAGGAAGGGGAGAGGGAGTGTAAAGTGAAAATCAAGAAAAAGCAAAGTGATCCTTTTTGATAGTACTTCATTCACATTCACACTAGTGGAAGGCTGTGTCAGCATTTCTGTCCTAAGGTGCTGAAGTGCATAGGTTTGGGGGAAGGGATTATGTTTTAAAGACTTAACATTTCTTTCAAAGAGAGAAGTTAGCTATCAGTTGTGTATATTTTCCAAAGCACCTAAGTGACTTAGAAGCCTAAATGCCATCAACTTTCACTGACTCTTAGAAGCCTAAGGGTGGGATTCAAAAAGGTATTTGGGCACCTAACTCCTACTGATTTCAATGAGAACTTGGTGCCTAAATCTCTTGGCAAATTCCAGCCTAAGTTGCTTTTGAAAATGGGACTTAAGCACTTTTGAAAATGTTAACCAATATCTACTGCACACAGTTATGTGTGGGATTCTCAGAAATACGCATCATTGGACTAACTCTGCTCCCACTGACGTCAACGCAGCACCAAACGCTCTTGAAATTCCCACCCTTAGTTTGGCAGGTGAGTAGTCCAATATGGCCTTGTGTTTTTGCTTCTGCTGTTTCCACCTTCCATTCTTCAATCCTTTTTCCCAACCTCAACATTCCTTTCCCACCAAAAAGAAAACAAACAAAAACACTTGAAAACCCTGAGAATCTGCAAAGTTATCTGCTGTGTAACTGTCTGCCTGCTGTTTTCCTCGCTCACTTTGCTGCCAACTATTTTCCTATGATAGGACACATTTCCAATTACATAATTGTATGATGGCCGGGGATTTGAATCTCACCAGAAGCCACTACAACCTTTCATGAAAGATTTAGTGCTTTTAAAAACAACAAACAAGGATATTCAGTACCAGAAACTACTGCTAGATAATGACCCAAAGGCAACAGAAGCCAGGAAATGTCTAGTTAAGGGTGATAACACTGCTGGACTAGGTTGGGGTGAGTGTTAGTTCCCTAATGTGATTTATTCATGGACTGAAGGGTGAATTTTCTGGCTTTTGGCCCATCTATGGCCTCTTGCCTTAATGTCACTGAAACACGTGAGGAGGTTGGGTTGCTATATTACCACACTGAAATGCACTACCTTAGGGAATCTATTCTTTGGCAGAGGTGATAGAAGAGGGATCAGCAGCCATTCACTCCCACATTAGTGCAAGAGTTAAATGTTTGCCTTTTCCCTTGTGTTTTCTATTTAACTAATAATTGTATTTTCACAAGGAGACCTGCTTCCTTTCCTGCTCCATAAATCAATCATTCCGTTAAAGCCCTATGCTTACTGGGCATGCTCCTCTGAAATCGACCCCCAGTATTGCTGATATGTACCAAGTTACCCAGAATCCCTAGCACTTTTATTATCATTTAAAAACAGGACCCTTCCTGGATCACTCCACACCCGAGTTGGGAAGCCCCTCTGGGAAGGGGGTTGGTTTGAAGTATGTTATAGAATGAGCAAAGTTAGCAGTAACATTAGCTTACGTGAACGCTGCTGGGGCAGTGCAAGTGCATTTCATAGCAAAGTATTATGCATCGTCTCTGGCCAATGTTTTCAGAGGTGATGGGCACCTGCATCTCCCTGTGACTTCAGTGTGAGCTATGGAACATCTGTGGGAAAATCAGGCCAATGCTACTTAGGTGCCTAATTTTCTGCACGGATTTTTGCTTTGATTTGCAGCAAGAAAAAGTGATTGTGCTCAGTCACCTAGCTACTGAGTTTCCGGGTGATCGCAGGCAAATCACGTCACCTTGCTGTGCCTCAGTTTCCCCACCTGTAAAATGCAGCTAATATTGCCCTCCTTTGTAAAGCACTTTGAGATCTACTGATGAAAAGAGAGCTAGGTAATATTATAGTCATGTAGATTCTACTATCACTAATACTTACACCACAGAGCAAATATCTGCAGAGTAACTGCAGGCCTCAGCTTTGTCATGCATGTAAGTAGCAAACAGGATTTTTGATAGCACTTCTTCCCTCTCCCTTAGTATGATGTGAAACAAGTGCTACTTCAGGAGGCACATGGGTGTATGCACATGCATATCCTAGGTGACACAGTAAGGCGCTGGAGGAAGAAGATCCAGTCCTGCTCTTGTCACCTACATTCAGATCTGCCAAATCAAAGTGAGTGTGGCAGGCGTGGCTGGGCAGATGTCAGGTGACTACCTTTCTGCTTTTCATAGGAGTGCAACATAGCAACAAGTGTCACTGGGTCATGCTGCCGGTCTGGGAGCCCATTGCTGGAGAGCTGGTATCTGGAGAAAGCAGACTGACCAGAGTAGTACCTAATGTTCAGAGCTTGTTATTAGAGCTCACGGAGGAGGAGAGGTGCTGGCTGACCTGTTCCTTTAATTCAAACAGCCCCAGGACACCAGCCACAAAGTGGGGACAGGTTTGCTAGACTGGTCATCCCTGAATTTCTCTGGCTCCCCCACCCCTCTATCAGCTTCTCAATCAAAATTGCTGCTAGCACTTACATTTGAGTGCATGCATGGCTATGTATGCATAAGGGAGACCGTGTTAGACAGACACCTGTCAGGCATGGTCTAGATAATACTTAGTCCTGCCATGAGTGCAGGGGACTGGACTAGATGATCTCTCGAGGTCCCTTCCAGTCCTATGATTCTATGTGCATAGCTGTATGTGGGGGGGGGGGGGAAATGCACACATGCACGTCTTTGCACAGAGTGGGGGAAATGCATGTACTTGTTCATGGCTGTGTGGGGAAGGAACAGTGTGTACGCGCTGGGTGTTTGCGTGCCACACACAGGAGAAATTTTAGGATTCTCCGGAGCCCTCTCCCCGGTTTCTCCAATCAGTCAAGCACCAAGCCAAATGGAATGAGACTTTGGGTGTAAACAATCCCCTCTCCCCTGTCAGAGGAATGTAGAGACCAACAAGAGAGCCTTTGTCAGATGGCTGGGCAGCCACAGCCATTGTCTCAGTCCCCCCGCCTGCCCCTCCCCCCACCCAGCAGCAGCTCCCCCCACCCAGCAGCAGCTCCCCCCCCCCCCCCTTCTTTTTCCTAGTGTTATTGTGAGGAATGGCAGAGAGAAAGAATGTGCCCTGTCAGCATAAGTGGCTGTTGGAAAGAGCTAAATTCTTATCAGCTGTTGGAAAGGAGGAAACAGGAGCTGTTGTTTACAGAGAAGTCAGACACCCCCCCCCATTCCCCCCTTCTTCACTGGCCCCTATTCCAGTAACTCCAGATCCAGGTCTTCCTTTCTACCCACCCCTCTCCCTGGTTCTGTTTTTTTGCTAATAGCAGAAGTCCCTTGCTCCTGCTGAGGCCCTAATCCTGGTGTCAGACTCTTGGCCCTGCACCCCTCATTCTAATGCCTCTGGGCCTAAATCACCATCATCCTGCTCATAGTGCAGTCACTCTTACTGGTGCAAAAAGCTTCCTGGTCAGAAGGATAGCCTTCAATGCTGCCTTTGCATCCCTGTGTTGGACTGTAGGAGGGTCAGGATAGCAGCGAGTTGGAAACTATCAAAAACATTCACACAGGGTTTGGTGTTTTGACATCCAACTTGTTTTAGAGAGCTGGTTTTCTGCCACTCTCTCCTCTCATCAGCCTCAGAGGAAAATCTTCACAAGTGTCTTGCTCAAATACAAGAACAGTCCAGAAGTCCTGCAAGATCACTTAACCTCTAGGGCCAGATCCTCAGCTGGTATAAATTGGCAAAAGCTCCACTGATCTACACCAGCGGAGGACTTGGCTACGAGGGGGAGAGGTTTATACTACATTGTGAGAGGGTCATAGGAGTTTTCATTGCAAAATGTTTTCATAGTGTCTCTCCCCAAATTTCCTCCTGAAATGATTTGATGAAGGGAAAAATCACATATATGGTACCAGCTGAAGGAGGATGTACATTTTTTCGCATGTCTCAGAACTGTTTTTTCTCTGCACCGCAAAACACCTTTGCATCCTCTCTTGCTAAATACAGAAATGGAGAGGAGCTGAAGCAGAATCCCAGATCAAAATATTCTCCCAACCCTTCTCCCCTGGGGGTGCACAAGATCTAGATTTAAATATTAAGGCTTTAGCTCATTTCCATGCAGAACAGAGAGAAACAACATCTCCACTCCACCCCCATCACCTTAAACCAGTGGTTTTCAACCTTTTTTCATTTGCAGACCCCTAAAAAATTTCAAATGGAGGTGCAGGCCCCTTGGAAATCTTAGACGTAGTCTGTGGATCCCCAGGAGTCCGCAGACCACAAGTTGAAAACCACTGGCTTAAACCAAAAAAATATCTAAAGGGTGTGGGGTTTTAACGCCTGGAGTTAGGAGTACACCCAGAAGAACTGTTGCCTTTGGACTATTCCTGCAGATCTCATTCATGTGTGAATTCCATTTAAACATCAGTGGGCTTTCTCACAGAGTTTTCTTCAGGAGTAAGGGCTACAGGATTGGGACCCTGGGGAGCAGCAAGTACATCCTCTCCATTTCCGTTTATCGCTGTTGGGTGACAGTAGCATCCGGACCCCATAGTACTGCATGCTACACAGACAATGCCAATCCCTGTCCCACAGAGCTTACTGTCTAAGTAGACAAGAGAAACCATACCAGGCAAAGCAAAAAGTATTTTTAAAAGTGCAAAACTTTTTTATGGTTTATATAAAAAGAGATGATTTCTCTCATCGATCCCGTCCCCTCAGTCGAGCAACGCCAGCACCAGGACTGACTCAGTGTGTCATCCTTCTGTACTAACAACCCAGCAGAAATGTTCCTCTGGTAACTAACTAGGCACCAGCATTTAAATTCGTTTCAACACCGATAATCTCTGTGATAGTTTGTATTTCTTTTAGAGCCTCGCTCTTGGGAGTCATGATTAATATTTATGATTTGTAATGCGATGGTGGCTAGGAGCCCCCAGGCATGGACCAAGACCCATTGTGCTAGGCACTGTGCAAATACAGACCAAAGAGATGGACCCTGCCCCAAAGACCTTGCAGTCTAAGTAATCTCCCCTTTCCTATCATTCATAAGTTTCTCGCTCTTGTGCAGAAGAGTTTGAAAATGTGAGCCCTAAAGGCTCCGAATCCAGAAGGCATATCAAAAAGAACCCAATGCTTATTTTTAAGATAATCTCATTATTTATGAACACCTGAGGTTGGGGATTCTGATTCTTCCAAGTTAATTTAATTTTTAGTCCCATATAGTAACCATCTACCCTCCCCCGGTGTACTTCCCTGCTTCAACAGATAAATGCATTGACCCAGCTCTCCATTGCTTTGCACCCTTGTATTGGCAACGACCCCTGTCTAACGTGGGTGTAAAGTGGTTGCCATTCTGATCTGATGGGATCTTGCATCTACCATGCACTGGTGCAAATGGCAATAACACAGCGCAGGGCAATGGAGAATCAGGCCCAGGGTGTTTGAGAGGTGCTCAGACACTACAGCAACCAGGACTAATGGAGGCACATAAATGCAACAGTGCTGTGCCTCCCAGCGATGCCTGCCTAGTGCTTTAGTTTTAATTGACTTTTTAAAATTATTTCCTTTCATACTGATGTATAGCAGGGGGTTCCTATGAAAATCCCAGGGCTGGAAGAGAAGCAATGCATGAAATAAGTCAACACATTTTAATGTTTAGACCTTTCTCTGATAGATGCAGGTGGAGCTCATCAGTGTGTGTGTGGGGGGGACAGATTATCCAACAGGTTCACCTCCCCTGTATGCATGCAAATGCTGTGCTTAATTTGTGCCGGGGCTTGCCAGGGCTCAGCCCCAGCACCTCTAGGCTTGGCAGTTCGTAGCCCCAGCACTTCTGGGCTTGCTGCATCAGTTATGAAAGTAAAAAAAAAAAAATTGCTTGAGCCCCGGCACCTAATTGCTTGAGCCCCGGCACCTAATTGCTTGAGCCCCGGCACCTCTTTCATTACAAATTAAGCACTGTTTAAACGGCATGCTGAGCAGCCAGTGTTCTCAATGAGAGCGGCTCGGTGCTAAGCAGTTATGAAAAATCTGGCCCCCGTTTTGAAAAGTAAAGCCAGAATTTTCCGAAGACTCAGTTCAGCACAACGAGCAGGAGATAAACTAAAGAGAACGTTCCTTAGAGCATTAGGGTGCATTCTAACTCGGATGCCACTGAGGGCTTTTTCAGAGCTAATAAGCATGTTTCTATGCTATGCTCCTCTGTGCCCAGGGTCTCAGTATAGGGACATGTTCCCATGACTTGCCAGGTGTAATTTGATTTACATTGCGGGTCCTATGAAGCACCCCTTGTTAGGTGGTAAAGGATTAACATGGGCTTGGGCTGGTTTTATTTCCTTTCCCTGGGCACAGGGACCCTTCAGAAAAACTGAGAGAAAAGAGTATTTGCCACTTGGCATGAAGCTGCTTATCTGCCTTCAAAAGTGTTTTTATTTTGGACTGGAAGAAAGGGTTACTTGAGGTGAAAGGAGGTCCGTATGTCAGCAAAACAAAAGCCCCATTCCCTTTCCTCCCCAGAGAGGGGGAAGGGAGAAAGATGCACAAAAGGAGAGAGACAGACACTCAACTATATATAGACAGAGAGGAAGAGGTGTTAGATCCAGACAGAGTTATCCTCTTCACAATTGGCTAGTAAAGCAAGTCTCTGGTCCTATAGTCTCAGCAGAACTTTGGCATGTGGTCTGTTGACAGAAGGAAATGTGGAAGGCAGAAGATGAGAACAGAAAGAGTAACTAGAACTGCAAACTCTTTCAGCTAAGCTAACCAACAGAAAGGAAGTGCTCCAAACCAGCTTCCAGAACTGCAGCCCCTGGAGCACTTGCTAGTGGTCAGCAGAGAAGTAACTGGTGACATGGTGAAAGTTTATGATCAGCTGCTCAATCACACCAGTGCAGCTAAAAATACATTCTTAATATTACACTGCTGTGCCACTGGGACAGCCAGTCGAGGGACGGTGCATCATATTGTGTCCAGTTCTGGGCACCACATTTCAGGAAGGATGTGGACAAATTGGAGAAAGTCCAGAGAACAGCAACAAGAATGATTAAAGGTCTAGAAAACATAACCTATGAGGGAAGATTGAAAAAATGGGGTTTGTTTAGTCTGGAAAACAAAGGATTGAGAGGGGACATGATAATTTTCAAGTACATAAAAGTTTGTTGCAAGGAGGAGGGAGAAGAATTGTTCTTAACATTTTGAGGATAGGACAAGAAGCAATGGGCTTAAATTGCAACAAGGGAGGTTTAGGTTGGACATTAGGAAAAACTACCTGTCAGGGTGGTTAAGCACTGGAATAAATTGCCTAGGGAGGTTGTAGAATCTCCATCATTGGAGATTTTTAAGAGCAGGTTAGACAAACACCTTTCAGGGATGGTCTAGAATCTAGATAACACTTAGCCCTGCCTTGAGTGCAGGGGACTGGAGTAGATGACCTCTCGAGGTCCCTTCCAGTTCTATGATGTTATGCTTCTGTACCACCACGAATTGTAGGTGAGGGGTCTAGGAGACAATCTCAATGTGGCTTGCACTATGAAAGTTTTGGAACCTCCTTCTGCTCCTGTGAGATGAGGCAAAACAATAGAACTGATGCAACATCAGTTGAGCTGAACTAAACCTCAAAGTTCAGATCAAAACACTTTGGGGGTAGAGATTCAAAGCGGAGATTTGGGTTCTTTTCTAAATGTATCAATTCCCCTTCCCCCTGGAAACTGAGATTGAGATATCAATATTTCAGAAAGCAGATTTCCCCTGTATCTCAAAATAAATCCTATACAGTTGGTTACCAATTTAGATAGGCTAATTAGTGGCAATTCTCAAAGTCAGATTGGAGGTAAGGGAGGGGAGAATTTATAACAGGGAGTTCATTTGCTATCTGCATCAAATTCATTAGTTCATCTACCTTTACCTCTCCTGGCCATCTTCCTACCAATTATACTTGTCTTTCAGTGTTACTCCTGTAATTAGTTTAAAGCAGTTCAGTCAGCAAGCGAATAGCAAGATGTAAGTATTCTTTAATTGGGGGAGGGAGAAATAGCGTCCTTTGATTGAAACACCTAAACAAGACTCTTGCGACAAATTCAGGGTGCAGCTCTACTGAAACCACTGGAGCTGCAGCCTCACTGCAGAAATGAATTTGCCCAATGTAAGGCTGAAGGGATGAAGTGTGACCCTGTCTACATGAGGAAAATGGCCTGGTGCTAACCACAGTATGTTCATCCTTCCTCTCCTTTCCCTCCTATACCTCACAGTTGTGGAATCCTTTAGCTGCTAGTATAAATGGGACAAAATGATGTGATATTGTTAAGGAAAGGGGATGGTCTAGACAGTATTTGGTCCTGCCATACGGGCAGTGGACTGGACTCAATGACCTCTCGAGGTCCCTTCCAGTCCTAGAATCTATGAATCTATGACAGTGTGATGTGATTGAGTCTCTATCATACTTCCACTAATGCCGCCAAAGACATTTTTGCCCTGTATGCCAGCAGCTAAACAATTTTTTTTTTGACACCAGTTGTAGAGCAACAGGGTGGGAAAGGACTGTTAACCACTATTGTCAGCAGTGGGTCATTATCCATGCTTGGGGACTTTGAAATTCACTGGGAGTGGCCTGAAACAGACAAATGCAGACAACCAGAGCTGCACAGATAAAAGGAAAACTGAGTATTTCCTCTTAAATCAATGTATATTGTTATTGGCAGCTTTTGTCCGTAAGCGTCAGGTAAAACTGTAAGCGGAATGCCTGATTGGATGTGTGTGTCTGGGTGTATGTACAAGCTTTCACTCATGCAGGGCACAGATTGAGCATGCAGTAATAAGACAATGGCTTGGGGAAATCGTTATGGCAATTGCATTCTTGCACCAGTGTGATCAACTTCCCAGCAATCTCCCTGTTCCACCTCGGATATGGGAGTTTTCTGCCAAGAGAATACTCCTAGCTTAACAGGCAGCTTCCTTTTGACACTTCTGGCACAGCCACATGCATGAAAAACAAGGGCTTTCCCCAGTATGGTAGAGTCTTCATCACACTTGGGGCCTGATTCCCTGGTCTTGCTCCTTGGGTAGTCGCTTATACCTGTACAAAATAGGTGTAAGATGCTACAATTTTGATTTGTGTAGGATTTGACACCTTCCACTTTATACTGGTGTAAGTGATGACACAAAAGTGCAAGAGAGTAGAGAACCTATGCCCTCGTGTCTTATTACAACTGCTAGTGTATTTCCCATAGTCTTCACTTTTTGGGTGGTGCACTGAGCCAGGGTAAGTTATGTTAGATCTAATGCTCGGCACATGGGGGTATTGATACCAGAGCATGCAATATGGCACCTCCAGTCAGAGAGATCTTTAGAATGAGCTCTGTCTCCCTGGAAATGAGCTGAATCCTAGTAGTGTGAGCTGCCCACCAGGGACATAGGACCAGTGCTCTTAGAAGTCACCTGTTCATCCACAGGGATGAAGCATGTGTGATTGTGTCTGCACTAATGTATCTTTGGAGGAGAACATTTCCTGCTGCATGCCCCTCCGGCTTCCCTGATGCACAAATAGCCAGTCAATGCAACACAAAAAAATGCCAGAGCTACTTACTGAAGTAGAAGCCCCTGTCCCCACAGACAAACTGCAGTGTGTCTACTAGTTCCCCACCACAGAGCGTTTCAGCAGTGCCATATGCCGACGTGGAGTCCACCGTGTATGCCAGGAAGGTGAGTGCGAGCAGCAGTATCCGCCTAGAGGCGCACATCCTCTGCACCTGAAAGACACAAATTCAAAATGTTAACTATGGTGCAGAACCCCACTCGAGTGTTCTCAAGGCACCAAGCACAACATGCATGTGTGCATGCACAGGAGAGCTTGTGACTGTTTGTGTAAGGAGAAGCATGTGCTCTTTAGCTTATTTGCGAAGGATTCAGACTCTTCTGACAGTGATTAAAAACATTGCCAGACAACATTCATCTTGCCACTTCCATACAGCTGGCTCCCGCAAAGTAACATCTCCTCTCAGTCACCCAGAGAAGATTCTGCCTCTGAGGGAAGTTCCCATTTTTGTCACAGCCAAGGACAGGTGGCCTTAGTTGCTGCCATTAGATGTTTCTTCTCCTTTTTGCTCAGCCAATCTCAGGGGCCGAGCTTTGAATACAATCTTTGGGAGACTAAAGGTGGGGTTACAAAGAGATCCCTTAGAACTGCCATTCTCTTCCTTATGGAAACACCACATTAGTCTTTCAGACACCAAAAGTTAGGGCTAAGGCATCGTAGGTAGGGCTAAGTTTTCAACAGCAATAATTTAAACTGTGATTCTGTGCGACTGTTATGTGCTACCATTTCTCTATTCAACTCCAGCCATGAACCTCAGTACTGACCTGCTGTATCCCCCTCTATTCCAGTCCCAGGCCTCTGAGCATTGACTGCCAAATGTGTGAGGGGGGGGAAGGGGAAAGTTGGTTGTGGTGGTGGTCATGCAGGCCAATAGTCTAGGGTTAAACAACCAACTAATCTTATTTTATTTGTGGCCTAAATCAAGATTTGAACCCAGATCTCCAGAAGGTTTAAAGGCCAATGCCTAATGCCCTCCATCACAAAGTCTGTACCTCAGGTTCCCCTCCCTAGCATGTTAGGGTCTGATTTTGATTCCACATGGGTGTGTATGTAACGCCATTAAGTGCTACCATGCACCTTTGGGTGGCCTTAGGCAAGCCCCTTTACCTCAGTGTCCCACTTTCAGCCTCTTTAAAATGGGGCTGATACCACCTCTCAGGGGTGAAGAGGCTAAACCCATGAATGACTGGAGACCGGGATACCTCAGTGATGAGCACCTCCAGAGAAAACCCGGATATAAGCAGCATGGTGAATGTGGCTGCTGAAATCCAATCAGAACTGCAGGGGGAAAGAATGGCAAGATGGCAACTGGAATAAGGCAATTTTGAGGTCCAAAGTTAGTGCGAAAAAAATGCTGTATTATCTATGTGCTACTTAGACTCTCATCACCAGAGCATCTGAACAACTCTTAATTATTAATGGATTTTTATCCAGCTCACTCTGGTGAAACAGCATGGTTTTATTCCGATTTAACGGATGGGGAAGAGAGGCCTAGGGTAGATTAAGGAGACTTGCCCAGGGTCACATAGGAAGTCTGTGACTGAGCCTAGAACTGAATTCAAGTCTCCTGAGTACCAACCCAATACCCTATCCACAAAGCCGTCCTTCCTACCAACTTTCATAGTAGAGTATCGCTCAACCCACGAGTGATAGAAATAATCTGACCTTACAATGGTTACTAGTCCCTTTTAGATTATGAACAAATAAAAGGCCATTTACCACGTGGGCCAAGCATGGCGGGGAAATATGAAGGGGAGCCGAGGACTCCTCCAGTGAGTGTCATCTTTTTCCTGTTACAATTTTAATGTTTGATTTCTTATTAGAGATGGACCTGAACCAGAGCCCCGGCTCAGAACATCCCTGACCTAGTTCTGTGATTCAGGCCTCGTTTCCATGACCAACACATGATTTTGCTAGCTTGTATGAAGACATGTTCTGAAGAAGCTGCAAAGAGAAAGATGCACATCCTATCCTCATTTGCTGGTCCAAACAGGAGGTATAAACTGATATGATCTGCCACTGTCCCTTGTAGTTCTGGCTTGTGCTCCCACGAGCCAGTACAGTGGGTACTCCTTGTTAGTCTTCCTAACCTGGCAACACTCCTAAAATGCTCCTATTGGAAGATGCTTCAGTTCAGGCCAGATATCCAGGCTGGCTTGTAAAATTAAAAAGATAATAGAGGAGTTTTTAAACTAAGGGCTGGGGGCCAGCTGACAGGTGCGGAGGAGCACGAGGTTCGGACAGACACATCCCTTAAGGGAGGATTTATTAAAGGGGATACTCTAAATCCTAGTAAGGAGGAGAGGATAGAAGTTGATAAAGTACAGGTAGGAACTGAAGAGAAACAGTCAAACAAAAGAGTTCTATTCAATTACATCATAGGAAGGCAGACAACTAAATATTGACACATTTTATAAGTGCTTGTATACAAATGCTAGAAGTCTAAATACTAAGATAGGTGAGCTTGAGTGCCTGGTATTAAATGAGGATATTGATAATAGGCATCACAGAAACTTGGTGGAACAATGCTAATCAATCCGACAGAGTAATGCCAGGGTACAAAATATATAGGAATGACACAGTACATCGCACTGGTGGGGGAGTGGCACTATATGTGAAAGAAAGCATACAGTTGAATATAGTAAAAATCTTCAGTGAATCAAACTGTACCATAGAATCTCTATGGATAGAAATTCCATGCTTGAGTAATAAGAGTATAGCAGTAGGAATATACTACCGACCACCTCACCACGATGGTGACTGTAATTGTGAAATGCTCAGGGAGATTAGAGAGGCTACAAAAACAGAAAACTCAATAATAATGGGGGATTTCAACTATCCCCATATTGACTGGGAATGTGTCACCTCAGGGTGGGATCCAGAGATAAAATTTCTAGACACCATTAATGACTGCTTCTTGGAGCAGCTAGTCCCGGAGCCCACAAGGCAAGGCAATTCTTGGTTTAATCCTAAATAGCACATAGGATCTGGTCTAAGAGGTGAATACAGTTGAATCGCTTGGTAATAGCAACCATAATTTAATTGAAGTTAACATCCTTGTAAAGGGGAAAATACCAAAGAAACCCGCTACAGTAGCATTTAACTTCAAAATAGGGGAACTACACAGAAATGAGGAGGCCAGTTAAACGGAAATTAAAAGGCACAATCACAAAAATGAAATAGTTGCAAGCTGCACACACACACCCCATAATAGAGG